>NW_026067963.1:5684127-5745354 GCF_014885135.2 Alexandromys fortis
TATATATATGCCATTCTGAGACTTACAAGATTTCAGTAAACTTGTCCAAAACATAAAAGTATGGCTGTCTGAGCTATGTATTTACTAGTATTATAGTATTTATTTTAACAACACTGTCTTTCTTTTATGCCAAAATAAGAAAAGCCAAAGAAAAATTTTGTGAAATGATGTGAATCAAGATATGAGACATGCATGAGAATGGAAACACATAGGTATGGGGTGTAGTATAGTATAGAGTATACCTACAATTCTAGCACTTTTGAGGCTGAGGCGTGAAGGGTGTGAGTTTGAGGCAAGCCTAGGATTTACTGCCAGGTTCTATCAGAAAAAAACAAAAACAAAAACAAAAAACACCAAAACAAGACAAAAAAAAACCTTAAAAAAAGCAAGGAATCAAAGGAATAAAAAGAGAGAATGTAGCTCTATAGTGCAGTGACCAGCATGTATTCATGGCTCTGCCTTGTCTTTCAGCCCCTTGAGATGAAGAGGGACCTGCAGGCATGTGCCCATTTCACTGTCACCCACTTCCTCACATTCCAGGTTTAGTACAGTCGATGAGTTACATATAGCGAGGGAGCAATCTTTATGGGTAATGAAGATCAGTGTGATTCATATTCAGCTCGCTGGAGTGGTTTCTTGCTGTTGTATTTTGAGTACCAGCATCTACGTTTCCAGGTTTCTTTGGGATATCCTACTCAGATGAATTTTACATAACTAAAATATTTTATAATCCCCAGAGACCCAATATTCTTCTAAGAAGATGATTTAAAAACTCTGCGTGTCACTGAGGTACTTTAAGAAAAGCCACAAAACTTAGAATTACACTGATTTTTTTTTTTTAAAAGTATAGGTTGGATAACCTTTTGAAAGTCTACATCTCCTTCCCTAAACACTTCTATTTCTTTGTTCTGAGGCACGACCCACCCCCTTCTTAGTTCCTGGGTCACTCCCCACACTGGTCATACGCAAAATGAGACCTGATTTGTTGGCAACCTGAGCTGCACAGCATTCTCCTTCCTGATTTTTAGCACATGGTGTGTAGGATCTGCGCATGTGACTAGGAAATGCTTTTTCTCTGGGCTAGAAATTTCATATGGCTCAACCAAGTACAAGGGCTGGAAGCACTTGAGAAGAATGGTGACAACTTGTATTTCCTCCATGTCATGACTGGAGACTTTTTGGGTAACTCTGACTGAGACACAAATTGTTATGAATTGACTTTGGTCTTGTACTCCAGTAAATGACCTAAACTTCATAATAACTTGAGTGGGTCCATCATAGTTGAGTAATCAAACCCAGCTTGTTTGGTGGGTGGACATGCCAAAGCAGCCCATTGGGAGCTGCTGCTCTGAGAATACTTATTTCTGCAGGCATTAATAGTTATTGGGACTCTGTGTCCTGCTCCGTGCTGTGCTAGGAGCTGGAAGTGAAGTGGTACAGACGAGTGGTCATTAATCTCTTGAAAATTTCATTCTTTTAGTGAACGCAGGTAAAACTGAAGCTAAAACTAAAGAGGCAAATAATTGATATGATTATAGGTTATTATAAGTGGTATGAGCACATAAAATTAAGACTAATTGATGAGACAGGGAGATTCACATTAAATGGGATTGTAAATACACTTTTTATTGCTGGATAGAATAACAGAAAAGTTTGAGTGGGCCAGTGTGTGTGTGTGTGTGTGTGTGTGTGTGTGTGTGTGTGTGTAGAAGAGAGTGTTGGGAAGAAAGGAGGAGCAGAAGTTTGATGGGTTTTAGTGAATTGTGTGGCTAAGGAACCTGGCACGTTCCAGGTCTGCAGGGGGTTGGTCGACTGGAGACCGGGCAAAGACTCAGTATTGCGGTCCTGCTGGCAGCATTCCCCTTTCTCCAAGTCTTTGCTTCGTTGGATGCTTGAGGAGTTCAGATACGGCTTACCCACTGTAGGGGAAAATCTGCTTCGCGCAAAGTTCAGCACTTTAAATGTCAGTCTCACACAGAGAGCACCCTTCAGAAACATCCAGAATGATCCTTGGCCAACATTTTAGCACAGTGGCCCAGTTAACTTGACATATACAATTAACTTTGACAGGAGCTTCTCTTCTGTGTTCCTGTTCTTATTTCCTTCAGTGAACTGTGGTAGAGAGGTTGGGGAAAGGTTGCCATTAAAAACCTTTATTAGGAAAATGTTCAATCATACAAGAAAGTAGGGAGAAAAGGGCATAATGAACCCATGTGCCCATCATCTATTGTTAACACTTAGTAACAAAGATGATTCATTTCTGAATTATACCCTCTTGTCTCAAGTTCCTTCTTTGTCTTTTCTCAAGAGGCGATGCTCCTTAAACTCCACTATTCGACTCAGCTAAACAACTCTCCCCCTTCTTGCAACTTAGAGAGCAGGGCTCTAGTCTCCTGCAAGGATTTCATCCGGTCCATGGACTTGTTATCCAGTCGGCTGAATGTGGAGACAAAGGCGTCCAGTTGGAAGGCTGGGAGGCATGGTGAAACCCTTGACAGATCTGGGCACACTTACAGTTGTGCAGCTCTGCTTCCCGATTATTTACATAAGCATGCAAGACGAGTTACCTTAGAAACAGATTCTTCTTGTGGCATTTGAGCTTCGTCTGGGATGCAGGCTATTAATAAAAGCGAGCCTGAGGCGCTCTGTGAGTATGGATCACTGCTGGAAATGTTTAGCACCTAAGTGTGAGAGCTTCCTAAAACACACACCATGGTTTCAAACGCTGCAGATTTCCTCTGCGGTGTTTCATGTTACCGAAAACTGTGTAACATATGGGCGCGTGTGTCTGACATACAGAATTCCATCTTATTTTTAGCAGAAACGCCAGAGCCTTTTCTGTTTTGAAAATGGCCATGGCATGGAGTTTCACTATGGAGAGTTCTAGACAGCTCTTCATAAGCCTCGGTTGTCTGCACGGACTCTTCCAGTAGTGTCTGTGTCTTAGCTGATACAAGTCTTGCCGTGGGCCTCCACAGGGTGAGCCGGGTGGGCGGGAGTCTGGGGGAACCCTCCATCACACATCTTTTTGCTGGAGCTAGCGAAGGGATTTCATCTACTTTCTGAATAGTTTCGAGAGCTTTCTGGTGTAGTCAAGATGCAGATACTATTCCTTTTACTGTGCTCTACATTTTTCTCTGCTCACACATAGTATTTTTACTCATAGGAGAGCAAAGTCATTATAAAAGCTTCTCTTGCATATGTTAAAGAGTAGTACTATTGAACCAGTGTTTCCTCCTTGGCGTTTCCAGAGAGAGCTCTCCAGGTTACAGGCAGTCTAGCGGAGACCGCGAGGCAGTGTTAGTTAGCATTTATCACAGGAATTTGGATCTTTGTGCTTTTGTCAGCCAGACAGTAGTGCTCATGTGTATTTTAGAGAGACATATGCTTTCAATCTTTAAAAAAAATCATTTATGGGTAGGCGGCAAGAAAAAGGAGTTATTGTTTGAATAGAACAGAGTTAGTAGCGCAGATCACTGCTCCAGCGTAGAGGTGGGTGTCTGGGAATCCACACACTTCACTAGCTGTTTGAGCAGTCAGTTTTCAAAGGATTATTGAAGTCACTGGTTTAGAAATTCTCATTGCTTACTTAGCATGGCAGGTTAAAATAAATGAAAGAGCCGGTCTATAGTCGTTTATTAAAATATTTACGTTCTTCTAAAACATGAGCAAGGAGCAGAGGCCTTCTTTATAAAAGCTCTCATTATGATGGAGATCCTGGGATTCCAGGCCTGATGATTGAAGTTTGGCCACAAAATGACAGATATTGTTTGAAGTATATGCATTCAAGAATTCCAAAAGCATTTTCAATCTTAACTTTTTTCCCCCAATTTCTCCACTCAGCATCCTCTAAACAGTTCTTAGCCCTTAGAAGCAATTAATGTAAGTGGCAGGGGATATTCTTATTTGCTTAAAACCTGCTTGTGCTAGTTTCTCCCTCGTGAAGTCCTGACAGAACCTTAATTCATATTGTTAGTCCATAAAAGTGAAAGGCATTTGATGGGAGAACTGTGGGAGGAGCCTACTTTTAAAATGTGAGCACTTTGAATGTTTAAATTTTGTTATCATACACACACACATTTGTAATGGTACATGTGTAGGCTTGTGAGTGTTATGGTGTGAGTGTTATGGTGCATGTGTTGGTTTGATGACAGCTTGTGAGAGTTCATTTTTTCTTCTTAAATCATGCATCTGGGGACTGAGCTCATGTTTCCAGACTTGTCAGGAAGAACTTTCACCCACAGAATCTCACTGACCCCGAGCTTGTTTTGCAAAATCACCACAGAGCAAAATCCAGATCCCAACCTTGCAAACCACCTCATAGAAGTTCTGGTGGGATCTTAGGGCTTTGCCCTGACTTTTTAAAAATTAGTCATCATATGTTTTTGTTTTTTATTATATTTATTTGTGTGTGTATATATGCCTATATGCCATGGTGTGTGTGTGTGTGCATGTGCATGCGTATGTGTGTGTGTACATGTGTGTAGTTTATGTATGTAGGATGACTGAACTTGTGGACATTGGTTCTCTCCTTCCAACATGTAGGTCATAGGGGTTGTGGTGTGGGAGAATTGTCTGTATTCTGTCAATCATGTTATAAATAAATGCTGATTGGCCAGGCAGGAAATATAGGTGGGAAAACCAGATAGGAAGTAGAAATGATGTAATGAGAACAGGAGAATTCTGGGAAGGAGGAAGCTGATTCCTCCCACTCTCCTGCCCAGACCTCCGAAGCAGCAGGATGTGATCTACCCCACTGAAAAAGGTTCTGAACCACATGGCTAACAGATCAGAAAAATGGTGTGAGAGTCAGCCAGTGAGAGGCTAGAGCTAATGGGCCAATCAGCTTATAATTTATGGAGACCTATGTGTGATTTTCTTTGGGGCTAAACAGTTGTGGGGTACAGGGTGGGACAGAAACCCAAACAAGCAGGCCTGGCCTGCTTTATGTTACAGATTGAACTGAGGCCTTCAGGCTTAGCATCTTAGCATCTTACCTGTTGAGCCCTCTTGCCCGCCCTTCCCTGGACTCTTCATTACAAAGTTCTTCATTTCCCCAGTTTGCATTCACAAAGGCCATTCTTTGTTGTGGTTGTTACTTAATACTTTTAATAATAAAAGAAAGCCTGAAACACCACACATACACACACACACACACACACACACACACACACACGAATAACGTAGAGGACTATAATTAGTTAACCAGAATTGAGCTATTCCATATTTATTTTCCCCAAATGAAAACAAAATATCTAGCCAGCTGGAAAAAACAATTGCTTATGCTCTTTGGACTGAATCTACCAGCAGGAAGCTCTTGTTTTAAGTTAGCCTTTGATCTTCCTTAGTCTCTCCATATCCCCCTGTCCTCTAGACAGTAATGCTTCTGACAGCTGCACTTCGTGCCTCTTTGTTCTAGCTCAGAAGCCTTCACAATGCTTGTAAATGTTATTTTCCTATACTTGGCCTTTACGTTTAAATTCCTAACTCTTATTAGTCTTCGGAACATTTTAGAGAAAGAATTCAATTTAGAATTTTCCTAAGGAAGTTGAACATGGCCAATGTATGTGTAATATATATATATATATATATATAATACAACATATATATAGTGTGTAAGAGTTTGTTGAGACTGGAGGCTGACAGGAAACACCCTTTTCCAAGTGATGAGGATTTCTGCTCATTTCCCGTTCTTTTGCTGTACTCTAGAAGCACTAGGATTCTGTTTGGAATGAGATGCTGCTGGTAGTTTGCTTGCAGACTATCCTTCCTCCTAGGAGGGAGGCGTGAGTCCTAGTTCAGTCTGAGTGGGACCATCTGAATGGAAGGTCATAGAGGTGTTTAGTGTCCTCAGCAAGCAATGTTCGGTGGCTTTTTGTGAGAAACTGGAAGTTTGAAAGAGGAAGAGAGGAAAGGACAATAGACTGGTATAGTGGGATTAAAATAGAAATATAACCATTTTGTTTTAGCCGAATAGATGCAGTGGTTGTTCGAATATGTATATACAGATATTGCTATGAAATAGGTCATATATATGTAGTCACTTAAGAGGCAGTAGGCTCCAGTGTTATACTCAGAAAACAGTGCTTCACAGTTCTCACGTGGAATTCTCCACCAGTGGCTAGGGAATGTAAATGCAGTGTTTCCAAATGTCGTTTGGGGCCACCTTGTCTGAGCAGACCCTCGAGACATTGTGTACCCCTGCCTAGCCTACTTTTGTTTGTAACCACAAAGATCCCATTAAAGCTGCTGATTCTGATGGGATCTCAGGGGAATCTGATTATTAATGCTTGCCAGACACAAAAGCATTGACATTGTTGTGTTATTAGCGTCACTATCCTAAGAGCCCAGTCATCAAGGACGCCAGGAGACCTAATCTTCATAACCGCTAATGAAGGAGGTAAAATGTGTAGCAATACTCATTTTTGTAATGACTGAGTTTACCATCGGCTTGGCTTGAAAGCTTGAATAAACAACCGAAAGGAAGCCATAGGAAAACCAACAATCAGTTGTGATTATTGATTTAGCTCGAGAGTTCCAGCCGATGTCCTCATTCACAGACACGAGGGGGCTCCAGGATGAATGAGACTGTGGGACTGTGTCCTTTGACCTTGCAGAACTATAGTCAACGGGTTAGTGGTTTGTGATGGATTGGGTTTCCGCTTATGCATGAAAATTTCATTAGATAAGAGATTCATGTTCCCCTCATTACAAAGCCCATGGAACCAGGTTAAACCTGTTGTATAATTGTTGGTCATGGGGTGTCTTTTAGGTTCAGACCAACCTCAGCCATCTGTGTCGACTGTGGGAACAGCGACTCATTGAGGCTCTGGGAGTGATGTGAACATCGTCTTCAGGAAACAACGTGCTCAGCCAATAGTTTGAAAGTAGTGTAAAATTTCTAAAAAAAAACTGTGAAAAAACTTTTAAATTAGTTTTAGGGGGCTTAGCTTTTTGATTAAACATATATTACTTATGGAGACCAATCTGAGTTCAGTTCATTTTGATCTAACACTTACATTCTTGACTAGCCACTATGATTTTGCTATATTCGACAAATGCCAGACATTTTGGTAAGTTCATTTGTCTGTATCATGGATATATTTGACCCAAATGAGTTTTATGTCTCGGTTATCAACAGCAAACCCAAAGAATGGGGCTAAAGGAAGTTTCTCGAAACACAGTTAGACTGCTAACTTTACAGAATGGTAGAGGCTTGCTGGGTATGTGGTTCCTGTTTCACAGAAGAAGGAATGAAAGCCCAGGGGATGAAACCTCTTGTACAAGTCATTGCTACTTGCAGATCTAGGAATGGCACATGGGGCCTCAGCCATCTTAGTGCTATCTAGCTTGGTTTCTTGTTTTTCCATTGTTTTATGGTACTAGGGATGGAACCCAGCATGTGCAGGAACTCACTCTACCTTGAGCTATATTCCCAGCCCTTTCCTAAACCTCCCATTAAAAAAATACTGTTTTCATGTAGCATGACTAATAAAAACCCAAAGACAGATATTGGGGTTCAACCTGAAGGTCAGAAAAGCAAAACAGCCAGCCACTGGCTCTTACCTTTACTTCAGTCCGAAATAATGATTCTGCCTCCAGGAATCCTCAGAATGAAGCTGCCTGAGAGCTGTCTCTTCCCATCTTATCTTCCTCTCTAATGCTGGGATTAATGGTGTGAGCCACTATTGTGGTAAACTAGTGTGTCTCCTGCTTGGTGTGTAAGGCTGACCAGGCTGTTTTACTCCCTGCTTTTCAGGCAAGTTTTATTTATTAAAATACAAATGGAATATCACTACATTTTGATTTATCATTGTCATGTTTAGCCCGCACTGCTTTTCCACGAGAACGACTGTGGGAATATTGATTCTGAGCAAGAAAGAAACATTGCATCTTTTATCTTAGTAGAAAAATAAAAATATAGAAGTCAGCCTGATCTTGATGAACTTAGTAGTGTGAAACTCATGGTATCCCAGTGAATACCGTTCTCTTTCTGACAGAGCAGTTACCCTCTGCAGTAGAAGGACTGCACAGTCCTCAAGATAAGGCAGTTTCACAGACGTGAATTGAAAGAGAACTTTCAGACTCTGATTAAAAATTTTAGTTAAAAAATCCTTAAATCATTACAAATTGAAAATATAACAGACCATTGAAACATGTCAGTCATGATAAAATATGTGTGTGTTTTTATAAGTGTCTTAGCTTTGTTGCTGTGTGCTGTGGAGTAGTCCTTTTGTATACTGTAAAGATTTGTCATTCAAATTGGTTTAATAAAGAAGCTGACTGGTCAATAGTTGGACAGGATACGGTTAAAGGAGAGCAAAACAGAGAATTCCAAGGGAAAAAGGAGGGCGGAATCAGACGAGTAGCGAGCAGATGCAGAAGGAAGCCAGATGGACATACCATACATAGAATTGGTACCAAGTCACACTGTGAGGCATAAATAAAAATATGGATTAATTGAGAATGTAAGAGTTAGGTAGTAATAAGTGTGAGCTATTGGATGAGCATTTATAAATAATATTAAGCCTCTATATGGTTACTTGGGAGCAGCTTGCAGAACAGAAACTCTCACCTACACACCACGACCATAAACAACTTGGGCAGGCTTATTTCTTCTTGTAACTCTTGGGTCACATGCTACTGCTGAGAGAAGTCAGGGCAGGAACCTGAAGGCAGGAGCTGATGCAGAGGCCATGGAGAGGTGCTTCTTACTGCCTTGCTCTTCCTATTACGTTTCAACCTGTGTTTTTTTTTATTGCAATTTTTTCATGCATTTTGATCATGTTTTTCCCCTCCCCCAATTTCTCTAACATCCTCCCCATCTGCCCAATTTTGTGTTCTTTTTCACTCTTTAAAAACAAAGCCAAAACCAAATGAACAACAACAATACCACACACACACACAAAACCACAAAAACAGAAACTGAAATATGAAAACAAAAGACCAATAAGACCCCCCCCCAAAAAAAAGCCCAAACAATGCAAAATGAGACAGATAGCTACAAAAATACCATTGAGTTTATTTTGCATTGGCCAGCAATTAGCAATTCCTGGGCAAAAAGCCTATTCTGAAGCATGGGAATATACCTAGTGAAGCTCCATTGCAGAACACTAATTTTTCCATGTGGGCATCATCACAGATAGCTTCTTGGGTATGAGTGGAATCTCATGTCCACTTCCTTCTCTTAGTGCTGGAACCTCTTTTGGATCAAACCTGTGCAGGCCTTGTGCATCTGGCCAGCTTCCTCATGTACTCCATGGCCACCTGGCCAGGCGTGGCACCGGCCACAGTAGGCTCGTCCCTCTCACATCAATTGTTAATCAAGAAAATGCTCTATGGGCTTGCTCACAGCATAGTCTTATGGAGACACTTTCTCAGTTATGGTTCCCTCTTCACCCATGACTCTAGCTTGTGTCACACTGACAAGAGACTAGCCAGCGAGTAGCTATATGCATTCAATATTCAGGAATATTGATTGGCTGTCCTGTGACCATCAGGTGCCCTGCTACATGCTGATAACATAACAAAGACAAGAAAAATCAACCAGCTATCAGACTTCCATTTTATTCTGAATTTATTAATGTTAATTTATTTAAGAAAACAGATGTGAAAAGAAACACATAAGCCACCATCAAACTACAGTTATATGTTATCAAACTATAAAACGTGTTATTAAGAATAAGAGGTATTATGAGAAAATGGCTAAAAAATTCTTTAAAATGCTATTAATTATTTTTAGTTATCAGGAAAATGCAAGTTAAAACTGATTTAGATGCCACCTAATCCCTATCAGAACGGCTATCATCAAGAAAACAAATGGGAAACAAAGGCTGGTGAGAATATAGGAAACAGGAGCCCTTATACACTGCTGATGGGCATGCAAACTTTTGTTTTTATTGAGCTATATATTTTTCTCTGCTCCACTTCCTTCATCTCCTCTCCATTTCTACACTTTCCCATGGTCCCCATGCTTCCAATTTACTCAGGAGATCTTGTCTTTTTCTATATCCCATGTAGATTAGATCGATGTATGTCTCTCTTAGGGTCCTCTTGGTTGTCTAGTTTCTCTAGGATTGTGAATTGTAGGCTGGTTGTTCTTTGCTCTTTGTGTCTAAAACCACTTATGAGTGAGTATATATGATATTTGCCTTTCTGAGTCTGGGTTATTTCACTCAATATGATGTTTTCTAGACCACCCATTTGCCCACAAGTTTCAAGATGTCATTATTTTTTTCTGCTGTGTAGTACTCCATTATGTAAATGCACCACATTTTCCTTATCCATTTTTTGGTTGAGGGGCATTTAGGTTGTTTCCAGATTCTGGCTATGACAAGCAATGCTGCTATGAACATAGTTGAACACATATCCTTGTAGTATGATTGAGCATCCTTTGGGTATATACCCCAAAGTGGTATTGCTGGGTCTTGAGGTAGGTTGTTTCCTAACTTTCTGAGAAATCGCCATACTGATAGCCAAAGCAGCTATACAACTTTGCACTCCCACGAGCAATGGAGGAGTGTTCCCTTTCCCCTGCATCCTCTTCCACAGAAGGTGTCATCAGTATTTTTGATCTTGGCCATTCTTACCGGTATCAGATGGAATCTCAGAGTTGTTTTGATTTGCATTTCTCTGATGGCTAAGGATGTTGAGCATTTCTTTAAGTGTCTTTCAGCCATTTTAGGGAAAAGCAAACTTTTGTAACCATTATCAAACTCAGTATGGAAATTAAAAAAACCAAAACAATAAAAAACCTAAAGTAGAAGCAACATATTAGTCATTTAGAACATTCTTTGATATACACTGAAAGCTCTCTAAAGTCAGCATACCACAGAGATACTTGTTTATCCATGTTTGCTGTTGCATTATTGACCACGGCCAGGAAATGGAGTCAGTCCCTCAATAGACTGTCTACTATTGTGGTTTCTGTCACTATACGTCATTTTTCCAAACTAGACACCCATCAGCGGGTATGAATGGATAAAGAAAAGTGGTGCATACACATGATGGAATTTATTCTTCATAAACTAAAGTGAAAGCATGACATTTGCATGAAAATGGGCGGATGAGGGGATAAATGAATCTAATGAAGTAAGCCAGACTCAGAAAGACAAATATGGAGTAGTGGAGCACTGGACTACACAGAGAGAAATACTGCCTGTTTCCTTGTATACACAGAAACTGGATTTAAAATCATGTATCTGCATATATGTCCATATGCATGTATAATTACATATGTATATCATGCAACTAAAATGGAGATCAAAAGAGAAGAGGAGATCTTTAGAGAGATGGGAAACAGAGGCTAATAAAATACACGTGATAAGAGAGCAGAGAGGGCAGCTATGTAAGATGGAAAAGGAACCAGATGGAGGGAAGAGGGGGCGCAGGGAAGAGTAGCAGAAGGGGAACAAAGTTTATTTTAAGAAAGAGGTGCATTGAGGGAGTATTTTAGGCTGGCTTAATTTTGTTTGGGTTCAGGGAGAAGGAAAAGAATTCTGAAAAGCTGTAAACTGAGAACAGCAAAGAGATTTTGGGTGTGTTTGGGTGGGAGTGAGGGAATCCCAGAGGCAGGGGAGCTTCAGGGAAGGCGCTGTAGGATCCGAGTAGATGATGCAGGTGTAGACAGCGAGTAGACAGGAAAGGGCTGCACCAGAGATGCCCTTCCGAGTCCCCTGGAGTACAACATTATGGTAAGAATGATGGGTATATTAGCCAAGGTTCTCTAGAGGAACAGGACTGACAGGATGAATATATACACAAAGGATATTTATTAGAATGGCTTATAAGCTGAGGATCAATTAGTCCAACAGCAGCTGTCTACCATAAGGCCCAAGAATCCAGTAGTTGCTCAGCCCACTATATGTCTCAGGTATAGGTCTGTATTTCTCAGCTGGACACCAGTAGACACCGGAATTCTGAAGAAGTGTCCTCTAAAGCCGGTGAAGGAGTGGACTTGCCAGCAAGAATGAGAGCAAACAGGCAGAGAGCAAGAGTTTTCTTCTTCCACACCCTTTATATAGGCTGCCAGCAGAAGGTGTGGTCCAGATGAAAGTAGATCCTCCCACCTCAAAAATCTGGATTAAAAGTGGTTCTTCTCATTTTGGATAATTTAATTAAAAATAAAATTCCTCAGTGGTGTATCCAGCTGCTTGGGTTTTAGTATGTTCCAGATGTAGTCAGTTGACAACCAAGAATAGCCATCACAATGGGACATCGTTATTGTGAATGCTAGGTTGGTCTCATCAAGCATGTGTCTTGGAAAGATGTTAGAAGTCATCCTGGGGAAATGGGGTGAAAGTGGATGTAGGGAGACTACTGAAGGGGCTGCTTAGTGGAACAGGTGGGAATCAAGTTGACTTGAACTCAGCTGATGCCTGTACTGGGGCAAAGACCAATAATTTCAGGAAGGAAGAATGGGTGGGTCTGAGTGACCAATTCTAGATATACTAGCAGTTGTTGAGATGATGATTAGATTCCTGTGTATTGTGATTACAGTCCTATAAATTGCAAGGGCATGCAATTTCATATTTCTTATATGCAAAGGAACCAGTTGTATCAAGCAGTGAGATTCTAAGTGGTCACCTCTTTTTTTTTTTTTTCCCACATTGGCTACTTCTACAGCTGACAACTGTAGAATGCTGGCATTCTGAGTTTTGCTTAGTCTGTCTCAAGAGGGCTACAATTACCACAGTTCCATATTTCCTCTTTATAGTCGAGCCTAAAATGTATTTCCAAATGACACAAATGCTTTTCTTCTCTTTGAACAAAAATCAACTGTCTGGTATCTTTATCTGGGTGTTATTCCTATTAATTTTTTTCTTTTCTCAATTTCATCTCATTAGCTCTCAATTATATTGCACCTTTCTATGGATGCTATTTGAAATTCCTGAATCTCCTTCATTGGAGACTTGTTGATGTATCTGCCAATGGCCTTGGGATCTGGGTGCTTTGCTGGAGGTCATGCTAATCACTCAAGGCACATTTTGTCTTTTTAAAAGTTATATTAGAATTTTAAGGATATGGATATTTTGTCTGCATTTATGTATATATGTGCACCACATGTATACCTGGTGGCAGCAGAGGTCAGAAGGCAGACAACAGGGTCAGAGCCCCTGGAACTGGAGTTGCATATGGTTGTGAGCCACCATGTGGGTATTGGGATCAAACCACTAAGCCATCTCTCCAGCCCCAGGCTTAATCTTTAAAAGGTAAATATTAACTCCTTTAACTGGGTTTCTCTCTAAGAGCAGCAACAGTCTCTTTGGAAAATTGTTTCTGAGGCTGGGTTCAGTAGTCCCTCTGGAGTCACTGAGGACTTTGTTCGTGTTACAGCCATTGAGTATTCATGGAGTATATTTAAATTTCCTTGGCTGTAATAGATACTCAAAAATGCTCAATGGGCTTATGAAATCTGAGTATTTAAAAGGTGCCATCACTATAATGGCCCAAACCTTGAGGAGCTTTGCATTTCAGTTGAATTAAGTCTAATTTGTTTTACATTGTCCTGCTCAAGCATTCCCCCAAGGTATTTATTTTATAGAAGTGGAATTTAAAAGAAGCCTTCTGTGACTTAGAGAGCAATTGAAAGTATTCTTACTTTATCACACTTACTTTGGAAAATCAGTTGCAACAGTTTTCATGTTTAAGTGATTTCCTTGAGTGAAACAGGCTGAACAAAAAGGGAGTGAGATTGGAAGTCAGGTTCTGGTGAGGGGCTCGGCAGGTAGAGGCTTGCCACAAGCATAATGGCTTGTGTTCGATCCCTGGATCCCCATGGAGGAGAAAACTGACCACTGCAGGTTGTCCTCTGATTTCCACACTCACCCTACTCCATAAAATGAACAGACAAAAAACCAACCAACAATGTGAAAAATACCAAACCAGACAGACATCTCAGTCTGAACCCAACATCTGTCTTTTTCTGGGAAAAAGTCCCACTTTTAACACGTCTAGAATTGCCACAGTCTTATGGGCCCTTTGTGAAGGCTTGGAATAGTTGTTTTCAACAGGAAAGAACTGGAATACCATTTCTTTTCCTTAATCCAGATAATAAACAGCATTGCAAGGCATGGACCCTTTCTGAGCCTCCGTGTTTTCATCTGTAAAAGGGGAAAGCTATTATCTTTTACATAGCTTTTATTTGTGTAAGTCCTCAAAAATATTGTGTACAGTAACATATCAGGGAAATACCATTTTCTGAGATACTAGTATCAGTAATATTGTAAGTATTTAATATATTTTACCTTATAAAACACCAGAAAATTCAACATAAATGAATGCCTGGTATTAGGTCTTTGTTTTATACTGGATTATTTCTGTGTGTTTAAAAATGTTCTGTAATATACTTTACAAGATGAATTACAATATAAGAAGTCATGATCTCTTCATTATGAATGAGAACATACATGTGTCCAGCTACATGTCCATGGTTTGGAAAATTGAAGGGTGGATTCAAGGCAGCCTTGCTTTGTAATGATTCTAAAACAACTGTGCTCTCCTTTCCTCCCTTTCTCCCTCCCTTTCTTTCTGACCCACTCTTCTCATTATCAACTGGTAAATATGTAGTTTGATTATAAGGAAGTGTTCATTTCAATTTATATCCACTGTTCTCCCTTTCCAAACCCAAAGCCCAGTAGTAAAGGTGTGTCCAAGACCATGCAATGACAATGCGGCTGTATTGTATTCCTATTATTGCATAAAGACTCCTTGGTAGCCCTCCTTTTGCTGTGTGTGTGTGTACTGTATGAGTGTATGTGCTTGTATATGTGCACACAAGGCACTTGTAGGTTAGAGGTCAACACTAACCATTCTTCTTCCATTGCTTTTCACCTAATGTTTTGAAACCGGGTCCCTCACTGAATTTGAACTTCACCAGTTTGGCTAGGCTGGCCGTCAGGGAACCCTTGGGATCCTCCCTTCTTTACCCCTTCAGCCCTGGGATTACAAGTATGTGTTGCTGCACATGGCTCTTGGTGGGGTTATTGAACTCAAGACCTTTGGCTTGAGTGACGAGCTCTTCAGTGACTAAGCTATGTCCCTTGCCCCAGTACTCCATTTTTATATTTGTTAAGATGCCAACATATCTTAGACAAATGAATCAGAAAGCATTTCATTTCAATGGCAAGTATTTCTACCCACATAACAAATTTGCTTTTAAAAGAAAACACCTGTGGATACTTCTGAACACTGTGAAAGCTGGATGGCAGCCTATTTTGTAGTTCTTATTTTCGCCACATGCATTATTCATCTTCCAGACCTTCTTAGGCAATCCAAAATGACTTTCTTCATCAGGCTTAATAATGGTAGATTTAATTAGCTTCCAGGCTGGTGTGTCAATAATAAATAACTACATTTTGTAGACCCGGGAAGCTATCTGACAGCTGCCTGTGAAGAGACACTCTAGATAAATCTGGTATTCTTGACTTTTCCTTAGATTGTCCTGTGAATCATGAAGAGTGAGAAGGGTTTTTACAAGGTGACTTATCTTTCAAACAAATGATCAACATCCACACGTGTCAGAAGGCAGATTTGTATATGATTTTGACTTAGGATTTGGTTACCTGGAAACCGTGCCGTTGGAAATGTTTTTCCTGCCTTTCAGAATGTAGCTTGTTCTCCAGGTGCTCATCAACCTTTAAAAATGACACAGGCGTGCACACTTCTGTCATAGATTTTTCTGGTTTTCTGCAAGCTGGTGTTCCTTAGATTCTAACTCTTCCCACTCCCTGTAAGAAGCTGTTATAAGAAAAGGAGGTCAGAAAGATTTAACTTACAGCCTCTAAAGGTACATAAGCATGCTTATTCTCTGTTCACAATAGCCTTTGGTGGAGATATTAAAAATATATGAGAAAGCACATAACTCAAGGATTTCATAGGTGTCCTATATAGAAACATGATCTGTTGCCTTCTGCTTAGTAATGTTCTATATTTAAAATGATCATAGTTCAATTAACTACCATTACAATTAAAGCAGAATTCTAATTAAAGTAGGATTTCAAAAATGCACTCCTTGGGAATACACCAATGGCTTCCCTTTTCTTTTCATCTATCATTTGTTCTTTGTCTTTAGATTTCTAGAGGATTCTGAGTACTTTGAGAAGTAATAAACCTTCTTGGACACACTGCAACAAGAACTCATGTGCTTTACATATGCTCACAACACTCTCTCATGCATACATGATGTGGGATTCCCCTCTGTATGCTGTGAATATGTTTTACTACCATTGGGTAATAAAGAAGCTGCTTTAGTATATGGCATGGCAGAATAAATCCAGGTGGGAAATCTGAACATATATATATATATATATATATATATATATATATATATAGAGAGAGAGAGAGAGAGAGAGAGAGAGAGAGAGAGAGAGAGTAAGCAGAGCCATAGAGACTCCATGTAGCTGCTAAAGGAGAAGGATGCCAGAATGTTTATGGTAGGTCACAGCTTTATGGCTATTCACAGAATAGAAATGGGTTAATTTAAGATATAAGAGTTAGTTAATAAGAAGCCTGAGCTAATGGACTTGTTGATATAGGAAGCCCCAGCCCAGTGGGAGCAGGCTATTGACTGGGAAGATAGTCCCGACCTGTCTAAGGGAGCTAGCAACCCTGAGCATGAGTGAGTGAGCTGGAGCAGGTCAGCGTGAGGGAGCCAGCAAACAAATCTGTGGTTTCTGCTTCTCATTCCCACCTGAGCTGTTGGTATGACTTCCTTCCATGTGGATTATGACCTGGGATCTTACAGTTTAAATCAAACCAACCCTTTTCTGCCCAACTTGCTTTTATTTACAGTGTTTTATCACAGTAACATAATAAAGCTAGCTCACCCCACCCCCACCCCCGCCCGTCTCTATTCCTCTTTCCCACATATTCATCTGACCAGGAGTCATGTCATCTTCTCACCAGATATAAGAAAGTACTCCAGAGACCTAGAACCATAAATACACATTTGCATCACCCTTGGTGTGCCCGCTCAATCAAGTTGATATTTACTTAAAAACATCTCCATGACTGCTTTGTCTGAACTGATATCCTTTGGGTTTAGGTTTATGAGTGGTACCCAGTATTACCAACTCAGTAGTTTACAGACACAGGTGCTGTTCCTTTCCAGCATTCTCAAATACAACAACTAGACATTTCCCCCCATATTTAGATGGAGATTTGGTCTCTTTTGCATTGTTTTTGAGATAGCATGACAGTTAATTATCATATTATCAAATTAATAAAGATTTAGAACTCATTCCTGAAAAGGCAATTTTATTCTTGCTGTGGGAACTCCTTCAGCCAATAGCCTTTAAGAAACCAGCCCACTTTGGGTATGGTCTCATGTACTATAAAGGCAGACAAAAAGCATGAGCAGGACTCTTGGCTGCTGGATTTGGTTCCAGTTCCTAGTGCACACAGAGGACTGTGGATTGCTACTCTTCCTGTGGGTTTACCCCCAAATAAACAAACCTTTGTTATACTCCACTCTGGGCTATTGTGGAACTCTTGTATGCCGACATATTCTTTTTTTTTTTTTTTTTTCGAGACAGGGTTTCTGTGGCTTTTGAGCCTGTCCTGGAACTAGCTCTGAAGATCAGGCTGGAGAGGGACTCAGAGAGAGAGAGAGAGAGAGAGATCCAGAGAATTGGGATTAAAGGCGTGCGCCACCATCGCCCGGCTCTGACATATTCTTAATATATCCAGACTCAGTCACTATGCTGTTTGGCATATTTGATATGTTCCTGAATTTTAGAGATGAAAGGAACTGATAGAGTAAGGGAATTCCATTTTACAGATGATGATAAATGATAGAATCAAGACCACCTGGTGTTAAGAATTTTCACTAGAACCTTCATCCACACACTCATTCACCCATCCACCCATTAGCCCACCATCTATCCACTCATCCCTGTTGCGGGAGGTCCTTCCGCTCCTCCAGCCTATAGCGCTGAGATACCAGCCCATTGGGGCGTGGTCTCTCTCCCTTTAAAAAAGGGGCTACTTCCCTTCTCTCTCTCTCTCTCTCACTTCCTGCTCCGCGTCTGGCGACTAGACTCCCTTCCTGGTTGCGCAGCTGGGACGGTGATTTATAATTTTTTCCCCTTTAAATAAATACCACCCTATTAATCATAATTCCAAACTGGTGTGGCATTGTTTGTGACTTATGCCTACACATCCCTACACACACACACACACACACACACACACACACCCCTACCTCTCTATCAATCCACGCATCTACCCACCCATTCCATTCACCTATCCCATCTCTACCCATCAATACATACACATAACCATCCATCCATACAACCAACATGTCAGAGCTCCTCCTGCCTTATGTGGATTCTGGAGCTGTAACCTGCAAAAATACTTCTCAAACTTGTGGACTACCAACCCATCAGAAGAATATTGACAAATAAATGTAATTTTATAACATAAAGACATATTCTGAGTACTCTGAGGCCATGTCTTTAGTTGTAGATGAAGAATTAGCAGAGAAAGCCATAAGAGTTTCAATGTAAAAAATGAGGCAGGCCAGGTATGAAGACATTTGGGATAAACAAATAAAAATCAGGAAAAATTGAGGTCACTTATGGAAATTCTCAGTGTATCAGCATGACTGACATATAAAACCTCACAGTGAGGGACGGTAAGGAATGGTTGAGTTCTCATTCTGGCAGTTTCTCCGGGGCCAGCCTATGCTCAGCTGGACATTCCACTGGGATGAAAAGTGGGGTTATAAGAATTGTAAGGACAGGAAAAGATGGCTAAAGTCACTGATTTCTCAGAGAGGCCTTCCAGGTCTCTATCACCTGGAGCACTTTTGCTTAGGCAAAATACTTTCTGGGTCAAAAGTAAAAGAAATGAAGTCATCCAAGCAGCAGCGAAGGCAACCCAAAATGGTGGGTTGTGGGACTTGGTGACAAGAGCAAATGCTGACAAGATAATGTACTAAATAGGGAATTTGTAGACTCACACCCCGGAAGATTCCCATGACAGCTCTGTGTAGGTTTTATTCATAAATGCAACAACATGACTGAGTCAGTAACTTCCACTGAGCACTGTTACAGGCATGATTCTAATGAGATTTCTGACTTTATTTGCTGACTTGCTTCCCCTGTGTTCCGGACAATTCTAGGCACTGAGAACAAAATAGACGGCCTCCACTCTCCATGGGGCCTCCATGCAGGGATAGAGATGCAGTAAATCCAAATGAAAGTCAGGCTGTGGGGAACACAGGGTTCCATGGGAGCTGGGAAAGACAAGAGACTGACACAAACCAGGTGAGTGATAGGAGAGAATGGGAACTTGGACAGGACAATCACTGGAGAGCAAAAGCTAATGGCGGATTGACTGGAAGGAAGAGATGGGAAGTGTGTTGAAGAGAGAGTCACAGTCATGTGGTCCTGTGACCCAAGAGCTGAATCCCTGCAGCGAAGTGACATACTGGGTTTGAAATAACTGAATTTAAGATTTTAGTGTGGCACATTAATGTGTATTTGTTTCCTTACATCAGATTTTTTTCCCTTAATATATCAGCCTTTAATAGGGGTTGGGTCCTCCAAGGAAGATAGCAGAAATACAGGGGTCATGTCCAGGCTTATTCCTGCAGCCAACCTAGACTTTTGTGTGCTTTCTTAGTTTACTAGATGACTCTGAACTACCAAAGTTTGCACTACTGACTTGGATTTATGACAAGAGTAAGAAAAGAAAAAGCAAGTAAAAAGCTAGATATGTTTATTTTGAGTTTATAAAAGTTTAAAATTAAAGTAGAGTTTAAAATTAAAATAATTGAGTTGGTAGCATACTTCCTAGACTGCAGAAACCTCGACTTTGGTCCTAGCACCATATAAACAAAGTACAGTTTTACATGTCTGTAATCCTAGAACTCAGGATATAAAGACAATAGTATCACAGGTTCAAGATCATCCTTGGCTATATAGCAAGTTGAAGATCAGCCAAGGATACATGAAACTCTCTCAAACCAACCAACCACCCAAATGTACCAATTAATCAAACCAAAGAAACCAAAGCCAGCCAAAGAAACAAAAATATGGATGGGTTAGCCTTCCCTGCAAGTGAGTATAAAGGGGAATGAGGAGAAGGAATGGGACAAAGAGTGGTCACAAATAAGTCATTAGAGCAAGACAAGAGCTGCAGAGTTAACCTTGAATTATTCGGTTTTAGAGGAGAATGTAGAGACCCCAGTTTCTATTTAACTGAAATGCAGGTTCCCTGAGGACAGTGGTCTCGGGGTTACCTTACACCTGGCATTATGCCCAGTCCTTAATAGGTACTTAGTCAGTATTTGTTACATGTTTACTGAGTGAATTGGTGGATCTGAGCCACTAACAAAATATTTTCAAGAGAATATAAGCAGTTGTGCTAAAGGCTGAGATCAAGAGGTTTGAAACTTCAGGAATGGAGTGATTCTGAGGGAAGATGTTGCTATCAAAGAAACATTTACCCTACACCGTGATTGCAGAGCGATACCCACACCCATGTATAGGCATAAAACTACGTAGGTGTGTGTTTTCATGTGAGTATAAAAGCATAGGTATATGCTATTTGGTCCTCACAATGTCCTGTTCTATGAATGTCCATGCGTTACCTCTTTCAGCTGATGAATCTTATGAAGTATGTTTCAGAAGACCCACAGTTGCAGAGGGCTAACTTTGGAGATGGGGACGCAGTCAAAGGCACAGGATATCAACGATCTATCTACAGGAAGCTGGATGATCCATTTGCCATGCACATATTTTCAGTGATTTCTCCCCAAGACTAGGCATCATTTCTAGAGATTGCATAAAACTGTAAAACTCTATTTTAAGATTTGTTGGACGCTTTTACATTGCAGACACACATTTCCTTTGAGAGGATAAACCTTTGTGTCACAAAACAGAGATGCCTGTTCCTTAGCTCTCTGGGCTCTGCATGTTTGTTCACAAAACCTCCAGCATTTCTTGCATTTTGAAGAGTTATGCCAAACTGGCTGTTCCTATGGATTCCTTTACCCTGTCCACAGTGTTAAGCTGATCTCTGGGATTCAGGCTTCTCTTGGACCATGTGAATAGGATCCATTACTGCTAATAAAGGTTGTGTGTGAGCCTGAGGAGGCGTACAGACATGGGGAGAACCCACAGTTTAGATTTTCATGGTCATTTTTATTTAGCCACCATAAGAGTTCAATATAAAGTTTCTTTGTTCCCCTCCCTCCAATGCTAACTGACATTGGCTATAGGTATCTGGTGACGGGTCTGTAGTTGTGACTTTAACGGGTGCAAGCATGTCTTTCCTCTGTTTCAGCCGAGAATTGTTGAGAGTGAAATGTTCCCAGCCATTAAGAGACTACCCTATCAAACACAGTTGCTCTGTCCCCTGCAAAGACCTACTCCATAGACCTTGGCGCAGGAACTGGCACGCTGCCTGGGTTTAGTTACAGCCAACAGTGCTCACGTACTGCGCATATTTTCTTTATGTGTGTATTAATAAGGTTTTGCGTGTTCTAAAAGAGAGACCTCAAATTTCTCATCATGCTTGTTCTGTATTTCACGTGAGCCCCGAGTTCTGGAGGAACCGAAAGAGTGGACTCCGTACACGTGAGGTAGTTGGCCATGGTGTTGGCCATGGCATCTCAGGATGCCCAGAACTTCTTTCAGCCTTTGTCTTCCTGGCTCTCCCGGGTTTATGAAGCTCTCCAGCAAGCAGGTGATGCACTGTCGGCGTCGCTGGTTCTTCTAAGCAAACAGGATTCGGCGTTGAGTGACAAGCCAGACCAGGACTTGGAGGATACTAAGTTTCAAGAAACCTACTTTGAAGAAGGAGAGCAGGGCAGTGATAGGAATTCAGAGGAAGCAAACTCCCTGTTTCTTGAAGAGGACCATTTCTCACGCTCTAATAGTGACCTTCAGGACTCTGGCAGTACGGCAAGCCCCAGACTTGATCAACAAGCCAAAGGCTCATGCTCTACCACACGCCAGTGGCCCGGTCCGATCCCAGCTGGCCCGAAGTCCCTGCACACGCTTTCTTCTATTGCAGAGGAAGAACGTGACTTTGAGAGGCAGAGATGTGGCCTCCAGCTTGGCTTTGACACCCAGCTCCCTGGCTCTTTAGAAAAAGTCGATGGAGGAAGGCAAGGTAAGCTATTCAGTACCATTGTCTCCGTGCTGCGGACACCTTCTATAGTTTCATTTTGATTTGCTTTTTAAGTATCACGTTGATTTTACTTCTTCTCTGCCTCTTACACATCCCCTCATCCCTGGCTTCTGATTGAGAGATATAATCCACAGGAATATTTTTGTTCTATGGGGCTTTACAAGATCCATGTTTGGGCTCCATATTTCAAAATAATAGTTGTGAGCAAGTGAAAAGCTTAAAATGAATCCGAGGGTTCTGCTGGAGAAGTCCCCGTGCACATGCCATGGTTTTTAAAATATCTTTTAAAATGTTCTTTTTCCCCCTTCCCTCTAGGTTAGGAATTTCTAGATGTTACTATATTATTCAGTGTGAAATCCTGTGCAAACAGCCATGCTTGTTGCAGGATTTGTAGTTGATAACACTCCAAGAATACTTCTCTCAGCGGCTCACTGGGACATGATGCGAGATGACAGTAGATGGGAGAGCTTTGACATTGGTTGGCTTCATTTGCTTTTAGCCTGGAATAATAAGGATGCAGTTAATAAAAGTTGCCTTTGACACTTTATGTTCTCAGAACTGAGCAGAGTGGGACTTTAATAAAAGCACCATGGATATGATATAAATGTCATTAACTCTGGGAAANGGGCTATTGTGGAACTCTTGTATGCCGACATATTCTTTTTTTTTTTTTTTTCGAGACAGGGTTTCTCTGTGGCTTTGGAGCCTGTCCTGGAACTAGCTCTGAAGATCAGGCTGGTCTCGAACTCACAGAGATCCGCCTGCCTCTGCCTCCCGAGTGCTGGGATTAAAGGCGTGCGCCACCATCGCCCGGCTCTGACATATTCTTAATATATCCAGACTCAGTCACTATGCTGTTTGGCATATTTGATATGTTCCTGAATTTTAGAGATGAAAGGAACTGATAGAGTAAGGGAATTCCATTTTACAGATGATGATAAATGATAGAATCAAGACCACCTGGTGTTAAGAATTTTCACTAGAACCTTCATCCACACACTCATTCACCCATCCACCCATTAGCCCACCATCTATCCACTCATCCCTGTTGCGGGAGGTCCTTCCGCTCCTCCAGCCTATAGCGCTGAGATACCAGCCCATTGGGGCGTGGTCTCTCTCCCTTTAAAAAAGGGGCTACTTCCCTTCTCTCTCTCTCTCTCTCACTTCCTGCTCCGCGTCTGGCGACTAGACTCCCTTCCTGGTTGCGCAGCTGGGACGGTGATTTATAATTTTTTCCCCTTTAAATAAATACCACCCTATTAATCATAATTCCAAACTGGTGTGGCATTGTTTGTGACTTATGCCTACACATCCCTACACACACACACACACACACACACACACACACCCCTACCTCTCTATCAATCCACGCATCTACCCACCCATTCCATTCACCTATCCCATCTCTACCCATCAATACATACACATAACCATCCATCCATACAACCAACATGTCAGAGCTCCTCCTGCCTTATGTGGATTCTGGAGCTGTAACCTGCAAAAATACTTCTCAAACTTGTGGACTACCAACCCATCAGAAGAATATTGACAAATAAATGTAATTTTATAACATAAAGACATATTCTGAGTACTCTGAGGCCATGTCTTTAGTTGTAGATGAAGAATTAGCAGAGAAAGCCATAAGAGTTTCAATGTAAAAAATGAGGCAGGCCAGGTATGAAGACATTTGGGATAAACAAATAAAAATCAGGAAAAATTGAGGTCACTTATGGAAATTCTCAGTGTATCAGCATGACTGACATATAAAACCTCACAGTGAGGGACGGTAAGGAATGGTTGAGTTCTCATTCTGGCAGTTTCTCCGGGGCCAGCCTATGCTCAGCTGGACATTCCACTGGGATGAAAAGTGGGGTTATAAGAATTGTAAGGACAGGAAAAGATGGCTAAAGTCACTGATTTCTCAGAGAGGCCTTCCAGGTCTCTATCACCTGGAGCACTTTTGCTTAGGCAAAATACTTTCTGGGTCAAAAGTAAAAGAAATGAAGTCATCCAAGCAGCAGCGAAGGCAACCCAAAATGGTGGGTTGTGGGACTTGGTGACAAGAGCAAATGCTGACAAGATAATGTACTAAATAGGGAATTTGTAGACTCACACCCCGGAAGATTCCCATGACAGCTCTGTGTAGGTTTTATTCATAAATGCAACAACATGACTGAGTCAGTAACTTCCACTGAGCACTGTTACAGGCATGATTCTAATGAGATTTCTGACTTTATTTGCTGACTTGCTTCCCCTGTGTTCCGGACAATTCTAGGCACTGAGAACAAAATAGACGGCCTCCACTCTCCATGGGGCCTCCATGCAGGGATAGAGATGCAGTAAATCCAAATGAAAGTCAGGCTGTGGGGAACACAGGGTTCCATGGGAGCTGGGAAAGACAAGAGACTGACACAAACCAGGTGAGTGATAGGAGAGAATGGGAACTTGGACAGGACAATCACTGGAGAGCAAAAGCTAATGGCGGATTGACTGGAAGGAAGAGATGGGAAGTGTGTTGAAGAGAGAGTCACAGTCATGTGGTCCTGTGACCCAAGAGCTGAATCCCTGCAGCGAAGTGACATACTGGGTTTGAAATAACTGAATTTAAGATTTTAGTGTGGCACATTAATGTGTATTTGTTTCCTTACATCAGATTTTTTTCCCTTAATATATCAGCCTTTAATAGGGGTTGGGTCCTCCAAGGAAGATAGCAGAAATACAGGGGTCATGTCCAGGCTTATTCCTGCAGCCAACCTAGACTTTTGTGTGCTTTCTTAGTTTACTAGATGACTCTGAACTACCAAAGTTTGCACTACTGACTTGGATTTATGACAAGAGTAAGAAAAGAAAAAGCAAGTAAAAAGCTAGATATGTTTATTTTGAGTTTATAAAAGTTTAAAATTAAAGTAGAGTTTAAAATTAAAATAATTGAGTTGGTAGCATACTTCCTAGACTGCAGAAACCTCGACTTTGGTCCTAGCACCATATAAACAAAGTACAGTTTTACATGTCTGTAATCCTAGAACTCAGGATATAAAGACAATAGTATCACAGGTTCAAGATCATCCTTGGCTATATAGCAAGTTGAAGATCAGCCAAGGATACATGAAACTCTCTCAAACCAACCAACCACCCAAATGTACCAATTAATCAAACCAAAGAAACCAAAGCCAGCCAAAGAAACAAAAATATGGATGGGTTAGCCTTCCCTGCAAGTGAGTATAAAGGGGAATGAGGAGAAGGAATGGGACAAAGAGTGGTCACAAATAAGTCATTAGAGCAAGACAAGAGCTGCAGAGTTAACCTTGAATTATTCGGTTTTAGAGGAGAATGTAGAGACCCCAGTTTCTATTTAACTGAAATGCAGGTTCCCTGAGGACAGTGGTCTCGGGGTTACCTTACACCTGGCATTATGCCCAGTCCTTAATAGGTACTTAGTCAGTATTTGTTACATGTTTACTGAGTGAATTGGTGGATCTGAGCCACTAACAAAATATTTTCAAGAGAATATAAGCAGTTGTGCTAAAGGCTGAGATCAAGAGGTTTGAAACTTCAGGAATGGAGTGATTCTGAGGGAAGATGTTGCTATCAAAGAAACATTTACCCTACACCGTGATTGCAGAGCGATACCCACACCCATGTATAGGCATAAAACTACGTAGGTGTGTGTTTTCATGTGAGTATAAAAGCATAGGTATATGCTATTTGGTCCTCACAATGTCCTGTTCTATGAATGTCCATGCGTTACCTCTTTCAGCTGATGAATCTTATGAAGTATGTTTCAGAAGACCCACAGTTGCAGAGGGCTAACTTTGGAGATGGGGACGCAGTCAAAGGCACAGGATATCAACGATCTATCTACAGGAAGCTGGATGATCCATTTGCCATGCACATATTTTCAGTGATTTCTCCCCAAGACTAGGCATCATTTCTAGAGATTGCATAAAACTGTAAAACTCTATTTTAAGATTTGTTGGACGCTTTTACATTGCAGACACACATTTCCTTTGAGAGGATAAACCTTTGTGTCACAAAACAGAGATGCCTGTTCCTTAGCTCTCTGGGCTCTGCATGTTTGTTCACAAAACCTCCAGCATTTCTTGCATTTTGAAGAGTTATGCCAAACTGGCTGTTCCTATGGATTCCTTTACCCTGTCCACAGTGTTAAGCTGATCTCTGGGATTCAGGCTTCTCTTGGACCATGTGAATAGGATCCATTACTGCTAATAAAGGTTGTGTGTGAGCCTGAGGAGGCGTACAGACATGGGGAGAACCCACAGTTTAGATTTTCATGGTCATTTTTATTTAGCCACCATAAGAGTTCAATATAAAGTTTCTTTGTTCCCCTCCCTCCAATGCTAACTGACATTGGCTATAGGTATCTGGTGACGGGTCTGTAGTTGTGACTTTAACGGGTGCAAGCATGTCTTTCCTCTGTTTCAGCCGAGAATTGTTGAGAGTGAAATGTTCCCAGCCATTAAGAGACTACCCTATCAAACACAGTTGCTCTGTCCCCTGCAAAGACCTACTCCATAGACCTTGGCGCAGGAACTGGCACGCTGCCTGGGTTTAGTTACAGCCAACAGTGCTCACGTACTGCGCATATTTTCTTTATGTGTGTATTAATAAGGTTTTGCGTGTTCTAAAAGAGAGACCTCAAATTTCTCATCATGCTTGTTCTGTATTTCACGTGAGCCCCGAGTTCTGGAGGAACCGAAAGAGTGGACTCCGTACACGTGAGGTAGTTGGCCATGGTGTTGGCCATGGCATCTCAGGATGCCCAGAACTTCTTTCAGCCTTTGTCTTCCTGGCTCTCCCGGGTTTATGAAGCTCTCCAGCAAGCAGGTGATGCACTGTCGGCGTCGCTGGTTCTTCTAAGCAAACAGGATTCGGCGTTGAGTGACAAGCCAGACCAGGACTTGGAGGATACTAAGTTTCAAGAAACCTACTTTGAAGAAGGAGAGCAGGGCAGTGATAGGAATTCAGAGGAAGCAAACTCCCTGTTTCTTGAAGAGGACCATTTCTCACGCTCTAATAGTGACCTTCAGGACTCTGGCAGTACGGCAAGCCCCAGACTTGATCAACAAGCCAAAGGCTCATGCTCTACCACACGCCAGTGGCCCGGTCCGATCCCAGCTGGCCCGAAGTCCCTGCACACGCTTTCTTCTATTGCAGAGGAAGAACGTGACTTTGAGAGGCAGAGATGTGGCCTCCAGCTTGGCTTTGACACCCAGCTCCCTGGCTCTTTAGAAAAAGTCGATGGAGGAAGGCAAGGTAAGCTATTCAGTACCATTGTCTCCGTGCTGCGGACACCTTCTATAGTTTCATTTTGATTTGCTTTTTAAGTATCACGTTGATTTTACTTCTTCTCTGCCTCTTACACATCCCCTCATCCCTGGCTTCTGATTGAGAGATATAATCCACAGGAATATTTTTGTTCTATGGGGCTTTACAAGATCCATGTTTGGGCTCCATATTTCAAAATAATAGTTGTGAGCAAGTGAAAAGCTTAAAATGAATCCGAGGGTTCTGCTGGAGAAGTCCCCGTGCACATGCCATGGTTTTTAAAATATCTTTTAAAATGTTCTTTTTCCCCCTTCCCTCTAGGTTAGGAATTTCTAGATGTTACTATATTATTCAGTGTGAAATCCTGTGCAAACAGCCATGCTTGTTGCAGGATTTGTAGTTGATAACACTCCAAGAATACTTCTCTCAGCGGCTCACTGGGACATGATGCGAGATGACAGTAGATGGGAGAGCTTTGACATTGGTTGGCTTCATTTGCTTTTAGCCTGGAATAATAAGGATGCAGTTAATAAAAGTTGCCTTTGACACTTTATGTTCTCAGAACTGAGCAGAGTGGGACTTTAATAAAAGCACCATGGATATGATATAAATGTCATTAACTCTGGGAAAGCTAGAGGTGTGTGTGTTAGCATAGATTTCCCACAGTTCTAACCCATAGAGAGGTCATCCTACCTGGTTAATAGACAGAGGCAAATGGTAGGCTGAGGTGAGGGGGTGGGATGTGTATGTATGTGTGCATACACAGTCCACACATATTAGTAGATTATTTATACCCAGACAAAGTCACGACTTCCTTTCTTGTTGGAGGGAGCCAACATTTCTGGGATACCATATTGTCTTTTTCATTTTCGATGATTCTTCCTAGTGTCATGGTTTTCAGGGAGGATTTTACCAGACACAGGGGATCTTGGTGTTTAAGAAAACAAAAGTATCCTATGCCCTTTGCAGCACTTTCTTTTCTCTCTCTCTCTCTCTCTCTCTCTCTCTCTCTCTCTCTCTCTCTCTCTCTCTGTGAGTCATTCCCAGAGTTAATGACATTTATATCATATCCATGGTGCTTTTATTAAAGTCCCACTCTGCTCAGTTCTGAGAACATAAAGTGTCAAAGGCAACTTTTATTAACTGCATCCTTATTATTCCAGGCTAAAAGCAAATGAAGCTCTGAGAGAGAGAGAGAGAGAGAGAGAGAGAGAGAGAGAGAGAGAGAGAGAGAGGGAGAGAATTGTTATGTACATGTAGGCCTGTGCATGTGATGTTTAGATACCGAATGCCTTCCTCAATTGCTTTCCATTTTTTTTGAAATGGTCATTCATTGAAGCTGGAGCTTGTCTATTCAGCTAGACTAGCTTGTCATCAAGTCCCTTGAATCCTCCTGCCACTGCCTGCCCCAATACCAGGATTATAAATACACACTGTACCCAGCTTTTTGCGTGGCTTCTGGGAATCCAGATTCAGGTCATTGTGCTTCAATAGCAAGTTTATTGACTGAGCCCTGCCCCCACCCCCACAATGCTCTCTTGACTCTTATTTGCTGAACTGGTGAAGTCAGACAGGCTAATATTCCTTCTCAAAGACTAAATATAAATGACCACAGTTCTGAGTCATTTAAAAAATTATTTGTGAAATATTTGGTTGAATTTTAGATTTGAGTTGAAATTGTATTCTGATTTTAGAAAATTCTTGCCTAATTTTAATTGTATTTGAAATTAATGTGAATTTGTCTTAACAGATGATCAACAGTGATTTTTTTGGTTAATTTTCATAACTGTGAAATCTGAATACCAACATTAATTAAACCCAACCTTCGAGTCAGATGATAAAGACCATGATGTGACTTCTCCATTGTACGCACGATGGTGAGCGCCATGTTAGCTGTGAGGCAGGATGAGGCAGAAGGCAAACTAAGTCCTCTGAGGTGCAGCCACTCTCATTTTCTTTTTATACTTGCAGAATATAGCCTAAGTTCTACATTTGGGAAGAAGCAGCGTTTGGGTGGTCTGATCTTAGAGTTTATATGTTCTTTATTCCCTATTACGATACAATTTACGTAAGATGAAATTCACCTTAGTCTTTTGTTTTGTTACTGTTCAGAGCATCTTGTCATCACGAGTAAGGCATAGTGCAATCTCACCACTGCAAAGGATCCCTGCACAGCTTTCTGTAGGCATCCTTTACCTCCAGATTGTGGCAAACATGACTTGATACTGTTTTATTTTCTGGCTCTATTAACTCTTAGTGTTTTTAGAATGCCATCTAAATGAAAAGGTGGATTTTGTGCCCTCTCAAATCGGGCTCCTTTTATTTACTGTCACACGTGTGAGAGCTGCCCCTCTTCATGACCCTTTATGTTGTTGAATCCTGTGACATTGGATGCATGTAATAGTTCGTTAATTGGTTTCTCTGCTGAGGGATAGTTCACTTTTCACGAGTTTTATTTCCTTCTAAGAATTGAACTCTTCATTCTTTTTCTTGTCTGATTACATTGGATAGTCTCTCTATTACCATGTTAACAAGAGTGGTGGGTGTGTACTTTCTTGTCTTCATCCTTAACTTAGCATAAAGCTTTCATGTCTACTTCAAGGCTAGACGCAAGTTAAAGAAGTTCCTGGTTTTTTTTTTTTTGTTTTTTTTTTTTTTTTGTTTTTTTGTTTTGTCAAAAGAGAATATTGAATTTGGTTAAACAGTCTTTGGCCAAACTAGAAAATCTACATCAACCTTCTTTTTTGCTGCATTGCAGTGAGTTGTATTGATTAACTTTGAGCTGTTGAATTAGTCTGATGTAGCTTGCAGAAGATCGTTCTGGTTGTGCTGTGTTATTGCTTTCATTCATTGATGAATTTGACTGGCTAGTGTTTTAAATGAGGACATTTTCATGTATTGTCATCAGGGATTCTGATGTGTGCTTACCTTTTGTGGTACTATGGATGAAACCCAGAGCCTTGAACATAATCGACAAGCATTCTTTTTATTTTCATTTTTATCATTTGATACTAAGGATGGTATTATTTCTGATTCAACTCTAAATAATTCAAATAGCTCTTTAAAAACCAAAAGGATGAATTGTCGTCGCAAGATTCTTGTAGGAATGATAGGAAAACTGAAAATTCAATCTCCACCCACTGGGTTTGCAGTTAAAATGAGAATCAGATGTAAACACAGATATGTACACAGGCATTAAAGACACAGGGTAACAACGTACAGAGCTTAAATGTGCTTGGAGCTGTATGGCAGTACCAAAAAAAAAACTTAATTCTGCCTGCAGGGGTCTGAGAAGGTCACATATACTAGGAAATTGATGGTAGAGGACACAGAAGGCACGGCGAATGTTTTCAACATGGCTGGAAAACATCAGGCTGTGCATAGAGAAAGTGACGACACCAGGATAGCAAGGTGACACCCAGGAAAGAGGGGTGGAGCTCTCTGGGATGTCTCAGGGCTGCAAGGAAAGTCCAGCAATGCACACAGAGAACCACGGTGGTCAGACATTCTGAAGAAGATTTTCATTAATACTGCAAAAGGGGTCTGATGTATGGCTGGTCACCTACTGTGACAGCTTTGAACCAGTAACTCAAAATACCTTTTCTTTATCGAAAATAGAACTTTTCATACAATATACTCTGCTTATGGCTTCCTCTCCCCCATGCCTCCCAGTCCTTCCCCATATCCTTTACCAGCTGGAGCCACACCCTTTCTGTCTCTCCTTAGAAAACAAATTAAGTATCCAAAGACTAATAATAAAAAGATGTGATAAATAAAAAATATAACAAATCAGAATTTGAAAAAACAAACAAGGAAACAAGTCCTAAAACGCACAATAAATGTATATTGATGCAGAGACACACAGGTTTGCACTCTCAGGAATCCCCTAAAAATCCCAACCTGGAAGCTATGATATACATGCGAAAGACCGACAGTATAGAAAAAACAGAGCACAAAGTCTTGCCTTGATGTAACATTATGAGATAAAGAGCCTCAAAGATGCTGTTGATTTCATTTGTTTTGGCCATATCTTGCTGGGTATGGGACCTACCATTAAGAGTAGTTTGTTTCCCCAGTGAGACTCCCTAGGAGAAAACTAATTTTTCATTTACAACTAACTATCAATTGGAGAAAGCTTATGCGTTAGGGATTGGGGGCACGTGTCCACTTCTTTCATCTCTGGGTCCCCATCTGGTGCAGATCCATAGATGCCTTGTGCATGTTGACACAGTCTCTCCTAAGTTCATATGTTCACCAGTCCTTTGTTCTAGAAGGCCTTGATTCCTTGGTGCCCTCCATATTCTCTGGGTTTTACAATCTTTCTACCTCCTCTTTTTCAGAGTTCCATGAGGGAAGGGATTTGATGGAGGAATCCCTTTTAGGGCTGAGTGTTCCAAGGTCTGTTTTGACATAGTGTTTGATAGGAGGTTTCTGTACTTATTCCCATCCGCAGGAGGAAGGTTTTCTTATGATGGCTGAACAAAGAACTGATCTATGAGCAGAACAAAATGTCATTGGAGTCGTTTTACTGCTATGCTCCTTAAACAGTACAGTAGTATTTAGCTTTCCCCTAGGTCACTTGCCTATTTAGTCTCAGATTCCTAGCCACCAAACAGCATTGGATAAGTGTTTTCCATCTCATGGAGTAGGCATTAAATCAAATCAGGCATTGGTTGGTTATTCCCACAAGCTTTGTGCCATTATTGTACCAGTGTATCTTTGAGGCATGTCATTCTTATAGGTCAAATGGTTTGTGGCTAGGCTGGTGTTTACCTTTCACCTTTGGTACCATGCAGAGTATCTTCCAGTGCCATGAACCTTAGTTTTTAGGGGTGAAGGCTTTTGGTACTCACCAGCTCTACTTCTCTAAGTTCAATGAATTGTGTAGATGTTTCAATAGGCGCTCTTGATACGTTACTATCTGATTTTAGTATCTCCGTGATGTTCACTTCATAAAATGAATTTAGAAGTGTTTGTCCTTGCAGTCAGGATATCTGTGTACATTTATTATTTATTAACATTCAATAGATTGTTTCTTTTTTAACAAGAGTTTTATTTGTGTGTGTATGTGTGTGTGCATGACAGACAGAGAGAAAGAGACAGAGACAGACAGACAGAGACAAAGAAGAAGGAGTGGGGGAGAGACAGCATTGAAGAGCAAGCATGTGGAAGTCAGAGAACACCTTGGGGGAATCCATTCTCTCCTTTCCTGTATGAGTCCCAGGTTTGGAATTCATGTTGTCATGGTTGGTGACAATCACCTTTACCCACTGAGCCATCTCATAGGCCTCTAATTAAAACTTTGAGTCCGGAATTTTCATGTTGGGAAGGTTTCAGAATAAGAATTCAATTAATAGATATTAGATTATCTTGATTTTATTTTCTTAGGTGATTTTTGGCATTTTGTGCTTTTCAAGGACATTTTCATCTGTATTATTAGATTTGTGTTATGCTATTTATTTATTACCTAATATTTTTATGTTTTAAAGTGACATTAAAACTATTTTTGATTTGGTCTGCCTGTGGAGAGAATTGTCTGTTAACCTGTCTATATTTTCTGCAAGAAACACCAAGGTCTGCTGCCCCTCCCGGAGGACAGTGAGCTTTTACATATTTTTATGTACAGTGGGCATTTCCTAACTTTCCCCTGATCTCCATGACTGGATACTGGCGATTGCTTTCTCTGCTCCTGTTCTGTCCCCAGCCTTTCCTGTGGGTATCTGGTGAACCCTGGGAAGAAGAGCTTCTAAACAGATCTGCCTTCCTTGTGCTAGTCACCTCCTGGGTGTGGCTGTCTACACCTGACCTTTGGAAATTACCTGGAAATATGAGCTTAATTCTCCTCACTAGAGAGCCCAGCATCTGCCATGCCAGCAAGGACTAGTGAAAAAGTTATCTCCCCTGAACCATCAGAATGGCTGATTGCTTTATGAACCCCTCTTTTTAGTTCGTTTAACCAAAGGTATAATTTCACAGAGATCTGGATTTGTGTTATTATTTAAAGAGAGACACATTATCTTTCAATGCCCCATTTCTTTTTTTGGGGGGGGGGGCTATTTTTGAGACAGATTTCTCTGTGTAACAGCTCTAGCTGTCCTGGAACTAACTCTGTAGACCTGGCTGGCCTCAGACTCACAGAGATCCGCCTGTCTCTGCCTCACAAGTGCTGGGATTAATGGTATGCACCACCACCACCCTGTCTAATGCCTCACTGCTTAAACAGAAGCTGGAACTGGAAGTGGTGTACGGAATACTGGACCCTGAGATTGACCTGGGCCTTCTTATCAAATGGGAAGGTGATTGGATAGAGGGACAAAGGAATGAGAAGCTGGTGTCACACTAAAGACTTCTGAAGTGCATGGGAGACATGTCTGGCTGGTCCTGGGAATGTGTGTGTGAAAAGTTACAGTTGCACGTATGGTCACCTCTGAGATTATCCTGTCAGAGGTGGCCAAATAAGGATCTGCTACGCAGATGATCCAGGCTCGTGAACTGTGAGGGTGAGTCTGACCTTCATAGAGTGCAAGGAGAAAGGCACTCCGGAGGCAGGAGATCACAAACATTCGTGAATGCTCACACGTAGACAGGCTGACATCCCTGGGTCGTGAAGCTGGAGCTCAGGTCCTTGTGTTTTCTGTGCTAAGACCGGCCTTTCTCCTGCAAGCAGCTGAGAATTACATAAACGGTCAGAAGGGTGACACCAGAGAGTTGTTTGAGAATAACTCTAGCATCGGTTCTGAAGTTGGAGGGAGCAGGATCTACAAGGAGGGCATACAGTAGTATGGAAGAAGGACCGTCTAAGTCAGCATGGACATATGATAATAGATGACCGCCAGTGCGTCATTGCTCCACCAAGAAGGCATTGCATAAAGGAAGTCTTTGGTATGGCTTTGGAGTTCGGTGGACAATCTTCCTACTAGAGGTGGAAGTCCAGGTCCTTGACACCTGAAGGTGTGATCAGGATCAGATGAGAGTCAACATCTTAAGGCACCAAGGACAAAAGAAGGGAAGAAGATGCACCGATGTGGAGAGAGGGAGAGGGTCCACCTTCTTCCTTTTCTGCCTGGCGCCTAGAGTGTACTTGGGAGAAGGAATGGGAAAAGTAGGCTTCTTCAAATCCAACCTCAACATTCTATTTTGCATCCCACCCATCCCCTCCCATTTCACAGAGAGCAAAGGGCCATAAGGGACACTGGAGAGAACCAAGCATGTGGAGGCAGAGGCTGAACATCTGTAAAGAGAGGTGCTCTACTGTGGCCTCTGTTAATCACATGGGCATAGCACACCCCACCACACACAAAGCACTGTAAGAAACTGACAGGCACAGACAAGGCAAGTCATAGGCTCCCCTTTTAGTTTCTTCCAAGGCTCTGTCATTTGTCTAACCTGTTTCCAAGGATCTGAAAACGTTTTCAAATCCCTGGCTCTTGGGTATGGAGGGGATTGGTTTGTAGTGTGGCCTTTGAGTGGGACAGTCTTTGTTAGTCCAGCTTACTCATGGCTGTAGATGGAGGAGCATTATTAAGTTTCCTCTGGGGAGCCTTCACTTTCTCCCTTTTCCTGGGGTGAAATGACCTCTGCATTTGCTCCAATTGCCTTTTAGCTATTGAGCAAATGCTCTTATTTGTCTTTTCTTAGAATAAACATTGAGTGACACTAGGATGTATGGCCGGACTCTCAGCTGTACAGATGTTAAGGTACCTGTAGATTTAATATATATATATAATATATATATATTATATATATTAGTTCTGAGTTAATATATTAAAGAATCTTCCTGTATCCATTTCCCCCCCTTATTGCCCAGGGGTAGTGTAAGCCATTCTGCTGAAGAGAGCTATCTGGAGGGAGGCGAGAAAAATAAGCACCCTAATCTAAGATTTATGTGCACTTTTTGAAAAGCCTTATCAAGCTTGCTTTTCCCGTTTAATCTTGAGTTCTTTTCATAATGTCGTATCTTGATTTTATGTTCCTTAATGTGCCATATTTTTCTGCACAATAGATTTTAAGCTAAATTGGCCCAAAACAAGAGGGATGCTGAATGCTTTTTGTAACCATGGAAACATTTCTGGGCACTTACCGAGGACCTGGCTGCCAGTAGTAAATGTAACAGAGAAAATAGACACGCTTCGTTTAGCAGTTGCCGATGATTAAGAGGCGGGGAAAGTCTTACAGTGACATCCAAAGATAGGCTTTTTGGTTTAAAGACCCAAATCCAAACACAGACTTCTCATCAGAAAAGCAGCTGTGACACCCTTGATATGTCACGGGAAGGAGTTCTCATCATGTTCGAAAAACATCTTTGTTTTCAGCTTCTCACTTGCGAGTTATGTGTCTGTGGTTTTTTTTTTTTAACTACATATATTTGTTTCCAAGAAATATGCTTTCTATTTCCTGAAATAGCCTGCTAATGGAATTAATGCGCCTCAAGTCCATTGCCATATAGAACTTTAGAGACAATCTTTGGCGAGATGGAATGTATTTAAAAGATAGAACAGCAGGTTTTGAGAGTGTGGTGACATAATTGGACTTTCTAGCCAGGTTTCTGTACTAGGGTAAGGTAATGTGGAAGGGGAAAAAAATCCACTGCATTCTTAGTTTGTGGCTAATGTCAAGGTCATGGATGGAAGGCCTTGGGACGGATGGCAGCAGTTAGGAATAAATGGTGGCAGATATTACAGTGCAGCCAATTCAACTTCAGCCGGGCTTCGTACTTCCTGTAGGATGTGGCCTACGTGAGAGCTGTCTCATCCTCCTTTCTCCTTTCGTTGCAAAGCTGGACCCTTGCATTGCCGTTGCAGGAGTGCGATCCCGAAAGCAAGCCTGCCCCACATTAAATTTGTCTTCATTTGTTTGCCTTGGTTTCACAGCATTTGCCAGCGACGTCTTTGTTATCCAGAACCAGCTAGGGAAAAGGTTTACTGTTCTGCCACACTCTGAGAACCTATCTTCTGGAAGCTTTAGACCTCAATTTCCTTGATATTCTATTCTGCACATTTTAGAAGAGCTAACCATTAGTGATGTTCGAGGAGCTGGCCTGTGCTTTTCAGATCTTGGCACTGAAGGCAAGGACCTTGCTGCTGCTTCTGTTAACCTGTTTCTGGAACTTCATGTCATTCTTTGAGGAAATGTCAGGGACGTAAGAAATTTTTAAATGACAGAAATTTGGGGCTGGAGAGATGGCTCAGCCGTTAAAGACTAGGCTCACAGCCAAAAACATAAGAACTTTTGAAGGTCTAACTTATGGCCAGGATCAAAGTATGGGCCCTGTGTTTCCCACCCTGTTCTCTGTGTGCTGCTATGATAGGATGCTGGGGGAATAGAAGGGTCGCTCTAATCAGCATAATAAAGTTTTTGTCTGCTATTTTTTCCATGGTCACTGTTATTAAGAATGGATTAGAAGAATTTAAGGCAAGTTACAACCCAAATAAGTTTCAACTCTATTTTATCAGTTCTCAAGGGATCACAAATTCTTCTATACTTGTGGGATCAGTTAGTGAAAACTGCTATGAAGTTTTCCCTGCCCTTGTAATGTATCCAGGGGTGCCCTTAATTTCAGTTAGCCAGCTTAAAGAAGGAGACACTGGAGCCAGGAAGGAACCACCAACTTCCTGAAATGTCTTCATGCAGAGGGAGACTCTTGCTTGCTGTGTGTTTATACCACGGCTATGAATGCACAGTCCCTGTCCCCTCTGCCAGTGTCTCCTCTATCACAAACCCCTCCCTCCCCCACTGAGACCCCTTCAGGTCCACACCTGGGGCTCTTGTTTTGACAGAAGAAGAGTCTTATGGTGGGAAGCGTGTCTGCACTGTGATTTAAGCTGTGCTTCTCTCTGGGGTTCCTGGTGATGATGTCGAAGGGAAGTCGGGTCCCTACTAATGGAGTTCTGCGCGCCCTTTATATTTCTTAGCCTTTAAATCTGCTTGGGAAACATTTCAAAAGCATAGGAAAATACAGAGGACGATCACAAATCTGTCACATAACTTGGCCATGTTTTAGCATTTTGCTATATTTAATTCAGATATATTATAAAGCAGCCATCTAGGCCAGATGGAAATAAAGTCCCCTGAGAGAACCTCTTTGCTTTTTCACTTTTCTCTACTCACTAAAGGTGGGACACATCTATATTTGGGGATTATGATTTCAACTGTGTTTTTATTCTTCTGCTGACCAGCATATGTATCTGTGAGTTCTATATGGGATGCCTGTGTGACTGCTGTACATGGAGAACAGAGGCAACTTCAGCTGTCATCCTCAGGAATACCACCTCCCTCCCCTGAGACATGGTTTCTTACTGGCCTGGAGCTGGCCAAGGAGGCTAGACTGACTACCTAAAGAACCCCAGAGATCCTGTCTGTGTCTTTTTAGTGCTAGGATCACATATATGTCACCACAGCCAGAAACACATACTCTTGCATGTTTCCAAAGCTTAGACATGATATCATATTGGACATACCCTATAACTTGCCTTCTCCTCCCATTCACTGTACGTTTGGAGTCATAGGATGTATGCAGATTGGTTGATGTCATCCGATCTTGTAGTGTTAGTTAACGGTTCATTAAGCTATTCTTTATGCCTTGCTGGGACTGCTAACAGTTCCCTAACATGAATATCTCTATGAACACGTACATTGGAGTTCATTTTTATGGAGACACAATCCTAGTTCAAGTCTTTCTTAAACTAGACGTTTCTTCCCTGGTTGATGTTCTTTGAATAAGTTGCCAGTGCCTCTTGCTTTTTCCTCGGATGGTTCAAATTGGTTCCTGCTCCCCGGTAGCCAAGAGAGTTGTAATAAATAGAGTACTTTAGTCATTTAAAGAATCTGACTTTTAGAAGTTGTGTAGTTTCCCACAGCTTGTTTAAATAGTGAATAAGTGATTGAGAACATGAATCAGTGGTATTTAATTTAGGGGATGTACAGGATCCTTTGAAGTGTAAAATGGTCTCACTTGTATGACTGTCCACATTTGAGCTAAACAAGGACATCATGGACAGCCCACAAAACCTCAACCTGACATACAGAACGATAGACAACCAAGGAAAGCTGGGAGCAGGAGAGGTGGTCGTCTCCAAGGAAAAGTACACTATTGGTTGTTCAGTGTGCAATGTTCAGCCCTGAACACATACATACACATAACATTATATGACCTGAACCAGGTTATACTTAGAGATATGTATGAATATATCTACATATATACATGCAATAGCAGTTATTGAAAAAAGAGGCTATGAATTTGAAGGAAAGTGGGAAAGGGCAAATGGGAGGGTTTGAAGGGAGGAAAGGGAAAGGAGAAGTGTATCATAATCTTAAAAATAAAATAAAAAGTAAGTTATGAACTTATTTATCTGCAAAAATTCAAGGGAGAATACACTGTTTAAGATGTCTGTGGAATGTCATGGGTATATGGACCTCCTAAAATTCATCCATGGTACTAAGATTAAAATCTACTGAATTCGAAAGAGTAGGCTGTTGATAATATCTCAGGGGCTCCTACAGTTTAGATCTAGGATGTCCTCTGAAGATTTGTGTGTCAAGTTCCCTTGATTCCTGTAAGGTTGTGTAACCTTTAAAGAGGTAGGCTGTCCTAGGTCATTGGTGGTGTGCCTTGAAGGATACTGGAACCTCAGCCCCTTTATGGTTTGTACATTTGCTCTTGAAGTGAGTTGGTTTGCTTCACTAGGTCCTCTCTGCCACTATAAGCTTCCTCACTGCAGCCAACTGACTGCCCTGAAACCTCCAAACCCACGATCCAAGATAAGCTTTCTCTTTCCAACTTGATCATTGCATGTACTTGTTACAGTAATGGAGGCAGGGCCGACACAGGCAAGTCATCCATTGTGCTAGTTTATTTGTAGTTTATTTTCTCCTAAGAAAGTAAAATTGGAGATAGGCAGGAAGATTGGTATTGGTTCTTAGATTGCTGTCTGTTTCCACATCCATTCCTCTGCTTTGAATGTTTGGGATTAGAATCCCAAAAGTTGGATTCATTTTGAAGGAACATCCTCCTATGTTGTGCTAAGAAGAACATTAAAGGGGCATTGGAAGATGGAGTTGTGGGGCAGGGGGACTTGCTGTTTCATTCACTGCTACTATTCTTGGTACCCCGGTAACCACCCTATTGTTAGCAGTTCATGCTGGCAGCCTCAGAAGCACCCAGTTTCTACTCCTTCGATGATGGCAACCCACTTCTGAGTTCCTGTCTTGCCAGCAGCAGGTGACACCCCTCAGTTATCTCTGCTTTATGTGTGTGGGGCCTTACCTCATTCCTGAGCTGCTGGCGTCTGCTAACTTTGACTGCTTCCCTTTGTTTCTCTAGTCCAGGCAGGGGTAGAAAATTGCTTCCTATAGTTACAACTCTTCATCTGCTTGCTGTTATTCTTTCTGTGAATTCATTTTTTACTATTTGTGAAACCACTTCTCCCTGTTAAGTTCCATCTGTTGAAATAGTTCCTTCTTCCCTGACCAAAACTTGGCCATCATGACAGTGAAAGTGTCATTTTGAGGTAAAAATAGTCTGTCTGTATTAGCTGTGCAAATGCTAGAACCTTCAGGTTGACTGAGACTTTGCAAAGATGAGTGCAATAAAGAGCTAGGTTTTATTCATATCTAACCACCACTAGCCAACTAAACATAGTGTGCTTGGTAATATGTGATGTACAGAAAAACAAGGAGAATAAGGAGATACAAAGTGTGGGTAGGTGCTCTTCTGTATAGGTTTGCCTTATATTTTTACATCCCAAGATGACCTCTTAGGGAGTATCTAAGTAGAGAGTTAAGCAATGGAGAAAAGGTGTTCTATGGATACCTGAGAAAAGAAAACTATTCTGTATAATAAAGTAAATGGGCCTAGCATGGGATAGAGTGAATATGCTTGGTAGGTTGATTCTCAGGTGTGTTCATAACTGGACCTGCCCAGTTGTTGCTCAGACATTTCTACCATCTTTGATATTTCTTAATTGCCTCCTAAATTCTTGCTTAGGGATGTTAGGTGTGAGATTATTACAGGAGACATCTTCATTCAAACATGACAAGAACTTTTACACCATTTTGAAATGATTTCATTGGCGGAAAAGAAATCATTCTGAAGCTGAGACCTGCAGTGCTGCGTTCATCTTCTCCGTATCGTAGCATGCTTCAAAAGCAGGACGAGACCATCACACTTTTCCTGGGACTCCCTCGCCTCTGCTCTGTTTCCATCCCACAGAAAGGAGTGGTGATTAAACCTGCGTTCAGAAAGATGGCTAGCTGTCCTCTGCTATGTAAGCCCGTAACGAGAACTGACTCTCATCTGAGTCTGGCTGAAACAGTTTGTATGTGAGCCAACATTTCTCATCCTTCTGCTTGTCTTTGCAAAGTTGGACTCAACCATAAAAGGCACTATGGCTTTTGTCTCAGCGACGGCACTATTTCCCACCTGAACTGACCATAAACCACACGAGGAACTTCTCAGTTTCTTGTAAACAACAACAAGGGAGTGAGCTCAAATAACTGATCAATCTTGGTGCAAGTTAGTTTTATGAGACCTTTATCTAGAAGTTCAATTCTTCTTTGGGATATAGTCTCTTTTCTTCTCTCTCAAAGTTCTTGTCTATCTTTCCCTCTGGGTTGGCTCCATTCTCAAGATGCATGATAATGAGATGACTGCTAAATGCTCATATATATACATAAATACTCATATACATAAATACTCATATATATATGTACATATATATAGTTACAATTTGGTAGAGAAAAATATCCCCACTTTTTGGAAATTAAAAATATTAATTTTGGAATCTGTACCACCTGGTCTGATTTGCTTGATTGGATTTGAATTATGCGGTGCATATTAATGATATCTAAAATCATGGGAGTGTGATGCTCTGATTAGCCAGGCCTATGTCTTACGCCACCTCTGGAGATGGAAGTTAAGAACCCTTTCCCTGAAGCGTAGTCTGAAAGCGAAGTGAGGCAAATACAGATTCTAGAGGGTGGGAGAAGAGATGTTGTCTTGCACAAGCAGCTATGTCGGAGGAGTTGATGTCTTTTGTGGGCATTGCCCCTGTTCTCAGTTTAGATTTTGGTTTGGCTTATGAGTTAGTCTCAGGAATAGGTCTGGTTTCCTGTGTCACCGCCTGTGCCGTATGTCACCACAGGTGCCAGAAACAGCTGCCTTCTAGTGCATATGGATGCATGTCTGCCAAACCAGGCAAAGCACTACTTTATCTGTGGCTCTGCATCATCTGTCCTTGCTGATTTAGTTCATGGCTCCTCTGGATGTTAGAAAATGTCCCCCCCACACACCTTTCCAGGCTGAGGCGACTACACAGAATCTGTTTTAGTTAGCTGCAGTCATGTAACAGATCATCCAAAAACTTAGTGGCATAAGCAACACACATTTGTTTCCGTTCCTGTGGGCAGGGGTCTGGGTATGTTCTCGCAGAGTCCTTTGCTCAGGTGTCAGAGGGCTGCAAGAAAAGAACAGCTGGTTTGTATTCTTTGGATAGGAGGAAAATCCACTGCAAAACTCTCTCTGGTTCCTGGAATATTGGATGCTCCTGCAGACACAGGACTGAGAGCATTGGACTCCCTACCTGCAACTCCTAGAGGCCACCTACACCTCCTTCTGCAAGATAGTTGCTTACTTCGTCAAGAGAGTCTGGGAGCACGAGGAATGCCATGTTATGTAATGCAGTCATGGGTGTGGCATCCTGCCACAGTTGTCTTTTTCTACTGGTCTAAACAAATCACAAACACCATTATGGAAGGCAGGGGGACCAACACAGATGTCAACAGTGGAGTGTGGACTATGGTGGTCCGCCTACTACTGGATCCTAGGTTGGCCTTCTAAAGGGAGAAATGGCATGAAAACACTACTAAAATATCTTTCTATGACTTATTTGTTCTTGTGTGGTTTTTTTTCAATGTGGAAAATGGTGTTTTTATCTTGAAAGGCAACTGCTATTTTATCTTTTTTTTTTTAGAATTTCTTTTTTTTTATTGAGAATAAGAAAAAAAAAGTTTCCGCCTCCTCCCAGACTCCCATTTCCCACACCCACCCCCCACAAAACACCCCCACCCCCCACTCCACACCCCCTCCCTCTCTAACCCAAAGAGCAGTCATGGTTCCCTGCCCTGTGGAAAGTCCAAGGTCCTCCCCCCTCCGTCCATGTCTAGGAAGGTGAACATCCAAACTGGCTAGGCTCCCACCAAGCCGGAACATGAAGTAGGATCAGAACTCCTTGCCATTGACCTTTATCTTGTCTGTTCTGCAAGTGGTACATTCAGGATCCGTTCTTATGAAGCCTTTGGATAGAAGTTAGATCTGTGGACTCAAATTGGTTTTGAAATCGTAAGCAGTGTAAAAAGAAGCAGATTTCACAGCGAAAGCTAACATTGGCACATGGTTTCTTATGGAAAATCCCCAAGCTGGGAGACTATGCCATGAGTCTTTATTGCTTTGGTAGAGCATTTGAGGTAAAAACTGTCTCAATTGATAATACAGTACTAATAAATACAGCACTGATAGGTACTTGCTAAACTGTACCTAAAGTTATGGGATAGATATGTTACAAACATTATATTTTAAAGTTGTCATCATAAACTCTCAAAGTATAAGCAAGATTATTATTTCTTCTTTAAAATAAAATATTTTTAGGTAAGTAATTTTCTCAGTATCTCCAGTGATAAAGCAGTTAGGGTTCCAAACAACATGTATCTAACTTATTCACATCAAGGCGTTGTCTGGAAATGGGATGGAGCTCACTCATATCCATCTGTTGGTTAAAGTTACTGGCAACAAAGAAATTTCTTGGCATTATACTTCCTTTTTTCTTAAAAAAACTTCATTTTTATTATTTTTATATATATGGTTTGTGTGTATCCCCCATATGCCATGGCTCTCAGGCAGAGGCGAGAGGACAACTCTGTACAGTATGTTCTCCCCCACTTTTATATGAGCCCTTGAGATGGAACTCAGATTGTCCGGCTTGAGAAACAAGTGCCTTCCATCTGAGCCAAGTCACTGACCCCAGCATTATAGTTTTCGCTAGTTAGCTTAACTAAGTTTGTGGTTTAAGGAATTCATGGGGAACATCTCCTCTCTCTTCCTTATTTCTTATGGTCTGAATAAGAAATGTCCCTCACTGACTTGCGTGTTAAGGCCTAGATCCCCATCTTATAGTGCTATTTGGGTGAAGCTGTGAGAATTTTAGAACAAGATAGCCTAGCTGGAGGAGATGTCACGGCGGAAGGGTCTTGGAGGCATCTTGTTCCTGCCCGGCCCCTTCTTTCTCTCTGCTTCCTGTCTTTCTGGAGGTGGAGAGCTTGGCCACATACTTCTCTACCCATGTTGTTCTGCTCAAGTTCACAAAGCCAAGTGACAACACACTGAACCTGCTGAAACAACAAAAGCAAATGTTTTGCTTTAAAAGTTGTTTCTGTCAGACATTTTGCCACACTGATGAGAAAACCATTTTTTTTTTGACTCATTCTGACCTGCCTTGTACTTCCCCCCAACAAGCAAGCAGGCTTTCCAGACTTCACCACACAATCTGTCACCTCTCCAATTTGACTTATTTTGACAGTATAAATTGTTGATTTGCTTCCCCCCAAATTCACCCATTATCTGGGTTCTAGACCCGACTTGTCCCTGGCTTTCTCCTTATCCCAACCAGGCATTCCTTTTCATTTACCTTAAACACTGTCTCTAAGTCCCACCACACCCTTGTCTCTTATCTGGACTCCTTTAATAGCCATTCACTTTCCTTGGGATGGTGTCACACCCCCGAAAATTCAACAAGTTTAAAGTATAATGGATAATCTTCTGTGATGGAAATCCAGTCATGAGAACAAGATAGCAGTCCTTCTCAACTCCCCTCCACCATAGATACCACCCCAACGTTACTAGGTCCATGGATACCAAAGCCATTCTCTGTCATCTGAAAGCAACTTCTGCCTTCACTATCTTGTGTGGGTCTTCTGCACCTCCCTGTCAGTCCACTTTAGCAATGTCTTATCTGCTCTTTTTTTTTCTTTCTGTTACTCCCTTATTTTTGTTCATTTGAAACAGCATCTGATCTCTTTGCCTACCGAGGCATTTCAGCAAAGACATATAACCTCTGATGATTTGAGCCCATAGCCTTCCAGCATCTCAAGACACTCAAATGTCCCTTATACCTGAAACCTTTGGTTTCCTCTCCCTGCCCCTGTGCTTACCGTGGACTGTGAAGAGTGTGAAGGGTTGGCTGACTTCCCTTATTCCTCTAGAGTTGGTTGCAAGCATCATTCCTTCCAGGAAGCGAGCCTTCCCTGTCTTCATTCTTCAGGCAGTATTATATTCTATAGGGTTCCCTGCCCTACCCTGGCCTGGCTGCTGACTTCTTTGCAGTGCTGAACATCACACTGTGCTGGTTAGTAATGTACATTTCATGCTGCAGTTTTAAAAAATTAGTGCTCATTCTGTTTTTTTTTTTTTAATTTACAACCCAGTACTTAGCAAACATCCACTTCATGAAGGAGAAACAACAACAAAACAAAAAACAAATTCTTTCATGAGAAAAACCAAACCTGATATTAGTTGCTACAAATGCATCTTATCATCCTCAGGAAGATGGTCCACAAGTGACTATCCCACAAGCAATTATAGATTACAGAACCTGGAAGAATGAAACTTTCCAAGGTTCTTACATTTTGACACAATATGTACCTTAGGAAGACATCAGGCCAAATTACAGTATCTAACAATTTATAATGATTTTCTCTGTCCAAGAGCAATGTATATCTAAAAGGTAAGTGCTAGGAACTAGGGTTTTTTTTTTTTTTTTTTGTACTTTTCTCCTAAAAGTTTAGGTGCTGAAACTAAGTCAACCAAGTTGATGGTATTAAGAGATAGGGGTTTTGGGAATATGAGTAAATCTGAGGCTCTTCCCTGACCAACAAGATTAGTGTTATTCTTCAGGGCCCTAAAGAACAGCCTTGTGACTTGTGCCGTGTTGGAAAAGAGAAAGAGCCCTTTATTTATGATGGAGGAAGTAAAGGTAATGGTTTAGATGAAATGCTGTGCAGTTCCCTGAGAGCCAATGGCAGGCCACTGTGGGTGGTTTAGGGCAAGAGCAGGTCAGAGATCATTGTAGGCCTCTGTGGGTCCCGGGCAGATGGGAGGCGGTGGGTGAGAGACCTTAATGGGGCAGCCATATTCCTCTTGAAGTAATTGGTACTGCCAGAAGCAGATGTGTCTCTTTGTCATGAAAAGGCCTAAGTTCTTAAACATTTAAGATGCCATATTCTGTAGTCTTTGAAAGGTTCGAAGAATGCCTGTCCATCTGAAATACATCTCTGTATATCTAGAAAATCTAACTAACAATACTACAAGCTTGACTATTATAGATGATTATCTATTAACCTGTATTTCTTAATTATACATTACACTTTTAAATGAGATGCCCAAACACAATACCTTAATCAAGAGCAATACACACACATAAATATGAAGGCGTAAGTCACAAACAATGCCACACCAGTTTGGAATTATGATTAATAGGGTGGTATTTATTTAAAGGGGAAAAAACTTACAGATCATCGTCCCAGACAACAGCCCTCTGCGCAACCAGGAAGGGAGTCTAGTCGTCAGCGGAGCAGGAAGTCAAGAGAGAGAGGAGAGGGAAGTGGCCGCTTTTTTAAATGGAGAGAGACCACGCCCCAATGGGCTGGCATCTCAGCGGCTATAGGCTGGAGGAGTGGAAGGACCTCCCGCAACATATATATATAATTGACCTAAAATTTGCATCAATAAACCAAGATCTATACCAATGCAAATATCTATAGCATATTCCCCTTTAAATGTTAACAAACATTTATAAATAATTGTTTAAGGAATTTAGGTGTAGTTCTCTCCAAACTGCTTCCTGCTTTTTCTGTTGGGCAAAGTATTATTTGGGGGTGTTAATGGTGACTTTTCGGGAGATCTTGTTCCATCAAACCACATTAGTCTGGAATGAATCCACAGGTTCTCATCCTTCGTGGAAGCAAAAGAAGAACCTCATCTCCACAGCAACATATACTTAGACCCAAATTCTGAAATCAAGACACCTCTTTTCAAGATACCTTAGCAGCCCATACAATGAAAGCTCTCTCTATATTTACCTCCTTCACAGTCAAAAAATTCAAAGAAAACACATAATCCAGACTCCCTTGTATATTGCATCTTTATGAAGCTTATATTTTTATTTTATTACTTTTTCTACAAGTTTAAATTTTTATTATCTTTACTCCTTTAATCTATGGCTGTCTGCATTCTGTCTGTTTAAGGACTGTGTTTTTCTTTATAAACCACTTATTTCTTTTTATAACTCTTTATACTCTTTTTCTTTTTCTCCCAAGCCTACATACATTTTTTAAAACACATTGTGTCTTGTTTAGAGGCCTTTAATGTGTGAATCTGTCCTATTTTGTATCTGTAATCCTTTCTGTCCTAGAGAGCTTTTAAATGGTAAGCAGCTTGGTTGCAGGGCCCTGGGTGCTGGCTCCACCTCTCTCTGCTTTTCAAAATGGAGGAAGTACCATTACCACCAGCTCTGGGACTGCTAGGTAGGAGTCTGTGATGGTGGCACTTTTGACTTTTCTTTCACTGAGATGTGAGGCAAGACAGAGTTTTGCCCTGGGCCCATAGTCCCATAGCTCTAGCTTCTGTGAGGCCTCTGTGTTGTCCCCAGGAGAGCTGCAAAGGCACCGATGTCAGCCAGCAGACTGCTGTAGTGTCCCCTAAGAGCCATCTCAGATGCTCTGGCAGTAGTTATCGTGCCTTCTCTAAGGACAAAAGATCAAGGGAGCACTAGCTCGTCTTTGGCATTCCAGCTGTGGAAATGATGTCACAGCATTTTAGTTTCAGTGGCACAGCCCCAAGTCATTCATAAGATATGTCCCTTTATTAAAAGTTTTTCAGCCAAGATGAGAGAGATGTTATACGTGCTAGAGAGGTATTCAGTCAGTGTGCTGAAATATTTATTTTGTTCATTATTAATCCAGTCTTTAATGTAAAGTACAGTGTACTTTAAAGTTACGGCAAATGTTACAATGGAATTATTGTCAAGTTATAAATATTTGAGCCTTAAGTACGTTACTAAAATGGCCAGGATTTAAATTCCATTAACGTTCTGTCATTTTTTTCCCCCCTGGAATACATGTTTGGGATCCCCTGCTAGACTGTAAATGCCTGTAATGGATAATCTTAGCTTTTAGTTTGACACATTTGGGAAGGGCGGATGCCAGTCAGGATTGACTCTATTAGAGTGACCTATGGACATGTCTTTGGGGGGGGGGCAATTTCTTGGTTGTTAATTGATACAAAGGGTTATCCAAGTATGGGTGGTACCTTCCCTAAGCAGGTGGGCCTGGGCTGTATAAGAAAAGAGACTGAACTAGTGCTTATTGGTTAAGCCAATAAGCAGAACTCTTCTAGGGTCTCTGCTTCAGTTCCTGCCTGCAGGTTCTTGCTTTGGGCTTCTGTCCTAGCTTCTCTTGATGATGGACTATAACTGGTAAGCCAAAGAAATCCTTCCCGAGCTGCTTTAGGTTGGTGTTTTATCACAGCAGCAGAGAAGCAGACTAGAAGAGAGGTTTTTGCCAGGAGTGGAGTCGTTTCTGTGATGGCTTTAACCATGGTTTTTACAGAGGTGATTGTAGGAGATCTGGCACTTTGTACTGGAAAAGCCTCGCGTTGTTCACAGGTCAATGAGCCATCCTGTGAAAGAACGCGGAAGGTAAGAATACTGAGGGGGAAGAGAAAACCAAAACCAGAACATTGAGAGACCCTCAAAGACTTATCATAGTAGTTTGCGTGACAATATATTTGTACTGAAAATCATAGAAGGGAAACCTGTGTTTCACAGGAGCAATAGATGCTGGTCACCCGTGCTGAAGGATTCATTATAGTTAATAAGAGGCCAACGTATTTGAAGTGATCTTTTCTGGGAAGTGCTTCCCCAGAGTTATCACACAGAAGCTGTGGTCTAATGGGGGAAAGTCTGCATTTCAAATTAGCAGTAAAACTTGACAATTTGTAAGAATCTCCCACATGGTATTAGTTTTGAAGATATGAAGGAGTCAGAGAAAAGCAGGGACTTGGTACCATGTGGCAGAGTTAGAGTTCATTCAGAAAAGCCCCGAGAAGTCATTAGTGAAAAGTAGTAGGGAATTCAGTTTTCTATTCTTCAGGACAGAAGGAAATTAACGTAACAAAGGGGAGATGGGGAGAGAAAAGTGAGAAGGGGAGGTTGGGGGGAACTTGGGAAACGGGATGTTTGGGATAAAGGAAGGTTGGATAGGGGAGCAGGGAAGCACACATCTTAATTAAGGGAGCCATCTTAGGGTTGGCAAGAGATTTGGTGCTCCCAGGTGCCCAGGGCGATGTCCCCAGTTAGTTCCTGGGGCAGCTGAGGACAGAGAACCCGAAATGACCCTATCCTATAGCCATACTGATATCTTGCATATCACCATAGAACCTTCATCTGGAGATGGATGGAGATAGAGACAGAGACCCACACTGGAGCACCGGACTGAGCTCCCAGTGTCCCAAGGAGGAGCAGAAGGAGGGAAAATATGAGCAAAGAAGTCAGGACCACGAGGGGTGCACCCACCCACGGAGACAGTGGGGCTGATCTATTGTGAGCTCACCAAGGCCAGCTGGACTACGACTGAAAAAGCATGGGATAAAACCGGACTCTCTGAATATGGCAGACAATGAGGGCTGCTGAGAAGCCAAAGACAATGCCACTGGGTTTTGATCCTACTTCATGTTCTGGCTTTGTGGGAGCCTAGCCAGTTTGGATGTCCACCTTCCTAGACCAGGATGGGGGAAGGACTTTGGACTTTCCACAGGGCAGGGAACCCTGACTGCCCTTCAGACTGGAGAGGGAGGGGGAGAGGAGTGGGGGGAGGGGGAGAAGAGAGGGAGGAGGGGGGAAAGGGAGACGGGGAGGGAAATGGGAGGCGGGGAGGAGGCAGAAAATTTTTTTTTCAATAAAAAATTATATTAAAAAAATTTATTATGGAAGCTGGGCAGTTGTGCTGCATGCTTTTAATCCCAGCACTCGGGAGGCAGAGGAAGGAAGATCTCTGTGAGTTCGAGGCCAGCCTGGTCAACAGTGTGATTTCTAGGACAACCAGGGCTGTTACACAGAGAAATACTGTCTCAAAACAAAACAAACTCCCCCCCCCGCCCCCAAACCCTTATTACAGACTTCGAGTTCGTATTATTTTGGGGGGAGGGACAGCAGCTGCTGTGATCACTCTTTCTATTCTTTCTCCGTGGTCCTTTTTATTCTTTAGTAGACGTCTAAAAGAGTCTAAAGCCTGTGTTTTGCTTCTTCTATCCCTCCCACGTACGTACTCAGGCAAGTCAGGAGCTCTCCACCTTCCGCGCGGTATAACAAGCGCGCGTGTTGCCGAGCCCGGAAACTACCCACAATTTGCCCAAGATTGGTTGAATTGAACTAGTAGGATCAGTTTTCCAACGCAGGAAAGGGGCAGAAAGTGGAAAGCCCAGAGAATCCTCCCCCTTTACTCCCGCTCTTTAGGACTTGGTCTCACCAGCCAGTGTCTGTGTCCAGCCCGAAAGGTTTCGGTATGCTAGGTCCGTCTCTGGCTCCGTTCAGTTTTAAGATCATGGATTCTTCCCGGAGTTGGCTGAAATTATCTAGAATTAAACTGGACAGTCATTCTAAGAGAGTTTGAATTTCATAGGAGTTTGGTTGGTTATTTTCAGACCACCCCTGCCCCCACTGCCGCTGCGCTTCCGGTTCCTGGCTGTTGGACAGATAGAACACCAGCACCGCTTTGGGGATTAACCGGTACATGGACACTGCCTTCGTTCCACTGGCAGGCTGTGGGTTTTTTTTTTTTTTTTTTTTTTTTTTGCTTTTGATTTTTCCTTTTATTGAAAATAATTCTTTTATAACATAATATATCCTTCCTCCACGGGCCTCTCTCGATTAACAACTCAACCGAAGGTAACCCAGTCCCACAACTGGACGCCTTTCCTCACTCCAGAAGATGCCCACTTGGGATTCCCTATTTTCCATTCCTGGGATTACCCTCAAAGGTTCCGGGAAGTTTCCACTGTGCTAATTTTCCACCTCCCTCATGCAACGTCCCCAAATTCCAACGGTCTCTCCCCGCACTCTCTCCCATCCCATCTCCTGTGGCTCACAGGCGCGCCTGTAGCCAAGCCTGTCTTCTACCCACCAGGGAGCTCATGCCCCACATTGCCTGAATGGCCAGGAGCTAGAGACTGGATTGCCCAGAGACCTAGGTAAGCCTGGATTGAAAAAAAAAATTATTGATGAGATTGATTAAGGAGAACATACTGGGAAAAACCATCAAAGTGTCAATGTGTAGGAAGGCTAACATCTTTTTTTTTTAATATAGCATAATGAGTGTTGAAACATTACATTTAATAAGATATCATTTCTATTTTGTATTGAGTTTAAAAGTCCATTTTATTAATTTATTCACGTTCTCATTAATGGACTAATGAATAAATGAACTGAGACAGGATCTCTTTGCATAGCCCTGGTTGTTCTGGAACTCGCTCTGTGGATCAGGTGGGCCTTAGACTCACAGAGATCTTCCTGCCTCTGTCTCCCGAGTGCTGGGATTAAAGGCATGTGCCGCCATGCCTAGGTAAAGGTCCATTTTTAAGAGGGAATTTTAAAGCTGATTTATAAATGTCAACTTTAAAGAACTAGGCATAGAAATTGTTTTTCTTTTAGTATCATCAAGCGACAGGAAACAGGAGAAACTGAATGAGACATTTCAATATTGAATTTTGGGAACTATTTCTTAAAAGTGGAAAATAGGAATGGAGCCATGCAACTCAGGGGCAGAGCCCCAGAGCCCTTGCCTAGCATAGGAAAGATGGAAAGATCGAAAGTTCAATCTCTGGCACGAAACAAACAAACAAACAAACAAACAAACAAATAAAAAATGGAAACACCTCTCTCTAGTCCTCTAAAAAATTCAATCTGGGACTGGGGTTCCATGTAGTGTGTAAGCCTTTGCGTAGTTACCGGTTGGCACAGGGCCAGGCTGGGCCCTAGGACTAGGGGTAGAATGGTCCTTTTGGATGAGTGTTTTGGGTTAATGTGCTATGAAAAAGGGATCAGGAGTCTGCATGCTTCTAGTCCCTTCGGCAACCATACTCAAACATAGGAGCGAGCTCCGGGCTTCCCCACTGCACCTGCGCGAGTGAACAGCGATGCCCACGGTGGTTGGTTTGCTCTCGATTGTGAAGATTCTCGATGAGTATCTGGAGGTCACGTGAGACTCTAAAAACGATATGTTACACTTCCTTTCGGGAATTCTATTCCCAGAATAGCATAGTTCTTTGAAACCCTTATTTAAATGAGCTTCATGATCCGTGGAAGGTGTGAATGCTCACACCTGCTTTGCAAATTGATAAGCTACACCCCAAATTCCTAACAGGTGGTTTGCTTGAAATCAGGCAATGAGTCAGTGGCTCTTCTGTCGCCTGCCCGCTCACTCTCTGACCTTCCTTTTCATGGCACTCCAGTTGGGGGAAGGAGTTCATGGTAGGAGCATGCTGACCGTTTTATCTTGCGGCCATTGCGTTTCCCTGTGTGTATGTGTGTGTACACACTGATGCGGCTTGTGTGTGTTTCTGTGTTTGCCCGTGTTTTCTGAAACGTTTTTGCCAAGTGGCATCTTCTTCCCACTTCCCAGATGGTTGTTCTGAAATTTTCCCTTTTTGAAATTGCTCACCAATCAGGAGGTTCTGCCTGCCAGTTAACAGATTTTAACAGCAGCTGGTAGGTGACCACCCTGTGCCGCCCAGTCCTCCCACCTCCTTCCACAATGAGGCATCGCTGGGTGGTGCAGATAAATGATGGGATTTGCAGTTTTGAAGAGGGGACAGGCAAGAAACAGATTTGATCACTGTTAAAAGCATTCTTCAGGAATCTAACCGAAATAGGCCTTTCTGCTCGGAGAACCATTTGACCGTTTTTCTCTACTCCCTGCCTCTCTCTTTCTCTCTCTCTCTCTCTCTCTCTCTCTCTCTCTCTCTCTTTTACACACACACACACACACACACACACACACACACACACAGAGGGGGGGGGAGAGGGAGACAGAATATTCCTCTATAATACAAGAGTATTTGTCTATTTTATATAGTACTTCTAGGTACAAGTAGTTTTTTTTAAAGGGTAACAAACAGAACTTCCTCTTAAAATATTGAAAAAAATTGAATTTGTAAAACGTGAAGATTTCCTGTGTGGAAATCACTTCAAAATCTTGGAATTTTGTACCAAGACAGGTATGCCCTTATTTATCTTAATTTGTTGGAAAATAAGAGATAAACTGAGATCTTCTCCATTATCAGCCCAAATCCTGTCTACTCCAAATTTTGCCTATTATTTATGGAGCCCTGGCTGGCCTGGTACTCACTATGTAGATAGACCAGGTTTGCCTCTGCCTACCAAGAGCTGAATTAAAGGTCTGCGTCACCACACCCAGCCTAAATTTTGCTTGTTACTCTTCCTTCTCCTTTTGCAGCTGGACTCCACCTTGGCTTCTTGCTTGGACCATAGTCATTTTGATGACCCTGTGATATAGTCTGGAGGTTTCCATTTGTTTATTGTTTGTCCCACCTGAAGGTGGCTCTAACCTTTCTATCACCAAAGAGTGCATTGTCCTGTATTGAAGTTCATCAGATGAAGTGGATTTTCAGATTGTAGCCTTTTGTGAGACTGAAACAAAATCCTGCAAGGGAAACAAATCGGGGCCATGCACCGTCTACTGCACTGAGCTGCCCACAAGTGTCCCAGATGCTGCATCTTGGTTCTGAGTTGACTAGCAAGGTGCTTAGAACCACACCACCTAGGACACAGGCATTGGTGACTTTAGTAATCACTCTATGTCTCTAGTTTCTTCTGTTCAACAACTACCTGGCTAGTTCCTATAAAGCTGCTGGGAGGTCTATCTACATGACAAATTTATATAGTGCGTAAGATACAGGGTGGATGTACATTATCTGGAATTATTAAAGTCTACCTACTTTCATATTTCTTAAATTTCCTTTAAAATGTGTTGAAAATGAAGGGCCACAATACCCATAATGAATAAACTTTCTTCTTTCTCTATATTAAATACAAGTATGCCAAAAAAAAAAAAAATCCCCAAAAACATGACTCTTGCTTGAGTTCCGAGAAAGAGACTTGACGATCTGGATTTCAAGTGAGCTAAAATGCATTAATTTGCAGGTCTGTTCACATTTAGCACAAACGCCATAGTTAGAAAAACACTGCGGAGCTGTTCAGAAACGGAGATGATGTTCACAGTGTATTTTTAAGGTGGAAATAAAATAGTTCAAGCTCATTTGAAAGGCAAATAACTCCTAATCTGCATGAACAGGTAGTTGAACTTTGGGGCTTCTTTCTGCTAATCATGAATATAAGCAAGGCTAATGTAGCCTGGAAAAGAAGAGTTATAGTATTTCCTGGCTGAAAATAATCTAGAAACCAGAGTGTCTCCCCATGCCACCACCGAGGAAACAGACTTGGAAAATATAGTTGCTTTGCTCTGAATTGCAGGAAGGGACAAAGATATGACTCAGGCAATAATGTCCTAGGAGTTCACCTCCTTGGGTAAATTAGAGTCTTGGTGTGTGGTGACTTCGGCAGATGGATTCTTGACACCCTGGAGGCAGGCCTTGTGATAATTGGAGGCATCTAAACGTGTCTAAGTTTGGAGCAGAGAGGAAGGTTTTATATTTATGTTTCATTTATTTATCTTTGGAGAGATGTCTGAGCCCCGGGGAGGGGTCTTCAGAGGCATAATGAACTCCTTCTGAACTTTAGAACCAAGAGACTCTAGACATTAACATTTTAAACAGCTGCAGCAACAATTTCAAAGCATAAAGCTGGATGGAAATTTAACTGAGTGTTGAACAGCAGGTGACTTGTCTGACAGTGGCCAGAGAGGTGACAAGGGAAGGGTGGATAAAACAGGAATGCTGGCCTAGATGACCTGGTCAGCCGAATGGATGGAAGGGCATGAAGTGGATGGAAAGCCGGGTTACAAAGGCAAACGGTACAAGCTTTATAAAAAAGAAGAGCTATGGTTAGCAATAGTTACAACTGAACATTTTAATAAAATTGAAAATTCCCAAGTTACGTTAAGATAATTTTTGTCATTTTCTTCTTTGTGGAAAAAAAAACCCCACTTATTCTTTCTGGATTTCAATTCCATCCTCTGCAAGATAAGGAGCAAGATAGCACATATCCTTAAAGGTCTCTTAGTGAATGACATTTAAAGGAATCAAAGGCCAGGGATGACAAGATGGCTTAGGTCTGTGTCTGCTGCACAAGCCTGAGGACCTGAGTTTAATCCCCAGAACCCACACAAAGGTGGGAGGTGAGAAGTGACTCCACAAAAGTTGTCTTCTGTGGCACTCCTGTTTACACACACACACACACACACACACACACACACACACACACACGTATTTACATATATACAAAAGGATCCAGGGGGACAGTGGAAGAGGAGGGGAGAAAGGAAGAGGTGTGGGAAAAATGTATAGCTCAATAAAAAAATTTTTAAAAAGGATCAATTAAGATTCTTACAAGAAGGGATAATTAAGAGCCATTATTTTGTAACTTTTATTACCACGGGATGGATATGTCTACCTAAGACTCAAAAAAATCATGTGTGAAATATACTATTTAGTTTAGCTCATAAGACATAAAGGTTAAGAGTGCTAGATATCTTTTAGCTCTCAATGTTTAGTTTTGCAGCAAAGCTCACCTAGAAATTTAGGAAATCTGTTTAAACATAACAGTGCTAGATTGCGGAATTAAAACTTAGTTACAAACTCATTAAGGTAAAATTGACACATTTAACATGAATTTATTTGGAGATGGGTTGGCTGATGGGCTGAGGAACAGAGTATTTGGGTAGACTGTTTTCTTTTCTGTGTGTTTGGTTCAGCACATTCCTCTAATGAAAATATTCTTATAATAAATGAAAGAAAAAATTTATCTTAATTATTTAGCCATCTGAATGGGGTTTTATTTCTATAGTTTTAAAATTATACCAACTATTAAATGTAAATCTAGTAGAGAGCATAAATGACAGAATCAGCAACACTTAAAGGACATTTTATGAAATTCAAGATCTCTGTACTGATAGCACAATAACCTTAAGGAAAAATATCTCCCTACCAATCACAAAATCAGAAAATGCAGCAAAGACTAAGTGTTAATAATTTAGTTTTCAAATATTGAAAAAAACAGGATAATTGAAATGTATGTGCTGTGATATTTTAAACAGCAAAATTTAAGCTGTTCCTTTGGGTTGGGTTATGAATGAACTCAAGTTCGATTTTTTTTTCTCATGCTAAAGAGGAAGTGGTCTTTCAACAATATCATGTACCAGTAAGTAAGTGTGAGTCTTGGCCATCACAGTAGGGACTTCCTGGTTCCCTCGTCATAAAGCACAAATCAGGACTTGGCATAGCATAGATCATGTTTATTTTCAAAACCAGGACATACATTCTGAAAGAGGTTTAATACCAATCATGCATCTACTGATGTGGGACAATGGTCTGTATTCTGTCAATTATATTTTAAATAAACTCTGATTGGCCACTAGCCAGGCAGGAAGTATAGGCAGGACAACCAGACAGGAAGTAGAGACAGGAAATTAGTACATGAGAATTCTGGGAAGAGGAAAGCTCTTTCTGTAGTCCTGATCCAGCCACAGAAGAAGCAAGAGGTGACTGCCTCGTGACTAACATAGACAAGAATAATGGGTTAATATAAGTTATAAGAGTTAATAAGAAGCCTGAGCTCGTGGGCCAATCAGTTTATCATTAATGTAGACCTTTGTGTGATTTCTTTGGGACTTAACGACTGTGGGAACCGGGCAGGACAGAAAACCTCAATCAACAATCCACTGAGTAGTTTGGCAGTAAGAAGATCCTGAGCTGGCATGAAGATATGGCACCCAAGAGCCCAGAAGAGGTGGAGAGGAGAAGCTAGGAATGCGTGCTGACTGTAGAGATGAATGATATGAATGAAGCCATATAACTTACAACTGTACAGTCAATGTCCAAGTAAAAAAGCAAAGCTTATTTATACCACACACAAATGAACTCAAAGTTGATCATGGACAAAAATGTAAAAGCTAAAATCATAGAACTAGAATGTGTCGAAAATACCCGGTTGTAAACCTTGATGAGTTTGGGTCAGAGAAAGTGTTATTGAGTCTAATGCTAAAAGTACAAGTGGCAGACTGAAAAGTAGCTATATTGGATTCAACCAACATTGGAAACTTTTGTGATGCATATGATATCACCAAGCAAGGTGAAAAGACCCTGTAAGTTTTATATCCAATCAGAGACTTGTTTCTAGGCTATCGAAAGAATTCTTAAAAATAGAGAAGGACTTGAATAGAAACATCAGAGAAAATATATCGAAGAGTCAAGGAACACACAAGTGGTTTAATGTCATTAGCTATCAAGGAAAAGCACACTGAGCTCTCACTATCAGCATGGCTCTAACCCAAAGTGTGCTATAACATTAGTGAGGGAGCAGAGGAAGCAGAACCTTAGTCTGTTGGTTGTAGACAGTGGGAATTGCTGTAGTCTGTCAGTCTGGTAGAGTAACAAATCCAAACAAACACCAAGTTGTCCAGGCACTCCCATCCCAGACATGTATGTTAGAAAAGTGAAAACACAGGTCTATACAAAATGTGCATGTGCGCAGCAGCATCTTTCATAATAGCTAGAAAATGCAAACAGCCTGCCAGTGAGTTCACGAATGGCCAGGCGTTATGTGCTATGTCTGAATACTGGAAAGTATTACTTACCTCTAAAGAGAATGAACCCCAGCGTTTCCGCCTGTGTTGGTGCATGCTACAGCAAAGACAAACCCTGAGGACATTACGTTAAAGGAACATTGGTGGCATATTTTATATAAAAGAGTCTGTAATACACCATTCTATATAGAAAGAAAGTAGGTTAATGGCTGGCTATGGCAATGGAGGTCAGGTTGGTGATGGGGGAAGCACTGAGTTCCAATTTGCTGTGATGAAAGTGCTATAAAATTGATCATGGTGATGGCTGTCTCGTTCTTCATATCACTGAGCTGTTTATTTTAATTAACAAATTGTATTTTATGTGATTATGTCACACAAAGATGTTTAAAAAAATCTGTCTTAAAAATATTTCACAGATTCATTTTCCAGAAAATGATAGAACATTTTTCTGTTCTGAGTGTGGCCTTGACTGACCATCATCACATCCAGATAGGACATTTCTAAGTTTCTTTTGTGACTTTAATGGGTGTGACAGATGTCCTGTCTTTTGAAGTGGTTTAGAGTATTGTGTGTGTGTGTGTGTCCTCTGAATGGGTCCACTGGAAGTGTACTTTTTAATAGGGAGATTTAAACCTTCCAGTACATGTCTTTGGAACACAGTGGTTGAGGTCTGGTATAAGCTTGGTGTTGCTGAACATGGTATCTCTTCAAAGCTATTGTGCATTGTGGTCAGTTTTAGTATGTATTCTAGAATCCAGTGTGCAGTAGTTCCCAGGGTACATGGACCAGTTTTCTTAGTGTCTTAGAAGACATGGGTTGTTCTTATTAGTGTCGTACATTGCTTTGCTTTCTTCAGATACACACACACATGCACACACACATGCACATGAACATATACATACATACGTTTCCTAATTAGACAACTCTGCTCATTTCTTTATCATATTGTATAGCTCTTGTCAATTGAAATTATATTTATTTATTTTTGTTTTGTGTGTGTATGTGTGTGTTATGTATGTGGGCACACATGTGCCCTTGTGGGTGCTTGGGAAAAGTTGGATCTCTCCTTCTACAGTCTGGTTTCTGGGGATCAAACTCAGGTTTTTAGGATTGACTAGAAGTATCTACTGGTACTTCCTACCAATTTGGTATCCATTTAATGGCTGCAAAGATAAGGAAAGGAAGGCAGATATACAGGGATATGTAGATAAATCGATGTTAATTTGAAGTTTAGGGGACCATGGTGACATCAGATGAGTAGAGCTGAATTTGAGAAACCATGTTCCACTTGTTACCACACATCAAGCTCTCCAGTGTTGCTATTTTTAGCTCAATAGGTATTTTCTGCTAAAAATTGGGGAAGAATCCCCCATCTCAAAGCCTATTAAACCCATATGCATATGAGTCATGAGATGACAAGCCTGTTCAAGATCATGCAGTTTATAATGTATCATATCAACAGATTCCTGTTAAGTGGTCACTCAGCGCTGGTTATGGTGGTGAGTGCTTTTCCATGTTTGCTTTGAGGGGTTCTGATTCTCCATTACAGTAATATGGGGCTAATTAGTGACTGGCTCCGTTTAGGTGATATTTGTTGAGCATTTGCAGGGAGCCAGACTCTCTGCCCAGCACCCAGAGGATGTAGAGAGGCAGACACTGCTAGCACATTTAAGGAGCTGTCAATCTGTAGAGCCCGCAGGTACAAATGCAGTGTTGAGCTTCTCTTACTTTGGTGAGGGTAGAGTGCCAGAGAAGGAAGCCTGGGACTGAGATATAGAGCACAGGAGAGCACGGAACAGGTCTGGAGCAAGGCAAAAGTTGAAGCACTTGAAGACCAAGGTTCTAGCTGGGGATGGGTATGTGGGAGTAGGGGTCTCTGTAGCTATGGAGAAAAGGATCCGAGGAAAGGAAAATGTAGCACCCAGGACGAGGCAGAGCTGGGCAGGCAGGGTTGGGGTATGGAGGGAGCAGGCACAGAAAGCAGGTGTTGAAGCATTAGTTCAGAGCTCTGGAAGGAAGTGGGAAATCGACACTGCCAGTCAGCATGGAGCTCAAGTCCTGTCTGCTTGTAATATGAAGAAAGAGAAGACTACGCAGAGCAGGCCCATGAGAAGTACTATACCTGACTGTAGAGGCTTTCAGGACGAGTGGAGAGAAAGTAGCAAAGACATGAGATTGTGTGGTCATAGCCACAGAGGGAGTAGAGTCCATGCGCCCCGCTCCTCTCTGGGTGGAATGCTGGGACTGAAAAGCACCAATAGAATTTCAGATTGAGGCACAAGCCGTTGAGCTTTTAGGCACTTTTGCTCTTTATGACCAAGTCAGGTCTTAGATGCCCTGTGCACACTGGTACCCGCATGATGGGAGTTTGAGGCTTTGGGACTTTTTGTGTTTTCAGCTTAGTTATAGCAAGAGTCTTGTTCAAAGCTCCCTTTATTTTCTAGCGTTTTCTTTGTATTTGAAAAACTTACTTGTTAACTCTGCTATTCCCAGATCCTAGACTATATATTGCTCCACACATTTACTTTTGGAAACCTCAACATGAATTTTAGCATTAAAATTTTGTAAATTCACCAAAAACTTTGAGAAGAAAACCATATGACTTTATTAAATAGCAGCAGGTGGTTCTGGGCGTCTCTTCTGGAAACAAAGCTTTTGTCTGGAATTGATACTTTCAGTATTGTCTTTAATAAAATTATTCAAAAACTCGTTTGGTGTTCTAAAATCCCAAACACCTAAAGCAGAAGTGTTCGCTACAAAGCCAAGGATGGCTTTACTGGACTTGAGGCTATTTAGAAGCTTCACTTATCTCTTGATGTAGATGCTCATTACTAATGTGTTTTATTATAAAGTCTTGCTCTGGACTCTCTTGGTCTTGGTCCACAACATCTTTAAAAAAATAGAATTACAAAAGATACTGCAACTTGAAAAACATATGTTGCCCCAAGATTTCCAGTAATGAAAATATTATTTCCAGCAATGAAAATATTTCGAGCAATTGGCAGTATTGACAGTCACAATTCATTAGGGCCATTTCTGATGTCAGAAGAGAGTTATCCCTGGCTATCTGTTTTGTAGGTCCATCTTCAGCCCCCTAAATCTTTCAGCATCATAGACAGGAGAAGTGATGGTCTTGTAATTGCTTGTCGAGGGCACAGGTCTGATAGTGTTCACTGTTCCATGCCGAATGCCAGTCATGTCATAGGATCAATATCAAGCAGATGAACTTTTAAGGAAGTGAATTGGCCTCCATTTGCTTCTTTTTTTTAATCATTCTCTCAGGCTTGGTTAAAGTACTGCTGTTACTGGAATTCTAGCAGATTTTTCTTTCAGGGTCCAAGTATTGCCAGGAGTTTGATTTACTGGCCTCTCTGATCATTGTATTGTGCTATTTACAGTGGCTTTTACAGACTTTGAGGCCACAGATGGTTCCTCAGGACAGAGTGCTATAGCCAGCTGGCATCTTCTGCTTTTGATGGAAGGGAAGAGCTGTAGTGGGCCTTGTTCTATGATGCTCCTGTTTCTAGCTACTGTGTACAACAAGGACTCCCTGGGGCCCATCTTGATTTCTATTTGTTTCCTTTATTTTCATTTTGAGCCCTGGCCCACTGTCTGGCCTTCATCATCCCCTCCATCTCAAGGACTGGAACACTTGACATTTGTACTTTATGTTCACTGAGGAGAACAGAGAGATGGAGGAACTCACAAAGAACTGACAAGCTGCTTAATTTTCCTGGACCACAGCAGCTTTATTGGTTGAGTTGTGGATATAACAGTTACCTCTGAGGATATTTTATTTTAAATGGGCTATTGCATATGATGTGATGAGCATGGCCACCCTTCCATATCTATGTGCAGGTCAGAGGATAAGTTTGTGCAGTTGATTCTTTTTTTTAATTAATTAATTTATTTATTAAAGATTTCTGTCTCTTCCCCACCGCCGCCTCCCCTTTCCCTCCCCCAATCAAGTCCCCCTCCCTC
>NW_026067963.1:5747586-5788558 GCF_014885135.2 Alexandromys fortis
TAAATTAAATGGAGAAAAACTCAAAGCCATCCCACTAAAATCAGGAACAAGACAAGGATGTCCACTCTCTCCATACCTCTTCAATATAGTTCTTGAAGTTCTAGCAATAGCAATAAGACAACATAAGGAGATCAAGGGGATTCGTATTGGAAAGGAAGAAGTTAAGCTTTCGTTATTTGCAGATGATATGATAGTATACATGTGCAGTTGATTCTTTCATCCAACCTTTATGCAGGTAAATTTGTTTAAGCACTTTACTGGAAGAGCCATCATGCTGGCCCTGTCCCTATTTTCGAGGTTGGGTTGTGCTTCCTTGCTGAAACCTTACTGGAGCTGCTATTACAGACTGGTACCCAGAGGTGTGTCTCCTAGGTAATTCCAAATCTAGTCAAGATGTCCACAAAGAATAGCCATCGCACACCTCTTGGAGATTTGGCTAGAAGCATTTTCCTGAAGGAAATGAGGATGCTGTTCTGAAAGAGAGAAAGGAGCTATAAAATAAAAGTTAAAAATGTGTGATCCAAGGTGCACTTAAGTTTTTAGACATTCCTAAAAGAGAGTTAAATGATACAATCCTGAGTCTTTCTGTATTTACCCACATTGTGACTTCAGGTGCTTATTTTTTAGTTCATCCAGCCGCCCATCTGCTGTTGTTCTTCTGCTTGGAGGACTTCCTGGGACAGTTGCCTTGGAGGCATGCCACCGATGCCTTCTTTCTGCAAAGCCTTTCTGCTGTGCCTCCAGTTTGCTTCACTGCAGGATTTCACAATGAGGAATCAATTGTGTGTAGCTAGAAGTATTCTCCGTCCCGCTGGTTCCCCTGGACTGGTTTCTTCACCCGCCTGTTCCTGAAGTCACTTATGAAATAACCACTCTGAATCTTATTGCCAGTTTAGCCCATGTCTTAACTTTCTTACTGGCTAGCTCTAACTATTAAATTAACCCATTTCTATTAATCTGTGTATTTCCATGAAGCTGTGTCTTACTGGGGTGGCATGCTACTCCTTCAGTGGCTACATGGCATCTCATTGACTCTGCCTACTATCTCTATATCTCTGTTTGGATTTCTCACCTAGATTTACTCTGCTAAGCCATTGGCCAAAACAGCGTTATTCGTGAACCAATAAAAGCAACACATATACAGAAGGACATCCCCCATCAGTTGTCCTTGTCAAAGGGTCTTCCCTTCTCCTACTTAAAAAAAGACTACTTTTAAAATATTTTGTGTTTACGGAGATAATGAATAGAGAAGACTAAGAATTTTCACATTCTCTGTCATCTGCCCTTACCCATTTCCTGCTAGTGACACACTGGATCACCGGAATACCTTCTTTACACTTGCTGAACAAGTGCTGATACACTGTTGTGAGTTTGACCCCATGGTTTACCGTAGTGCTAATTCTTTGTGTTGTTTGTTTCTGGCTATGTTTAACTGGTTTTAATTTTTTTAATTGAAATGTCTTAGTTGTACATATTTATGACATTAAGTATGTGCACGCAGGGCACACTGAGCGAATCCAGCTTCCTTTCCCCACTCCTGGTAGTCATTCTATATTCAGTTCTGTACTTTGCAAACTTCCACATATGGGCGATAATGTAAGATATTTGTTATGTTGTGCCTGACTTGTTTTACTTAAGACAATGCTTTCCAGTTCCATGTATTTTTACAGCAAACAATAGAATAGAATTGCATAACTTTTATGGAATCCCCTCCACACATATCATTTTTCTTGAATGTATGTATATACAGAGGTGGGTCAGCTGGATTATGTGATAGACTGCTTTAAATATTGTATGATATGTATGAACTGCCACTGTTTTCCACAGTAGTCTACATCCTGAGAGTTGTTTTATTTTCTCCCACATCCTCAACCAGAAGTTTGTCTTATAGCCATCCTCACTGGGGCGAGGTGCTGTAGTAGTTGTGTTTCCTTGAAAGCCCATGGCATTTGGGTGGCAATTGTACAGAGTATTTCCTATTTATTTATTTATTTATTGGTCATTTGTATCTCTTCTGAGAATTACCTATTCAGATCATTTGTCTCTTTTTAGTTGGATCATTTTTTGGTTAATTTTTTTTTTACATTCCTTATATGATTTGTATTTTAATGAATTTGATATGCTTTGGAATAGTTTTCATGATTTTTCTTGGTTTGGGATCATGTTGAGCTTCTTCAATTAGTGATTTATGATTTCTATCAAATACAGAAAATAAATGAAGATGAGTATTTTCTCAGATACTTGGTTTATCCACTCCCTCATCAGAGGTGTATTGTACTGGCTGATACCTGATTGCTCGCTGCTGCCTTCTTTGTGTTTTTCTACAATGATCATTTCTCTGGGTACCATTTTAAGTAGTTTTTATTTTAGTATGTTTTCATGCTTACAAGTCTTTTTTCAGCATCATCAAGTCTGATATCACTCTTAATCTATGTCCCCCCCCATTGACTTCAGTAGTATTAATTTTTGTAGGTTTCATTTGAATCATTCATCTCTCTGTTTGTCTACCCTGGAGACCCAGCCTCATTTGTTACAATTGGGGAGATGACTTACTACGTTGGTCTGGGTCCTCTTTCTGAGCATTCTGGGCAGTCAGCTTGTGGACTTCCAGAACATACTTATTCCCCACATCTGGGGAGTTCCTCGGTGGTGGCATCATCCATGTTCAACGTCCTGAGAACTGCTTTTGATGCCTAAGTGTTTGCATGTGTCACATTTGGAAGGGCAAATTTAGTATTTGGTTTTCCATTCTTTCCCAGTCTGAAGACACATGGATGAAGTCAACAGTTGTAGTGATTAACTGGTTTCTTTTGGGTTTTTCATACAACATTTTATTCTTAAATTTTAATTTCTTGCTTTCCAGTTTATATACTTAGTTTACTTTCCCCATCTTGGAATTAGAAGGCCTCTAGCACAGTTCAAAGGGAAGAGATAAGAAGAGGATATCAAGTAGCTCTGTTCTTTGTTTATAAGGAATTTAAAATTCTACTGGTACATGTAATTCTTTTCTATTTTGTGTTGAGAATGTTGTCTTACTTGCTAAGAATTTTTCATTTATTTATTTGTTTATTCCCATCCAGAATACATACTGAAAATTTTCCAAGTGATTTTACATTTCTATTGAGCTGATTATATATTTCTGTTTTTATTAATGAGGTTGATTACATTGATAAGATTTCCCCAATATTCAGACTTCTCTGCTGGCCTGCCATAAACTGTTGCTGCTGTTGTTTTTTGTTGTTATGGGAGACAGAGTCTTGTTGTGTATCCCAGGTTGCCTTGAAGGTGTGAGCCTTCATATTCCTCTTGCTAAGATTAGAGTTGGGCATTACTGTGCCTGGTGACACTAGTTTTTGATGTATTTGTTCTTATTTTCAATATACTATTCATTTTGTTTGCTGCTATTTGATCGGGACTATTTGGAACTAAAGGCATAAGTGAAATTGATTTCCATAAATTACCTTCCTCGAGTTAACACTGTTCTCCTGTAACGATGTGGAAGTGTTCCTTTCTAGAATGGTTATATTAAAAAGAAGTTCCCTACTCTGTGAGATTAAGAAAATTCAAGTAAGGCTATTGGGATGTAATAAGGCTCTTTCGGATTTTTCATATTTAATGGTTATTTATTTTTTTAAAGATTTATTTATTTATTACGTATACAGTGTTCTGTCTGAATGTATGCCTGCAGGCCAGAATAGGGCACAAGATCTCATTACAGATGGTTGTAATTCCCAGCCACCATGTGGTTGCTGGGAATTGAACTCAGGACCTCTGGAAGAGCAGCCAGTGCTCTTAACTGTTGATACATCTCTCCAGCCCTATTTAACGGTTACTAATACTTATGTTTCAGTTTTCTTTACAATTTGTATAAAGTTATTATTTCTCATGACTTTTAAGTGTTGTTATTGTAATCTTGTCAATGAGTCTTCTTTAACTGGCACAGTTTTTTTTTTTAGCTTCTTTTTAGTATTATGCTTTTTTTTTTTCATTGATGCTTTTATTCATCTTTGCTTGTATGGGTGGGTGAAGAGCTTCGGTTGATGGTGAGTGTCTTCCTCTGTTGCTCTATGCTGTAGTTTGTGCGACAGAGCTTCTCGCTGAACCTGAAGTTCAGCCACTCAGCTTGACGGACTGAGCTCCAGGTGTTTGCCTAGCTCTGGGTTTATGGCTCCCCTCTCTTTGGCTTTTCCTGGTCTCTGGGGATCCTAACCCAGATCCTCATGCTTGCATGGCAATCAGCTCTCCACCCTCATCTTTCTTTTTATGGCTTCCGTCTCCTGGTGCTTTGCTTTGGTGTAGACGATTAGTTGGTGACATCCTGGTAAGACCATTTTTCATGTTGATTTTTCAGTCTTCATCTTATCTTCTAATAACTACACCAGATTAATCTGTGAATCTCTCTTAAGTACCACTTCGTATGACATTAGTGTAGGATATGGCATAGATCATTATTTTCCAGTTGTAAATATTTCAGAATTCTAATTAATGTTTCTTTGACCCATCGACTATTATAAAGAGTGGCTTCTGGTCTCCCAAAGTGGTTTTTTTCAATCTTTAGTTTTTTAACCTAATGATATTGAAATTAGAATGCAGTCTCACGGTATGTTTGAAGCTTTCTTTGTGGTTTAAATATGTCTAAACAAAGTGGAGGAGAAGCTTGACTCCTCTTGTTCTTATAGTAAAATCCAGAATTGAGCAGACAGGAAGTAGACAGGTTTTCAGAATGTCTTCCCTAATGTCAAGTGGGCTCATCTCATCCGCTGAAACCTGACCTCAACAGAAAGAGAGGAACTTCCCCTGCTTCACTTCCTGAGCTGGGATCTCAATTTTCTTCACTCAGATTGGGAATTAATTATGCTGTGAACTCTCTTGGTTCTGGGGCCTTTAGACCTGACTGGGAACTGCACCACTGGCCCTCCTGGCCACGTGGCTTGTTGATTGTAGATCTTGAACACTCTCAGCTTCCACAATTGCGCAAGTTAATTTCTCATAATAATAAATATGTGTAGAGCCATGTAGTTGGCTCTCCATATCCATGTGCCTGGCATCTAAGGACTCATCCAAGTGTAGACAGAAAAGATTTTAAACAAAATTTTGGAAGATTCTGAAGGGCAAACTTGAGCTTGCCACACGCTGAGCACTGCGCTGAATCCGCTCTGCTGAAGTGATGTGTAGGCACACCCTGCTGCAGCCTCCTACAGTTTCACAGACTGTCAATCTCCTTCCAGCACTCATTATGTGAGTATTATTTGCCTTGAATCTCATTTGTGCACTCTGTAGCTTGGGCCTAGGGTGAATGTGTAGACTGAACATACTCAGACTTATTTCTCATCATTATCTCCTTAGCAGTGTGGTGTACGTAACATTTCTATTGTGTTTGGTATTGTAAGCAACCCCAGGTGTTTTATAGGAAGGGTGGGCATAGGTTTTATGCAAACATTGTAACATTGTGCATAGGGGGCATGGGCATCCATAGATTGTGGTAATCAAGAGGTGTCCTGGATCTAACCTTCTGCAGATATTACAGGACATGTATTCTATTCTCTGTTCATTGCCTAGTGAAGCATTTACTTTATTCCTAGTCATATGATTGACACCAGAGTCAGACATTAGAGAATAATGAGCTAAGAGAATGTGGGCTAGAGAGGTGGCTCAGTAGATGAGAGCCCTTGTTGTGTAAACATACGTGGGTCTATGTTTGGATCCCTGCAGCCACACAATAGCTCGGCTGTGGAAGGTGGACACAGGAGGTTCCCCGGAGCTTGCGGTTCAGCAGCACAGGTCACAGCTAAGGTGACAGTGATAACATGGGGCACCTGATGTCCTTCTCCGCCCTCCATGCATGCACAGATGTGCACACATGCACACACATGTGCATTTATCAGAATGCACATATGAAAAAGTCTTAATGAAACCCAATGTTTTGTATGCTAACTAAAAAAAATTTAAAAAATTGACAGGAAAAATCTCTCTAATTAGAGAATTTGCAATTCATTGACTCACGTTTGCTCACCAGCATTTGTTAGAGTAACAGGGAAATATGGGGGTGGGGAGGAAAACAAGAGCCACCTTTCTAGTTCTGTGCTTTCTCTGCATGTGCTGAGACTTAATTATCAGGTCACCTCAGCTCTCAGCCAAGGAAATTATAGTCTTGGTCATTAATTTGTATGTAAATGCCATCGTAGTGGGGAAACAGTACAACACTTGGGTCCTATCAACTAATTTCCTTGTAGGGAGGCTTGCAAATTAGAAAGCAGAGCTGAAAATGCTCAGGGAAGTTGACAGTTGTTTGTTTTGTCCAGGAGAGCTCAGATGCAGACACATAACAGCTCTGCGTGATTGTCAAAGTCAAACCTGCAGAAAATATCAGTGCTTGAGACTGTCTTGATAGAGAGAGGGCTCAGTGAGCCCAGTCAGGTGCAGATCTGTTTGGTGCTGTCTGTAGTTTCTAGTGATCCCCAGGGACACAACCATCTATTCCATCACTCGGGACTTTCATCGCACCCCTTCACTTGTCTTTGATGAATCTGGCCTGGGACAGAAGAGAAATAACCTCAAAGAGACAACAGGGTCTTGGATTTTGGGCTGACTGCCTTAGCTGAATCCTCAGCAACACAAATTCCTGTCTAGATATGCAGGGGCATTGGATTCAATCTAGGCAAACACTGTTTTTTGTTATTGGCTAATGCGTAGGAGAGTCTGGTTGTGCCAGTGTTGTCTGTATTCAGATGTGGTTCCTTCCATTTGTGCCTGTTCAGACAAGAAGAGGCGCCAGGAAATAACAGCATGGGTGTAAGTTCAAGGCTTCCTAGGAACTGAGAATGTAAATAGGAAAGTTGGAACTTCCCAGGTAGGTAGAGAAGGGACTAGGGTTAGAAAGAAAGATGCTGCAAACAGTGGTTCTCAGGACCAGCAGAAAGCGTGGTCTAGTCCTCTGACTGTAGACTTGAGTGTTCACTAACAGAAATGGCTTAAGGCTGGGATTTGAGACAGCTGGAGGGGTCTTTGTTTCCCAATATAGGCCACAGGTAACGCTGCCAGAGCAGATAGCTTTACTCCAATCTACTATTTTCCTTCATATCTGAGTAATATTCCATTTTGTGTATGTACTAAATTTTCTCATATGTCCATTTGCTGATGGGTGTTTGGTTTGACTCCATTCCCTAGCTCTTGCGAATAAAACAGCAATGAACACAGATGTACAAGTGTCTCTGTTGTTGGGTGTAACATCCATTGGGTGTGTGCTCAGGTATAGGACATATGACAATTTTATTTCCAGATTTTTGAGAAACCTCCAGACCTATTTTCAAAATGGCCGCACTAGTTTGTACTCCACCAGCAGTGTATAAGAGTTTCCCCTTCACCACATCCATGCCAGTATTTGTTAGTACTTGTGTCCCTCATGATAGCCATCCTGACTGGGGATGACTAAGGATGTTTAACACCATTTTAAAGTTTCTACTGGCCATTCTCTTTTGAGAAGTCTATGTTCAATTTCATAACCTATTTTAAAATCTGTTGTTCTTAATGCTTAATTTTTTATTAGACTATGTGGTGACTAATAATTTTTGTCAACCTGACACAAGCCAGAGTCATCTGAGAGGAGGGCACCCCAATTGAGAAAATGCATCCATAAGACCGGGATATTGGCAAATCTATGGAACATTTTCTTAATTAGTGATTGTTGCGGGAGGGCCCAACTCACTGTGGTCATTACCACTCATAGGCTGATGGTCTTGTGTTCTATAAGAAAGCAGGTTGAGCAAACCAGAAAGCAGCATTTCTTCATTGCCTCTGTATCAGCTCCTGCCTCCAGGTTCGTGCCCTGACTTTCTTTGATGGCAGTGGCCATGATGTGGAAGTGTAAGTAGAATACACCATTTCCTCCACAGGCTGCTTTTGATCATCATGTTTTATCACAGTGTGGCAGTTTAATGTAATTGGCTCCCATAATCTCACAGGGAGTGGGACTATTAGGAGGTGTGGCTTTGTTGGAGTAGGTGTGGCCTTGTTGGAGGAAGTGTGTTATTGTGGAGGTGGGATTTGAGGTTTCCTATGTTCAGGATGCCATCAGGGTTTCAGTTGACTTCCTGTTACCTGCAAAATGTAGCATTCTTAGCTTCAGCATATGCCTCCACGCTGTCATGCTCCCCATCATGATAATAATAGATTGAACCTCTGAAACTGTAAGTGAGCCACCCCAATTAAATGGTTTATTTATAAGAGTTGTCAGGGTCATGGTGTCTCTTCACAGCAATGAAAACCCGAACTAAGACACATAGTAACAGAAATTCCCACAAGACATACTAAAAGACAGAAATCACATGGTAATCTTGACAGTGGCATTAAAAATCCTGTGGCAAAAATTAACATCCTCTCATGTTAAAAAGAGTAGGGATGGAGGGAACATACCTCAGTATAAAAAAAAGGCTGTATATGATGAACCTATAGCAAATCTATTGGAGAAAGCCTCAAGGCATTTCCACTAATGTATGGGACAAGACATGGGTATCTACTCTTCCTATTTCTATCCAATTTAATGCTTGAAGTCTTGGAACAGGAAGACAAGGGAAGTAAATAGAAAGAGTAAACACAGTAAAAGAATTAAAAGTACCATCTTTCAGTTGATATGATTCTATACACGAGACTCTACAGACTGTCAAAAGAACCCCTCAGAGCTGACGAGCACACTTGGAAAAGTGGTAGGATACGAATCAACATACAGAAGCAGTAGCTTTTCTATATACTAATGACAAAACAGACAGAAAACAAGATCATGGAATGAGTCCTGTTCATAATAGTGACACACAGAAATAAATGCAAATACCTAAGAACAAACATAATCAAGGAAACAAAAGACTATCTGCAATGAAAATTTTAAGACATCAAAGAAGGAAATGGGGAAAATACTAGATGTTAGAGAGACAGCCCAATGCTCATGGGTCAGAAGAATTACTTCGTTATGACCATCCTACCAGAATAGTTTACAGAGTTAATGCAATTGCAATACAAGTTCTAATGCTTATTCTTCACAGACACAGAAGAAATACAAAAATTCATACAAGGTACAAAAGACCAAGAATAGCCAAAGGAATACTGTAGGCGGCAACAGCATCCCTGACTCTCTCTCTCTCTCTCTCTCTCTCTCTCTCTCTCTCTCTCTCTCTCTCTCTCTCTCTCACAGCATACTATTGACATAAAACAGACACATGGAGTACCAGCATTAAATTTGAGCACCTACATATATGTCCACACACTACAGCTACCTGATTTTTTTTTACAAAGATACCAAAAACACACAGTAGAGAAAAGAGCATCTTCAGCAAATGATGCTGGAAAAAACGGATTTCAACATGCAGAAATGATACTTGATTCTTTCACCTTTCACAAAGCTCAGCCCTAAATGGATTGAGGGCTCAACATAAGACCCGATGTTCTGAAAGTGGTGGAGGAAAAAGTCGAGAATATGGTTGGACTCTAGTTACTGTTAAGGATTTTCTGAGTAAGACTATGTAACACAGGAAACAAGACCAACAGTAAAAATATCTTGAGATGATGAGATCTCATGAAACTAAAAGTCTTCTGAATAGCAAAATGATCTGTGAGTAGGTGACTTAGAGAACGGGTCAAAATCTTCACCAGCTATTGACTATAGGCATTTGTTCCTGGCTGCCCAGACCCGAAATAACCACACAGAAGCTGTATTAATTAAAACACTGCTTGGCTCATCACTCAAGTGTATTGCTAGTTATATATTATATCTTAAATTAACCCATTTCTATTATTTTATATTTTACCACGAGGCTTGTGGTTTACCAGTACCTGTACGTGGGCATCTTTCTCCTCTGGTGGCTACATGGTGTCTCATTGACTTTGCCTACTCTATCTCTACAACTGTCTGCTTGGAATTCCTGCCTTGCCCTATTCTGCTAAGGCACTGGCCAAAACAGCTTTATTCATTAACCAATAAAAGCAACACATATACAGAAGGACTTCCCACACCAATTGATGCAACAGAGGATTAGAGTATAGAACACACAAAATGCTTAAATATTGATGATGCAGTGTAACACCAATTTTCTTTCCTTCATCGTGTAGCAAAGATTACATTTTGTTTGGTAAACAACAGTGTAAACAACTGTAGGCAGTGTCCTGCTATGTAGCCCAGGTTGGTCTTGAACTCACCATCCCCTTGCTTTATCCATCTGAGTGTTAGGATTACAGATGTACTTCACAGTGCCCAGCCATCTTCTGTATTTTGTGGGTTTTGATTTTATAATTTACAGTTAAGGTTGTGGTTAATTTATGCCTGTATGCATATAGTGAGGGATGAAAGTTGAAGTTTATCTTCCCCTTATACATGTCCTCAAGCATTCCATTTGTGAAAGATTTTCATCTCTCCTGTGGCACCTGCTGCTGCTTCTGGACTTGTTTCTGGTGATATCTGATTTGAGTCTTTTAAAAAATGACATAGCCATGTAATAAGTCATAAAGTCAGGTAAGATGTCCTTCCTGCTTTGTCTTAAAATTATTGTGATTATTCTAAGTCCATCACATTTCCTTATAATTGAAATACATATGCCTATTTTTTTAAAAAAAATATTTGTATGCTTCTCAATGAAGATGGATAATGTCTATCTGGATTTTATTTTGGATTGCATTAAATCAGACTAGTTTGGGGGAAATGAATTCTTACGACTGGTTTCTTCCCGTGTTCTCTGAACAATATTTTATTGCTTAATGTGAGAGTTCTGAATGCCTGTTATTAAATTTATTCCCAAGGATTGATGGGTACATTTGGGTGATATTCTAAACAGTTTTAATTTTAATTCATTGCTAGACTATAACCAACTTTTATAGACTTATCTGCTAATTTCACCAATTAGTTGCCTTAGTTGATATGAGCTGCAGTGTTCTAGTAGATTCTTGTTCCTCTGTCTGATTGGAGAGTGTACCCTAATGTGCTAATTTTGTTCTGTTGGTTTGATCAGAAATCAGTATTAATCTTTTAAGCATCTTTTCTCCTTGTGTTGCCACAGTTATTTCTTTTCCCTCTTTGCTTGTGTTAATTTGCAGAATTACATTAGTTGACTTTAGTATCTTAAACTAATCTTGCATTTGTTTGTAAGCTACGTCTCATGTGAGCACAACATATGATTATCCAAGTACATATTTTGTTCAGGATATTTTGTTACTGTGATCATATGGGATATTGGCACATAATTTCCTGTACCCGTGATGTCGTCAAAAGATGTCTGTGACCTGTGAAGAAGTCTCCAATAGTTAAAGGCTTGTGAGTTTGATTTGTAGAATGTACATTAAGACAACCAGCTGTAGCGGCATATGTGAGAGACAGAATTCACTGCATTCCCTGGACTTGCTATCCTGCCGGCCTCCCTGCTTGGTGAGATCCAGGCTTCAAAAGAAAAAAAATAAAGCAAAGGAAGGACAATCAGGTTGTCCTATGGCCTCCACATGTGCTCACCACTTTACATGCGCACACACACCTGTGTATGCATGAACAGGAACATACACACACACCAGGGCTTGTGTTTGGGTTATGCTGACATTATATGATGGCTGGAGAATGCCTTTCCTTTCTCTCCTTCTGCAAGAGTTGTACAGAGGCAGACATTCCTTGGCACTCCATCGAACAAACATTTCAAGTGGGCATCATCACAGTCAACTATCCATGGCATCACGACACAAAACTATGTAGTTTCTGATTGTAAGTTGCCCTCTAAATTGCGGGAAGAGTGTGTTAAAATCTCTCACTTAAAATTAAGACTTGTTATTTTTCTCTTTTTGTATGTGCATGAGTTCATGTGCCATGCCACACATATGGAAAGCAGAGAACAACTTGCAGAAGTTGGTTCTCCCCTTCTTCCAAGTGGATTCTGGGGCTTGAACTCAGGTCATTAGGCTTGGTAGTAGACCCCTGTTATTTGCTGAGCCATCTCACTAGCCCCATAAAATTTTATAAATTTCTTTTTTCAGTTTATTGCTGTGTTCCTCCTTTTTGAAGCCCCGTTAATAGATGTGTGCACATCTTTATTTCCCATCTTCCTGATAAATTGGCCACTTTATCATGGTAAAACACACTGTGTCTAACATAATACTTGTCTTGAAGGCATCTTTCTCTGATATGAATACTACAGCATTAAATTTCTTCTGTTTATAGCTTGCAAATATATTTTTATATGCAACCTATCCATAGTTGCCTTTAAGATATGTCCCTTGTAAGCACTGGGTAGTTAATCTCACTCTCTAGTTTGGCAAGCTGTAAGTTACACAAGGGGCACATGTTCGTTTGAATTGAGTGTAAGGGCGTCACCTGATATCACTGTCTGATTTTCTTTCTTATTTTCTCTTGGTTATATTTTTTCCCATCTAAAGTTTCTTTCATTGCTTAATGGATGCATTTATCACCCGTCTTCCGAACATTCGATTTTAACTCCTTTATTGAAATTTTAGCTATCCCTGTGTGTGATTTACTCAGGGGATGGTTGCTTTAGGACCACATATGCTGATTTCCCCCAGTCTCTGGTGAGTTATAGTCGTACTACTTCATAGCATGTGTGCTTGACAGTACTATGTAGTGTGTGCCATGCGCTGGCAGGCAATCTTACTGCCTTCTCTTTTTGTTTTCATACTTTATCAGCCCCATGATGTAATACACTTGCTCTTTAGTCAGTTAATTTTTTTTTAAGAAAGACTAAAATTAAAAGTATCTTTTCAACTATTTGCCCACTTATTTATCGTTTCTATTGTCATTCATTTTTCTATCAGCTCTGAAATTCAATTCTGTTTTGTATTGTGTGTGTGCACACGTGTGTGTGCATATGCATATATGTGTGTGCGTGTATGCTATGGCATGCACGTAGCAGTCAGTAGACAGCTTGTAAGAGTCACATCTCTCCCTTCCATATGGGTCTTGGGGATCAAATTCAGGTTGTTGAGAGCAGGTGCCTTTACCCATTAAGTAATTTGCCATCCCTCCTTCTTCTTTCTTGCCTTTTTTTTTTCAGTTATTTTTGCCTTCTATCTTCCTTTACCACTTCTTAAAGCACAGGTCTCTTGAATTCTGTTTCTATTTTACATGAAGCTGTTTATTTTCCTGCTTGAAGGATATTGTCTGTGGATGTGGAGTTCATGGCTGGCCATCTCGTTCACACATGTAATTCTATTGTGTCTGGTTTCCATTGCTTCTGGGAAAATCAATTTATAGTACTGTTTGGCCGCACTTAATGTGTTTGTTTTTTATTGATCTTGTACTTATCAATCGTCTGTCTTTTTTTTTTTTTGTTTAGTTGACTACAATGCTGACTGTCTGATATTGATACTTGAAATCTGTGTGTGTGTGTTTGAGAGACCCTAAACCACTGTTTTCCAAATATTTGTCTTCCATATTTTTGCCTTTTATTTATTTGCTTTTAATCCCACAGAAACTTGTTTTGGACTGTTTGGTGTTCTAGGGACTTGTTTACTCTCTTCAGATGTTTATATTCTGTACACTGGTTACGTTCTGCTGTGGCTCTTGGACTGTTATCACTTCCGATCACCTATAAAGCCAATCCAGTTGCATTTCAAAATCGTCGCAGAGACGGTTTTCAGTTTTAGGACATTTAGATATATGTTTTGTGGTTCTGTTCTTTTACATTGAGTTTCACATTCTGCATATTCTTTGTGATCATTCTCTTTTCTGACATCCACTTCCGGGTTATCCTGGGGTTAGTTCTTCTGCTGGCTCATTTCCCACCTTGACATGAGTACTTCCCTTGTTTCTTTGTGAGTCCGGTGACTTCTGGCTGTGCACTGGGCATTGTGGGTGAAATGGGAAGTCACTGGAATCCGTCATCTTTCTCGAGGGAGGGTTGCTTTTCTCCAGTTGAGATGACAGCTGCTTCCTTTTGTCTCATGAAGAGTTAGTTTTATGTCTCATTAGTTTTATGTTTCCTTTTTACTCTTGGTCTCACTTCCAGGACCAACCCTCCAGAGTCTGGTGACAAGACTGAGGTAGTTGACAACTCCTCTAACTTGACCCGATTTTCACTCCTACCTCAGTTTCCCTCGAAGCGAGCAGCTTCGGGCACACATGGCCACCTTTTCTAACCTTCTGTTTTAGGGTTTCTCCCCCAGACAAAAATACTTCAGGTTTTAGTTAAAGGTTAAGTTCACATGTAGATATTGGGGTTCCTTTTCCATGGCTCCCTCCATTTTGGGAGCCTACCCTGCTTATTTCCAGCTGCTCTGATTGCCTTGAACTCTGTCTGCTGATCTCTCAAGTCACTAAGGCCTCTGACAAGAGTCCTAAAGCCCTGTGCCTCCCAGATGCCAGAGTACTTTCAGCAAGAAAATCTATAGCTATGTGTTTCACACAGCAAAGAAGCTTTCTTTAAATTAAAATCCAGTTTTTGCCTGCTTTTGTTCCGTGTTTACAACTAATTTGTTCAAATTTCTTTTTTTTTTTTGCCACAAACCTGCACTTGTATTTACTTTTTTATTTGTGGAAATCACCCTAGTGTTATCAGAACTGAGACAATGTTATAACTTGGTTTTGGTGCAGTGTTCTCTGTGTTGCTAAGTTTAGTGACAGGTATTTGACTTGCCTCATTCCTATTTAGCTATCATGTGTTATTTCATTTCTTTCTTCCTATATGAAGGAGAATTGTTGAAATAGCGTGTGGAAGGCCTGAGGCTACAAAAGAGGGGCGCAGACCCTGACCCTCCCTTCTCAGTAACAAGCTGTTTGACTCTCAGAAGTAATTCCATGCCTATAGGGTTCCACTCTGCAGGATCAAAGGCTTGAGGGCTATCAGCAGTGTTCAGTGCTTTCACATTTATCCAGTGGAGAAAGAAATAGAAAAGAGAAACCGTATCCAAACAAAATAATCCCGAGTGTTCGGGAAACAGACCCCGACATCCACAGAGCGCCGGCCAGCACTCCAGTTTCCACAGAACTCTTGCATTTCGTTGAAGAACACTTGATCTTCATAGAGCTAAATCTGGAAATCTTCAGTATTGGAAGGCTTATCAGCCCTTTCCTTGCATGAGTTCAGGAACCACACTCCTAGAAAGAGGATTGAAGCACGATTAATAAAAACTCAGGAGTTTGGGGTTCAACCTGAGGATCCGAAAAGCAAAGCACCCAACCACTGGCTCTCACCTCAACCTCAGTCTGAAATGGCGGTCCTGCCTCCCAGAATATCAAAATGAGACTGTGTCTGAGAGCTGTCTTGCCCTGTCTTATATTCCTCTCTAGGGCTGGGATTAAAGACACGCACCACTGATAATTAAAGGCATGCACCACCCGATTTCTACGGCAACTAGCGTAGCTACTGGGAATAAAGGTGCATGTCACTGTGGTTACTGGGATGAAAGGTGGGTGTTACCATAACTGGTCAGGTCTGGAAGGCTGACCAGTGTTACTGTTTTTCTCTCAGATCTTGAGGCAGTCTGTATTTGTTAAAATACAACTGAAATGCCACTACAGGGGACCTTGTCCCATAGGATTTGAGATTGTCCCATCTGACCTCCCTTCTGCTTTTTTATTTTAACCAGCATCTCGCCTTCATTTCTGTCCTTTTCCACTCACTGGGAAGATATTCACTGTGGGTCTCTGAGAAGCTGTCTATCAAAGGGGTTTCCTGCAGTCGAAGTTACAGGTGGCACCAGGCACTGCTCCGCACAGCCCACGCCCACCTGTCTCCGCTCCCAGCCGATAAGATGTGAGCAATACTTGCCTCCACCTAATTGCTCTTGTGTGGGTGGGAGGAATTAATAAGCTCGGAGCTGCAGTGATCTTTTACATTTTTTTTTCTCCATCTGTAAAACAGAGCAGACAAGCTCGTGAAACCCTTCTTTTGCATTGCCAGTTGGTAGGGTTTTTTTTTTTTCCTTCAAATTTTCTTTTCCCCTAAAGAAGCAACAAAATGAGCAGGTGCTGGGCACTGCCCACCTCCAGACAATGCTGCTAATTCCCACAGAGCACTCCACCTCCAGGCTTGGGAGAAAGGATTAGAAGGCAAGGTGAGAAACACAGCCCACATGATCATTTTCATCTCCTACTATCTATCCTAGCCTTGTTTCGTCTACTGTTTTCCTCCGAAACGCCTGATGGTTGACTTTTACATCAGACCCTGAGAGAAAACAGGCACATTTGTTTCTTTGCATGTCAGTGAAATCCCATGTCAAGGGGCTTACACACAGGGCAATGCCGTGATGGCACTTGTAGGAATAACAATTCATGTCTGAGTATGCTCTGTGCCAAGCACAGGCTAAGTACAAATGCCTTGTTCATCTCCTTTAGTTCTCTCCATAACGTTCATAAATAGGGCATGTCAATATGCGGATGCTGATGCTCCTGGTGTGAAGACCGTAAATTTCTTAATGGAAGCTCTCAGGTTCAAATCTTGGCAGCTTCATTCACGTTCTTCTTGCACGTCTGACCTTGTCTGCTGCATCCAGACACTTGTGTTGTTCTGAACACTTTCTGTCTTGTCTCCCTCACCTGGAATATAAAAGCAGAATTTCTTTTGCTCCTCCTTAAACTAGAAACAAAAACGTATTAAAAATTAGAGTGAGGGGCATTCTGTGTCTGCTGCAGTAGGGACTTGGCACTGATGGGTCACTGTCACGTAGGCTCTCTGAATTGGTCAATTCCTGAACTCTGGAAGTGTGAGAAGCCCTCGGTTCTAGCCTTGCAGTGTGTAAATAAAGAAGGCAAAGCTAAGTGGTCATGCATCCAAAGGATGGCGAAAGACTCTGACTTCTCTTTCGTGGAGGGTGTTTACATATATTGCTAAAATCCTTCCAAATGGGAGGTATAAACATGTCTACCTCTCCTTCCAAGGTCCCAAAGACAAACCCAGGCACAATTAAAACAAGTTTGCTCTAAGAATCAATGAGTCTTTTGAGCTTCCTCACAGAGCATAGGCGAGGGGTTGCTTACAGGAGGTAACTGCCTTTTCTGAGAAGGCTGCCCTGGGAAGTCTTTACCCAGTAGGGATGAGGGATTTTCTACAGTTGTGTATGTTGAGGCCTCTCCCCTAGTTCTTTTTCAACCATATTCTCTATCTCCATGTGTGTGAACCCTCCCTGAGGCAACTGCCACATGCAGTTAAGGCAGAATTTCATACAACTTGTTGGGTGTCTGGATACTCAGGCAAGGGCCCTGTGTCTCTATCTGTTCTCCCTGTTCCACGAGGGAATCTCAACAGTTGACAAAATCCTGTAAGGATCTTTGGTGGGTAGGCTCAGCTGAACTCCCAAAGATGGAGGTAGTTGGTAGTTTGGCTTAGAAGACAGTCCTCTGTGACCGATATCAAAACTCTGTCTGCATTCTGATTGAATGAGACAAACAGAACTTCAGTTGAAGATGAATACATAGCAAAGTAATTCATCTACACCCAAGATAATTATGGAGTTTTTTTTTTTCCTGACACATTGGCAGGCTAATTGCTAAAGGAGTCAAGATTTTAGTAAAAAAAACCTACCCCTGTACTCTTTTCAGACATCTATCTCGAAAGGAATTTGAACTTGAAATTCACGTGGTGCTCCACCAAATTCTGCCTTTTCTTTGAAATAAGTGTCATAATTTATCCGAGACTGATTTTTCAGAGACTAAATTAAATGAAACCCAGATCAGCTATTTAGTTGTTGACATAGTTTCATTTCAAGGCAGGTAAATGGATTATTCAAGTGGATAATAGCCAAAATTTGAATTTTGTGCAAAACTCATTAGGAAGCGGGACTGGAGAGTTGTGTGGCCACACAGTTTATTGCAAGCACTGGAGAACTAGAATTGGTCCTGGTTTGGGCTGCCTATGGGCTAATGACTTTCCCTCTTTAAATGGGAAATAGATGCTCATAAGAGTCCTTCTCCAGCTCAAACAATGTGATTTCATTTTCCTAGCAAGAATGCACAGTTTATATATAAGATGTAAGAAGATTGATTTTGATTTTCCCTTGAGGAAGTATTGCCTTTGGAGCAAGAATCTTGATTCCCTACTAAAACTGTTACTGACTGCCACTAAGCCTTAGGCCCTCACTCACCAAATAGTCATGCTAACATTTAATGACATCATTGGGTCATTGTGTAGACTAAATAAGTGAGCATCTGTCAAGTACAAGAGGAATGCTTCAATCCTTGTCTTAGTCAAAGTTCTGTTGCTGTGAAGAGACACCATGATCATGACAATGCTTTGAAAGAAAACATTTAATTGGGGCTGGTTTACAATTCAGAGGGTTATTCCATATTATCAAAATAAGAAGCGTGATTATCATGCAGTCAGACATGGTGCCAGAGAGGAGCTCAAAGTTCTACATCTTAGCAGGCAGCAGGAAGAAAGACATTGGGCCTGGCTTGAACATTTGAAAACACCAAGTCTATCCCCAGTGACACACTTCCTCCAACAAGGCCACATGGACTACAGCAAGGCCACACCTCCTAAAGGTGCCACTCTGTGGCAACCAAACAATCAAATCTATGAACCTACAGGGGCCCTTTCTATTCAAACCACCACAACCATGCTGGAGGCTGAACATGGGATTGCTGTGACACTTGACTGGTGTCACTGTCATTTCCCAGTGGCATTCAGCGGCAATTGCAGGTTTCCTTCTTAGACCAAGATTGCTTTGAGATCCTTTGGAAGTCAGGTTTAGAGCAGCAGGTGCAGTTCTATTTAAACCAGATGCAGAGTGACAGGCCAGTTCTCCTGCTGCCTGCCCACACTCGTGTAGACCAGCTGCCCTTCTCACTGCTCTTCTCTTTCATCTGGGAAAGAGAGAACACAATTTTGGCAGATTTAAGGCTAAATGGTGAAGCTCTTTCTCTCTTCACTCAAAAAGTAGTCTAGCCATGGCTCTATTTCCCAATGTGATGACATTTGATGGTATGTAAAGTGCTTAGGAATAGGGGTTCTGTGTTTTGCTACTTTTTGTGTTTTGTTTTCTTACATGACTTACTGTTTTCTGTCATTGTTTATCTGTTCAGTGGGAATGAAGATAGTCCATGATCAGTAAATGGAACATACCAAGTTCCAAGAAGACTGAATGCTGAGGATATGGTAAATGTTAAGTTACTATATGGTTATTATATTGCTCTGTAGATTGTCAGCAACTCACTGGGGAAAATGTCAAAAATGTGTGTGCATATAGATTAATTATTATGAGTAATTGTCTAGGTAGGGGAATAGTCTACATTGGCATGTGTATATGAAATGAATGACTTGTGGCTATTTAAATTTTAAAAGCTGGCCTAAGTATACAAATGCAATTGTAGACTTGGGAACGGTGCTAAGGCATGTCTAAGTCAACCACCCCTCCCGTATGTCCCCTTGGCTACCTCGTAGGCTCTTAGCTGTTGTTGTACTCTAAGATAGAGGGAATTTAATTGTATCCCTGCTGATTTTTGGTTCTCTCCTTCATGTAGTGGCCCATACCATACCTGAATACTAAGCCCAACACCTGCAGGCATGAAGAGACTATTCATTGTTGGGTTTTCTGGTGGAATGCTATCTGTAGACCTTATTGGAGCATTTAGTGAGAGGTGTAGTTTCTTTGGACATTTTTGTGGTCCTAACATGGTGCTATAAGGAACCAGTAACACTGAGGTAAAATAAGGCATTCTCATGTGTGAATCAGATGCTCCATGAAGAGCTGCGAGGAACAGATTGAACGTCGATGCCCTTAGTCAGCAGTGATGGACTTAGAGGAGTTGAATGCTTACAAAAACATAAGGGAAATGATGGAGACATTAAAAATGATCCCAAACGAAGGACACAGGGCTTCAGAGATTAAGTAGGCCACAGTAGCAGCTAATATGAGCAAGCATTGTAAGGACCTCCCTAACACCCGTTACTCACAACTCTGTACTCCAAGGGTCTAGGTCAGGCTGTGTTGACTCAAATATGGGTGTGTAGCCTTAATTGGTAGCAAATCTGCAGCCATTGTTGGACTTCTATCTGACTTACCCTTTCCTTCCTTTTCCCCTGCTTCCCACCATCTTGTCTCTTCCCTCCTCTCCTCTCCTCTCCTCTCCTCTCCTCTCCTCTCCTCTCCTCTCCTCTCCTCTCCTCTCCTCTCCTTCCTTTTTATTCCAATATGGGGTAAAGGAAAGATGTTCTGATGATATAATATCTAGATAGAAAACTCAAAGATGAGTTACATTCTTAATAAGTCTAGATGGGAGACTGGATATAAGCATTCAGTAACAGAGGGCAGTGGATGAAGGTGTGTGTGGGTGCTCAGACTTGGGACAACACTAAGTATTCACCAAATGCTCAATATTTAACAAGCATTTGTACTTACTGTGTAACGAACATTGTTTTACATAATAGGATGACATCAGTTAACAAGGGAAGTGATAGGCTTATTTTTGTAGATGTTCTAGAGGAGAAGAGAGGCTAGAGATGAGGGCTAGTCAAGGGAGGATGATCAAGGAAGCTTTCCGAGTAGAAGGACAGCCCATCTGAGACCTGAATGGGAAGGAAGCAGCCTGCCTGGGAGGCAGGGAGGCAGAAGGAACAACAAAGGCAAAGGACTCAAAATCAGAATTATTCTGGGTGTGTTGGAGAGAGTAAGAGACTGCAAGTGTGCTGGTGGGAAAATGCACAAATAATCTAAATGGTGTCTCCTTAGCATGACTGCGATCAGAATGAACAAAGAGCAAGAAGTGGGGACCTAGTTTGCAGTTGGCAGGAAGGCTGACTGGTGAAGCCACTGGAGCAGACAGTTTGGAGGGTCCTACAGAAATGTAAAGGGGAGCTGTGTATAACCTAGCCGCCCTGTTCTGAGAGCTTCACAGGAAGGAAAAGCCATCTCATAAAGATATCTGCATCCCATGTCCATTATAGTGTAACAATATGGAAAAGGCTTGTGTTTCTTTTTTTTTAATTTATTAAAGATTTCTGTCTCTTCCCCACCTCCGCCTCCCCTCCCCCTCCCCCAATCAAGTCCCCCTCCCTCGTCAGCCCAAAGAGCAATCAGGGTTCTCTGCCCTGTGGGAAGTCCAAGGACCACCCTCCTCCATCCAGGTCTCATAAGGTGAGCATCCAAACTGCCTAGGCTCCCACAAAGCCAATACGTGCAGTAGGATCAACAACCCATTGCCATTGTTCTTGAGGTCTCAGTAGTCCTCATTGTCCGCTATGTTCAGTGAGACCTGTTTTAACCCAGGCTTTTTCAGACCCAGGCCAGCTGGCCTTGGTGAGTTCCCGATAGAACATCCCCATTGTCTCAGTGTGTGGGTGCACCCCTCACGGTCCTGAGTTCCTTGCTCGTGCTCGCTCTTCTTCTGCTCCTGACTTGGAAATGAGAGATGGCTAAATAATACTGTGCATATATGGGCGTGTATACATGTTTCTAAAAAGTGTATTGTTTAGCCTGAAAATGGACTGGCTTTTCCATTTGGCACAATATGGATGGACCCAGAAAATGTCAGACCAAGTGAAATAAGCTACACACGGGAAGAAGTTTATTGCATGATCGCACTTATGTAGAAAATAAAAATGGGAGTCCAGTGTATGAAAACAGAGGCATAATTAGGCTTTCCAGAGTTGTGGGGGGGAAGGGAAAGGGGACATGTGGTTCAAAGGATGCTGCATAGCAGATACGAAGGCTAAAGCTTCTCGTGTTAAAAGCACAGCCTGAGGGTCCAGTCAATATGCTGTTTTGTACTGGAGATTTTTATTACATAAGTAGATTGTAGTCTCCCTTGTCACATATTAAACAAGTAGGGATTTGAGAAAATAGGTCAGTTTTTCTCATTACAGCAAGGTTTTTTTTCTCATAGTATCATGTAAACCTCAAATATACCCAGTGATATATATGCAAATGTGTATTTGTCTACATGCATATATACATATTTGTACATATATATGGTGCAGCTGCTCATGTACATGCCCGTGTGCTCATGTGGAGGTCTGAGATTGATATCAGGTATCTTATTATTCTCTGATATATATTTTAGCAGGACCTTTTTACTGAACCTGGAGCTTATGAATTGGTTAGCTGTATTAACCAGCAAGCTCTGAGAATCTGCCTGTGTCCAGGCCAGCAGTACTGAGGTTACAAGTGCATGCTGGCACACTTGGTTTTTCACATTGGGGCTGGGGATCCAGAGATCGGTCCTCTTCATGCGTGCATGGCAAACACATTAGCCACGGAGCTATCTCTCCAGCCCCAGTAAAATACATTAAAAGCAGTAATTTGGGTTGAGTTGAGAAATGTTTAGAACATTTGTGATTCAAACAAGGAGAAACCCATACACACAGTGATCTCTCTACAATTCAGGAAAGCCTCTGGAAAATCCTAGTTGCAAATCTCTCTCCTCTGAAGGTTTAATAAATGCAGCAAAGACAAAGTGCACCTTTTCCAAAGAACTGCATGTTGGGCAAATGTGCCTGTAGCAGCTCTGCTTTTCCTGTTATGGTTCTATGCACCATCACCACCAGCAGGACCATTGGCCAGCACTATAGCTCAGGATGGTCATTGTGCCAATGATGGGCATCCTACTGTTTCCTCCTGGGTACCAGCCATCTCTCTCTACTTATTCTATGAGCTACCCTTTAGCAGGAAGAGTTCTGTTTTAAGAGTGCTTTAAATCCTTTCTATCCAGTTTGAGCTTGTTCCACCCAGGCTAACCACCCACACTTTTTTTCTCCTCTTCCTGGTTTGTCCATCTCTGGGTTGGATCATAGGGCGCACAGGAGACTCATGACTCTTGTTTATTTCCAGCTAACAGCTTTGGGGATGACGAAGAACCGTCCACATCTTCTGAGAGTGATGAAGATGTGACCAAGCAGTTTGAGATCTCAGTGTCCCGATCCCAGAGTTTTCGTACAGGAGCACCTGAGAAGGGAAAGACAACAGAGTTGGAGCCGAAAACAAAATGCAACCATTTGCTGTCCGTGCACCGAGAAGACAGTGCTGAAGTGTCTGCTTGTGAAGGTATTCAATTCAGCTTGTTTCTCCTGCATCTAGGCAAGGGCTGGCCAGCGGTGAGAATGCTGGTGGATAATTTAAATACTTGTGCTTGTAGAGCCCAGAGAGGGAAAAGAAAAGAAACCATGGAATGGGAAAGAGTCCACAAAGAATAGAATAGCATTTCTCCGTGCTTCTCATCCTCTTGATGCCTGGAGTCCTGAAAAGAGATAGATGCTGAACCCGAGAAGAATCTGGGAAACGCAGGTGATAAAAGGCTAGAGAGAATGGGCCCCATCCACTTCCTCTATGCCCACAGTGATCTGCATTCTCCTGTCTTCTTTCTCTCGTGGGGAGCTTGGCAGCCACAGTGGTGGAGACATCATAGTACATATTCCATGTTAACTTGAGAAAGAGAAACGGAGAAACGGTAATTTAGAGACTTTGATTAGGCAATGAGACTAGGACTAGCAGAAAAAGAACAAAGGCTCAACTAGCCAACAGGACCCTGTTTGCAGGGCAGGAAAAGCTTGCTACTCATCATGCAGTTAGACTTATTGACACAGCTCAACAGGACCTATTTTAGCAAACCACAACATAAATGGCTGCAGACCCTCGGCCCTCCCTCCCCGACTCTTTCCTGTTCCCTAGTGTTCCACTCTGCATTGCTTTCTTTCCACCAAGTAGGCAAATGCTGGCTAATGAAAGTTAATAGTAGTTGATTCCCTGGGAGTAGCTTGTTTAATTCTAAAGCTAATGGCCCCATTTCCCAGAAGCCCGGGCGTCTCGGGTCTGATTTATATAACTGGCGAAGGCTCAGAGAATGGAGCCAGCCATCCAGCCTTACCTTCCTGGAATCCACGGTAACTTATCCTTGTCAGAACTAGTAATTCTGAATTTTTGACAGGTAGTGATAGAAAAGATAAAATTCTCTCTATTGGACAGAGGACAGAGTCTACCACATTGGATGAGTTACTGTAAACTCTGAAGAAAATCCAAAGGGTTTTATAGAAATAGCTGCACGCTAAATTTGAGGCCATCAAGGCTGTGTGAAGATTAATGTTTGCATTGCTTATTTTTCCTGCAATTTCCTTTTATTCATCATCATGCCAGTGGAATTACTTAAAGAATAAATTTTTCTTTATAGTTCACCTCCTTTCTGTTTAGCTATTTTATTTTTACTTAGATTCAGTTTAATTGTAGACCTTTTTTTTTCCTGTTTAAAAGGGCATTAAAATGTTGGACAGCAAAATTAAATGTTCAAAATCCAAGTGAAATCTTTATTTGGGATGGGTTGCAGGTATCTTATCCTATGCTTTACACTGTTGCCAACTCATTCTTTCACTAAATAATATATTCGTTGAGAATCTTATAAATGTATACAATAGATTTTGATCTCACATACACCTTCAACTCCTATGCTCCAACAATATACCAGCCTCATATCCTCTTTTTTTTTCCTTTCAAACCAACTGAGCCCAACTAGTGCTGCAGACACGAACGTCATGGTAAGGCCATTCATGGGAGCATGGGTCATCTACAGTGGCTCAGTGAGCAATGACTCCCCTTCCCCCAGCGGCCATCACCTGCGGTAGCTCCTTAACTAGGAATGAAGCCTCTCAGACCCCTCCCCTATCCATGCTCCAATGTTGACTGGCTTGATCTTGTTCAGGTCTTGTGCAGGTAGCCTCTGATGCTGAGTGCCTGAGAACAGTGGCCATGGTATGGCCAGAAGATGGCACTTTACAGCATTCTTGCCCATGATGTGCTGATTCCTCTTTCTCCTGCGTTTACTTCCCTCCCTCTTCCAGAGTCCCTCCTCGTCCAGATCCCCTATCAGGCCATTCCCCGTGACCTCCCTCCCATCTCCTTCTGTATTTACCTCCCTTCCTTTCCCTAACCCCCACTTTGCCCATTTTCCTGATTATGTCACGTGTGCTATGCTATTCCCTTCTCTATTGCTTCCCCACATGCCATATCCTGGCAGTGATTCCATGTTTCTTTCCTGGTTTCTGTGGTTACTACCTTATAATAGTGTATAGTATACTACTATATGCTTATATCTCAAGATTTGGAGTTAGGAGCCACCAATGAAAGAGAACATGCAGTGTTTGTCTTTTTTGGCCTAGGTTACCTCTCAATAGTATCTTCTCTAGTTTCGTCTATTTACCTGGAAAGTTCATGAGTTCTTTTTTCTTGTAACAGAAGGCTTGAGTTCCAGGCAGAGTGTGAGCCTATAGCTTAATTGTTGACTTGTTGGGTGTGCTTTTTTGGTTTGGTTTGAGTAGTCACCTTAAAGCTAATTAAGCGTAGCTGCTTGTTACCAGCATCTCTAACTGCAGCCCGTGGGCTACATGTGGTCCAGGAGAGTTACAAATATACCCCAAATGCAAAATAATTAACTTATTTAAAACATTATGAGACATGAAAATATTCATAATTGTTGAAATAAGAAGCGGCGGGGCTGCATCCCCAACACCCCGGCCGCTTGGCTAGCTCATGCCCAAAATAACAACACACAAACGGTATTCATTTAAGAACTGCTTGGCCCATGAACTCTAACCCTTACAGGCTAATTCTCGCACCTGGACTAGCCCATTTCTAATGATGTTTGTAAGTACCCCAAGGTGCGCTTACCGGGAAGATTCTAGCCTACATCCATCCGGGATTGGAGGAGCTTCATTGCGTGCATCTGCCTGGGAGAGCTGAGCATGGTGTCTCTGCTCCAGCAGAGCTGTCGGGTCTCTCGGAGCAGAGCAGAGTCTGCCCTCACTTCCTCTTCCACCCAGCATCCTATCCTGTTTATTCCACCCACCTATCTTTTAACCTATCAGGGCCAGCAGTTTCTTTATTGCTCAGCCAATGAAATCAACAGATTGATATATGACACTCCCACATCACATAATGCTACTGTGGACTTTCTGAGTGTCAACTTTGTAGATGACAACAATGTCAAAAACTTGGGTATACCCATTGAGATGTTTTATAAAAGATAGATATTGTGTTTTTTTATACCCACTAAAAACAACTCATGTCTCTGATGTCTGTAGCCAGTTTTGTTTGGGATGATGTACCAACCAGACACACAAACACACATACACACATGTGTGTGTATTTTAAGAGTTTTCTTTCAAAAAATTAGCTGATCTGATCACACTGGGCAGATACAGAAATCTCCAGCTTTGGCCTCCCTGGAGCAGGCTGTGAGGAGGTAGTTGCAGGCTCTCAGATATGAGCTGGACCTTCCATTCTTAGATACAATTCTCCAGGGAAGCCTCAGTTCTCTTTCAACCTTTTAACTAACCGATTGTCTCCTGCTTCAATCACCTGCAAAATAATGTCCCATCAATTCCTATTAGTGTTTGAATGATTGGCATCCATAACCCAGTGAAAATTTCATACAGATGGACCACTGTGAATAGCAAGTGGAAATCTTTATATATGGTGAGATATAGAGTATGGAAGACAGTAACTGGATAATAGAGTTTTCCATTAAAGTGACTCACTCATAAATCAAACAACTTGAATACTGTATCTAATCACATCAATATATTTGATGCCACACAATTATGGCATATAATTTCTAAGAATCCAGGATCTATATCTGTGACAATAGGCTGTTACCTTTACATATGTGTTTAAGGTGGTGTGGCCCTCTGTCATTTAAAGGCAAGGGAACCTTTCTGTTGTATAGAAAGGTGACCTACTATTTCCTTTCCTTCTTGTTGCTACTTGACTTGTAGACCAGACTTGATATTCTAATTCATCCCTTGCTTGTCTGTCATGGCAAGTGCTTTGTTGCATTAATACAGTTCTATTTTTTCAGTTATGAATAATGTTTCAAGCCTTAAAGCAGCTGTTGAAAGTCCCACATTACTGATCTAGGTATTAACGCCATAGGAGTTAAAGTCACGAGACAATTTTATAGGGATAATTTCTTGGCAAAGTTAGATTTTGTGCTGAAGTCCTGCTGGGTGCTGCACACATTGATAGATGGCTCACTGTTTAATAGGACATCTCACTGTTCATGTATGTGAGGAATGGGTGTGCTAATTAGAGACTTAGGAGAAAATCCTGCTTTATCGTTGTAGGTTTTTGCATGAGAAATTTCCCTCATTCTGTCGTTTTGCTATGGCATTTAAAAAAGTGTCTTTTGCCAAACAACTGAAAGTATGAATCTAGCATTTTTGTGGCATCTTGTGAAAGCGTTTCCCAGGAGCCTGAACTGAATATTTAAGAATAACACAATAGAGAGAGGAGTTTTTCAGTGACTGGTGTGGTGTTGAAAAACTAGGAATCCAGAGTCCAAAGTTGTGCTAATTTGGTCTCCGTGAATAGTATTTTTTAAAAATATACATGAGAATGAATATATATTATATTTATACCTTATATATCTTATATTTATGATTATAGTTTATATATTATATATAATATATTTTTGTGTGTGTGTGTCTGTGCCTGTGTATGGACATGTATGTACAAGTTCGAGGCTGATGTTGAGAGACTTCCTGATCATTCTCTACTGTAGTCATTGAGACAGGGTCAGTCAGTCAAACTCAGAATTTGCTACTAAGCTAGTCTAGCCAGCCAATTTGTTCTGGGAATCCCTTGTCTCTGCCACTTTGACACTGGAATTACAGATGTGCCATCCTGCCCACCTAACATTTACGTGGGTTCTGGGCATTCAAACTCCTATACTTATGATTTCATGACAAGTGCTTAAGCCTTTGAGCCATTTCCAAGCCCCACATCATGTATTTTGAGCTTGAATCAATGTATCAGCCCTATATATCCTAGGTCATTACCGTCACCAAGATTCCACATGATTTTCTACCTGACTGCTTCAAGTAGGTACTACATGACTACTTTGGAAAGTCATTCAAAAGGTTTAGTGGAAATGTAGCAGCAGACAGACTGTGTGTGTTGATGTCTTCTTGGGAGCAGATGCTATACAGCTCACCTGAGGAACTGCAAGGGCACATAAGAGCTGAATTAGGTTGCCATTGGCTGCCTGTCTCAGTTAGGGTTTCTGTTGCTCTGACAAAACACCAGGACCAAAATGCAAGTTGGGGAGAGAAGGGTTTGTTAGGCATACACCTCCGCCTTGCTGTTCATCACTGAAGGAAGTCAGGGCAGGAACTCAAACAGGTCAGGGTCCTGGAAGCAGGAGCTGGTACAGAGACCATGGAGGGTCTGCTCACTGGCTTGCTTCACGTGGCTTGCTCAGCCCACCTTCTTATAGAACCCAGGATCATGAGCCCAGGGATGGTACTACCGCCATGAACTGGGCCCTCCCCTCATTGATCAGTAATTGAGAAAAGGCCTTCCAGCTGGATCTCATGGAGGCATTTCCTCAACTGAGGCTTCTTCCTCTGACGACTCTAGCTTGTGCCAAGTTAACACAAAACCATCCAATATACTGCCCTTCTCACTGTGTTTATGCTTCTCATATTCTTGCATGCCAGTTTGGGGAGTATTGAGAAGGACTGGGGGCTAAAGAGGTTAGACATCTTACCTGGGGTGCGGATGGCAGGGCTGAAAGCACTGTTTGGGAGAAACCTGTCGGGTTTGCTTTGTCTGCTGACGCTGAAGGTATACAATCAGATGGCTAGGGTTCTGAGACATATGGGGGAGGAAAGGAAAGACAAGAAGAAGGATTGGAGGCACTGGGAGAGAGGATGAGAAAGAAAAGCACTAAGTTTCTTATATGGGTACTGGACATTGGACCTAGGTCCCTGTACTTACAAAGCAAGTGTTTTTATCAACCCAGACATTCCAAGACTTGGTTTAATACTTTTATCTTTCTTATTTATTTGTTTGTTTGTTTGGGGGGGGATTCAAGACAGGGATTCTCTGTATAGTCTTGACTGTCCTGGCACTCACTCTGTAGACCAGGTTGGCTTTGAACTCAGAGATCTGCCTGCCTCTGCCTTCTGAGTGCTGGGATTAAAGATGTGCATCACCACCATCTGCCATAGCCATTCTTTATATTCATAATATTAAGGAGTAAGAAGTATTAAACCAGGGCTGCGGGGGTGTCTCAGGTTATAAAGTACTTGCTTTGTAAGAACAGAGACCTGTGTCCAATGTCTAGTTCCCACATAAGAAAGTGCAATGTGGTGTTGTATGCTTGTTATTCTAGGGATGGGTCAACCAGTGTAACTGGTTGGTGATCTCTTGGCCAGTGAGAAACCTTGTCTTAAAAAAGGTGGATTGCATTCCTAACAATGACACCTGATGTTGTCCTTCAGCTTCCACATGCATGGCCACACATACATGCCCACCAGCAAACACAGACAAACACGCATTCATAAAGTATTAAGCTTACTTATTTCGCATAATAAGCTAGTAATCTTTTTGAGTACAGGGACGTTTATCCATCATGTGGGCAGTCTTGTGTTTGTGGATGTTATTATTATACATTTTGTTGCTGTAGTCTTGACTGTTGTAGCTACTATTGTTCAATTTCTCTAGCTCAAAAGATATGACATATAATGTATTTGAAATGGTTTTTTATTGCAAATTTAGATTTGGATGGAACCAGCCAACTCAGTTATTCTGAGATTCTGTCTTATGAAGATCAGCCCATCACTACCCTCTCACAGTCTCCCTGTGAGAGCAGAGACACCAGACACCATGGTCCTTGTCATCAAGAGACTGGCGTGGTCCGAAGCCTCGGTCGTCCTTGTGTGGAGAGCATCCTGGAGGCGGAGACCGTGTTTACTAATCGGGGCTTTGAAGATTCCTATGCCACTCAGAGCTCCTCTGTGTGGAGTTCAGAGGCGAGTTGTTGGCTTTCTTTCCTTTTCTGGCAAGTTTTTTCTATCCTTCGTTTCATTACCATGTACTCCTTTCCTCCCCACGCCATCGGATATCTCTAGACAGGAAGTATTGCCTGCTTAGAAAACCTATTTGTCTAGGTGACCAGAGTCTCTGTGGATGGCAATAAAAGAATCACAGATACATTCTTTCAAAATGGAAGGAGCAAAAAAATATGATTGGCAGAATGGAGAAGAGCTGTCAGAATAAACTTTCATGGGGTTGTTCTCATACGAAGGGGCTTACAGATCTTTGGTGGGCCTGATTGCTTTCCTTTGTGGAAAAGTGGATGATGCTCTATTTCACCCCAAATCTTCAGCTTTGATTGCTAAAATAAAAATTACTGGATAATTTAACTAAAGTAAATGCCCCTCAAAATGAAAGTCCACATGAAATTGTAATGAGGATCCTTGTAGATTTGAGTTGAGCTGAAGGTCTGGGAGGTAGCAATGAGGGTAAAATTTCTCTGGCCATTGATATTGCTTTTTGTAATAAACATTTGATGGAAGATGCAACTTATGAATCTATCTTTTAATTAAAGCTTGTCTATTATGTTGGAGTAGGACTAATCATGACAACGATGGCAGCCATGATGGAGAGGGACCCCAGCTACTACAGTCAGGGGTTTTACATACACTGTTTTATCTCCTAGGCATTTCTGATTGTTCTTCCTGAGCTCCACACATTCTATGATTCTCCGATATTAAGAAGCATTAGCTAGTGATATTTAATATCTAATTTGAAATCAATTTAGATAAACATTGAGTAGTCAATATTCATATGACCCATATGATGTATGGAGATGCAAGTATAGAATGAATTGATTTCGACAACCAGAGGAAATAAGTGTGTGGTGGGGGGGGGGGTGAATCTCTCTAGAAGAACCCAAAGTTCACCATGAATAAATGCTTAAAGAAATGCAAAAGAAAATTGTAGAAGATCATGTTCCAAAGCCTTGCTGTTCTCATGTTAGTGGGAAGATGTAGGATGTGTGTAAGAATTCCTGTGTGCACATGATTGCATGCGTGTCCTGGCGCCTCTGTGAGGCTGTTTCTGCTGAGAGCCAGAAATGGAAAGATACCTGGTTTATGGTTTGTTAGAGCCTATCCTTACCACACAGGCACCCACAGCCCCTGGCTTTCAACAGTTTTGTTAAAACCAAAAAAAAAAAAAAAAAAAAAAAAAAAAAAAAAAAAAAAAAAAAGACAGAAACAAAAAAAAAAAAAAAAAAAAAAAAAAAAAAAAAAAAAAAAAAAAAGACAGAAACAAAATGCAAGTCTGCTCTCCCATGGTGTCACTGCTCAGCGTCAAATCGAATCCCACACAGTATTTAAAAATATTCCCTTTGTCTCCCTTGCTGCAAAAAACAAACCAGAACTATTTACCTGCCCGCTGATAACTCTGTCTCCCTGATAATGGTGCCATTAGGTTTGGGCTTGCCTTCTCCACGTAACCTCCCATTTCCCTGCCTCCTGGTGCTTTAATAGATGACTTATGCTGAGGGAACTGAATGTTCTCAGACTCCAAAAATACCCAGACAGCTCCGTGTGCGCCATTCAACCTCCTATCTATTTTGAGACAAAAACTGTAATTTGGTGCTCCTACTGTAGAACTTCAGATCCAGCCCAGGCAGTTCCCGTAACTGGCTGCTCTGCAGGCGTAGCTTGCCTCTTAAGCATTGATTTATTTGTCTCTTAGCTGTGTTAAGAACCTTGTCTTCCCTGGTGTATCTGGCATCCAGAACGTATCGTGGATCCATTTACTTTGGGCCACAAGATGACATCAACACTATCTTACTAAAACAGGAAGCCTTTTCAGTTTGACAGAAAATCTTTAAACTTACGGGGGTTTTGACAGTTTGATGCAAGCATTTCCACCTTAAAGGGGAAAATCAGGACAAGGGAGCTCAAGGAATCATTTATTTCGTCTCAGAAGGAAAGCACTCACGCGGTGTGGCTACCTGTTATGATCATGGATTTTCTAGTTTACCCTCAGCTGGCAAAGACCATTGACTTTCTCCCGCAGACCTAGGGCTTGGTAGGAAAAAAACGCTGGGAAGGTGGCTGGCAATTTCAAACGTACAGAGAGAGCCAGGTGGCCCACTTTTCTTCTCTGCTTTCTACTGATTAATTGGTTGGTCTTGAGAAGTTAATTAAAATCTGCCAAATGGGGATAAGAAGGAAGAGAGTTTTACCTTGCAGGAAGGTCAAACAGATTAGCAGTATTAACAGTACCCATACAAGGAGCTCCTTTGGTGGCCCGGTGGTAGGTGATGTGTGTTGAAATAATTAATTGCTATGAAAATACAAACCTCCACAAATCTCTGTCTCAAATCAACCCAGGGAGAGGCCGCGAAGCCCAGTTTTTATGAGCAATACCTGGGATTGGCCCACTGGGAGCCCAGCTGCTGCCCAGGGCTGTGCTTCGCCCAGAGTTCTCAGAGCAGTTGCAGCAGAGCTCTGCCCAAGACTCCTCAGATGCCTGCAAGTGCAGGGAGTATCATGGATAACTTGATGGATGTGCGGGGAGATCCTTATCACCAGGGCGTTTTACCTTGGCATGGGAGTAGATGGTGAAGCCAGTGACTCCTGCCTAATGTCAACAGCAGACATCTGAAATAGAATGTCAGGTCATTAGAGTACTGTCATCCAGCTCCCATCCCTTCTGCCTTCCATCTTCGTCTCACACACCTAATGCAATTAGGAGCATCTACAGTGAAAAGTTTGGCAGCTAGAAGTAGGTCATGTGGCTTAACCCAAGGCTTGAGATTTTGACTATTCAATACTAGGTAAGGTATGCTGTGACCCTGGGATTAGAAGGGTATTAGACACAGAAGCCCATTTTAGCTTTGATTTCCTTTCCCATGAAATGAAGATGCTAAAACAACAGTTCATTAGGCAGATATTAGCATCAGAAAGCGCAGTGTTTCCTAGTTGGGTAAAGGCTTTTGTTCCCTACCTTGCTATTGGGCACATTCTCAGTGGATGAGGGAATGAGGGGGAGGGAAGAAAGAAAAAGGTTACGGATGAGAATGTGCCATTGAGTTGGCCACCACCCAGCATTACCAGTCACTTTATCTCGTGGGACATACTTCATGAATTTATAACCTGCTCTCTAGTCATCTTGCCAATGGGAAAAAGTTTATTGTATGGAGTATTAATGAGGGTACATGCTGGCATTTTGAAACATGGTGGGAAGCGGAATACTTTCTAAGCTTTGGTACCAATGGACCAATGATGAGAACTGAGCGTTATATTTTATGCAAAGAAGCTAAGCGCTTGCTGGGTTGTGCCAGGCTGCAGTTTCTTAGAGCCCAGGTATGCTGTGCCTGTAGAGGAAAATGGAACAAGATTTGAGTTCAAGGGGAGTTGAGGTGTGCAAGAACTGCCTTTTAAAGTCTATTGCAGAGTTGATGTGGTACCTGACATTAAGAACTTAAAAGAGGCTAACTATTATGATTCGCATCTAAGCAAGCCATATAGATGATCAAGAGTACATTAAACTAGATGGGAGTTTTAAGGGGAGACAGGAGCTTGAGAAAAGATTCTGCCTTGGTTTTTCAGTTAGCCTAACTCCTTCGAGACTCGCTTCTAATATTATATATACTCTAGTCAGTTGTATTCAGAAGTCTCTATAGCAACGACTGCTGTCACTTGAAACAGAGTACCTCTGAATAGAAAGGCTCATGCATGATTGCATGTGCAGGGGAAAGGGTAGAAGAAGCTTCCCTTATTTTTCAAGAAAGCTGAATTTTCTTGGCAGGGTAATTTGAATCTTAAAAAGGAAGGGCATTTATTAGATGTCTCCGATATGTCAAGTGCACAGCATCCCTATGTAGTGGGTATCATCCTTATTTTACTACTGAGGAAAAATAATGGAAAGTATTAGGTGATTTGCCCAGTGTTATGGAGCTTATAAATATCTAAAGACCTGACATGTAAAGAACATTTGGTTCTACAGCCCCGTGTGCTTCCCCTATGACTATGTGGTAAAGTTCTGTGGATGAATGTGCATACTGAGGTATTTTATTATAATTTTTTGAAGCAGGCTCTGAATTAGCAACATCTAGAGTTCAATTCCATAGATAAAGAACTGATTTACTTTAAGAATGGGTTCACAGCGACACCCCTTTAGTTATAGGTAAGACTCGGGCCCTCGGGGAAAAATTAAAAAATATATATTGATATAGTGATTTGTTGGTGTTGTGGTCATTACAGTAAATTGTGTTCAGTTTAGTTTTCCAGTAAGGGCATCAGATATGAATAGCTACGTGCAAATTGATGGCCAAGAGTGGCATTCTGTAATGAGAGAAGCATTCTTGAAAAGATGTAACTCCATGCCAGTGTAGGGAATAGATAGAGAGTCTGGTGGGAAGAGGAATTTTCATTTTTACTAAAACTTCCCAACCCCACATTCTTATGTAGGCATATACTAATGTACACTCTTCAGTTTGGCCAGGACCCAGCAGAACCAGTGATAGAGTTAGCATTTTAACCCAGGTTTCCTGGCTCCAGGAGTGCTTTCTGCTGACTGCTGTGACTGATCTCTTTAGCCTTTCCTTTGAATGATCTGCTTAGACTGGGCTGGCTGTGGCCAACATCCCTGGCAGGCATCTCAGAAATGCAGTCTCTGGCCCCAGCCCTTGACTTAATGAGGATCCTTGAGTGACTCAGCTGGCCATTAGGGGAGAAGCTCAGCTGTTAGTCTTTTCTCTCAGGAAATTTGAAAACACACTGAAAGATCAGTTGTTTGAGGCCCCACCCTGCCCCCCACTGGGATTTTTGCCCATGGGAAGTTTCTGATTCGCAGACAGCAGTTCCAGGCTTAGCAATTACTCCCTGGGACTCAAAAGTTGCCTGTTGGCATTTACACAGTTGGTAGTTGACTTAATTAGGGACTTCATATCTCAGTTGGCTTCAACCATAGCGGGCACTTGTACTTTTTCGTGAGGCAGTGCACATTAACGCAACTCGAAAGATGTGTCTCGTTCATTTATTAAAAAAAAAAAAATCCTCAAAAACTTACCCCATGCCAGGCCCTGTGTTCTCCATGAAGTCACAGTTTGGAGAGAGAGGAGCTTAGCACTCAGACCTTTCCTAACACAGAAGAAGGCCATGTGTTGGCAGTCAGAAAGCTTGGGAGGCAAGGAAGCTCCAAGGGGCAGCGACCTGCTAACATGCTATAAGACATCACCATTTCCCGTCCTCATTTTTTGTTTTTCCCCTCTGCTTGTAACAGCAGCAGGATGGGACCAGTCTGCAGGTGCCACCCAAGCTCCTGGAGCCTATCTCAAAATGCGGTTACCTAGATATCATCTTTGAATATAGAGCCGTAACCCAGAAGCTCACCGTGACCATTGTGAGAGCACAGGGCCTTCCAGATAAGGACCGGAGTGGTGTCAACTCCTGGCAAGTCCATGTAGTGCTCCTGCCCAGTAAGAAACAGAGGGGCAAGACTAACATCCAGAGAGGGCCCAATCCTGTCTTCAAGGAGAAGGTCACCTTTGCCAAGCTGGAGCCCAGGGATGTGGCTGCCTGTGCTGTACGATTCCGCCTCTATGCTGCCCGTAAGATGACCCGAGAGAGGATGATGGGAGAGAAGCTGTTCTGTCTCAGCCACTTGCACCCAGAAGGGGAAATGAAAGTGACTCTGGTTCTGGAGCCAAGAAGTAATTTAAGTGTGAGTATATTAAATGGTGCTACTGCTGGTGTGATGTGTTCAAAGACCTGGGGTTGCCTGCCCTTGATTTACAATGTTCAGCTTGTGGATTCATAGATGTTAATTTAATTTTACATTTGGCTCTCCTCCTTGTTAGCAAGCCACGTTTGTGCTTCAGGCACACTGGGTCTTCCAAGCCTGTCATCTGGTACCTTGATGGATATATTCTCTACCCATTTTGGGAAATGATAGGGGCGGCACGGCAGAGGGCATGGGAAGACAGGGAGAGGCTTTTGACTTCATGGATAAGCATTCCTTCTCTTCCCATTCCCAGGATACATTATAATAATTCTCAGACATGGTACTCTCTTGAAACAAGAGTCTTACTACGCTGCCCAGGCTGGCCTCAAACTCATCTGTAGCCCAGGAAGCCCTCCAATTCAGGATTCTCTTGCTGCACCTTCCCAAGTGCCAGAATTACAGGTGTGTAAGCCTGCACTTGTTGAGGCAAGGCTTTCAACAAGCACTCAAAAGCGTCCTACAACAGCAACCCCAAATGCCTGACACTTCAGAGACCTTCCGTTCTTATGACTGGGTCTCCTACCGTGTGTCTTACTCCTAGGGCTTCAATAGCTTGGTGGTCTGAGAGGTGGATGGCCCCACTGCTGCTTTTGGTTATCTGTCATGCGATGTGAAGAGCTCCCTCTACAAAACTGTGTAGAAAAAGCAGGCAGTTGTGGTTAGTCAACCAATCAGTCATCCATCCGGAGATGTTTCCTGGCGTGTGCTACATAAGCCAGATAGCTTACAGAAGCAAGGAGACAGCTATTATCTCTTAGCCTAGTGGAGGAGGGTGTTGACAGGCAGGCCTTGGTAAACAGAGCTCCACAGGCTAGGGCTGGCTTTGAATGGCCAGGAGAGGGTTCTTTTGAGACAGTGAAAAAGAAAAAAACCCGAAAGGAACCCACATAGCTCAAACAATTGAGGGAACAAGACTGGTGACACGCGTGGGTGGATTTTCAAGACTAAGGGAGGCACACACAGGCATTGTGGAGGAACAAAAAAAGCGTTCCAGGAAGGTCCGTCCGTCTGAAGTTCTAATTCTGCCTGAACATCTTTATACTGGAAACCCTCATTTTTGCCTCTCTAAATCTATGCCACCTACTGTCTTCTGAGACCCGCCTGCTGGCAAGCTCGCCTTTCCAGTCGCCAGCTCCAAAACTGTAGCGCTCACCCATGACCTCTGAAAGCTGTGCTTTCTCTTTAGATATGAGCAGAGCCTGGCTCTCTGGTGGGCTAGTGGAATAGTCCCCCGCTGGTGGCCTCTAAATCTCTGCTGTTTTCTGACACAAGGGTTAGAATGAGCTCAATAAAGCACAAGCCAGATCATGTCTCATGCCTACCCAAATCCTTCCTTTACTTCAAATCATGAAATCGTACAGAACAGGATTCAGAGAGGAGTCAAAAAGAGACCCTGCACTGTGAGGTCCAGGCATGAGTGTGGCCACACCCATTCTTGTCAGTGCCAGACTCTGGATTGGGGGCACAGGCTGACGGGGAGAAGGAGCCAGTCTAAAGGAGGAAATCATCTCACTTATTATCTACGGTTGAGCATGGTTATATGCCAGATTTGCATCTATGCAGGAGGGGCTACTAAGTAATGGGCACGGATTTAAGAACTTGGTAGGGGTAGGGAAGCAGTCCTATGAGAGGCACCACAGTAGAAGTTTCTGTAGAGGTACAAGGATGGGCACCCTTCCTCCCAAGGATGCAAAGGCTTCTTTGTTGTACTTCTAACTTCTGGGCATCAAAGCCTGTAAGGCTCCCGTTGAACCCCCTAGCCATCCTGCTTACAAATCATGATCCACAAAAGCTCGGACGCTCTTACAGAAACACACATGATTTGGTTAAGATGATGCCTTCCCAGGACATGCACAGCATTTGATGCCTTTTATTGTTCTTGCCTATTGGGATGCTGGCAGGAAGTTTTAGAAAATAATTTCAGATACAGATACAGAGATAAGTCCCAAGACATTTGTGTCCCGCAGAGGAAGTGGTCTGCTAGAGGGACCGCTGGCTTGCTCTAGCCAGGCTGATGCTTGCTCATGCTCCTTAGTGAAAATCAGTGTCTTCATCTATCTGGTTCTCTTTGTGATGTGTCTGGTGCATAACAGTGGCACTCAGAAGTGTGCACATGAATAAACATGAGAAAAAACCCAGGCTCTCTCCTCGGTTCACCTGCTGCTGCCCGGGTCACCAAGATCCACAGTCCATGTATCTGATCCTCTACCGAATATCAGATAGTAAAAGTGCTCACTTCCTGTGTAGCTTTTTTTCCATAGGAGACAAAAGTTCCTATATGGAATACACTTCCTTAGCAGCTGAACCAGACACCAGGTGTTTCATATACTGACCAATACCCAGTGGCCATTTCTTTTACCTTTGAGACAAAACATCTTCTGTATTGCCTTATTCATCAAGAGTGAAGAGAACAGAGATAGAGCTCAGGCCTGGAGTGGGTAGGTTCCACAGAAACATTCAGGAACAAATTACACAGGAGGGAATCTTGGCCTATATTAAATGTATTATTCACACCCCATGTATCTTTGAAGGTTTGATTTATACTAGCAATAACATCTTTGTCCGTTCTCTCTTTAGAGAGGAAATATTGAATGGAGAGCACTCTTGGAATAAATATGTCGACTAGTACCACAGTCCATCTCATACATGGCTGCTTTTCCCAGCACATTGTAATTCATACGGAGTGCCCATTAGTAGTCTTAGGCAGTCATTAAGACCGGGTCACAATTTCACCAAACATAATATCAGCTTTCTCTCACAGAGAGGGGCGCAGCACGGGCCAATGAACTCTTTGTGTTCTTCCCCTCCAGAGTGGAGAGTCTCCGCTTAGCCCATCTGTGGTGTCTCACAGTGACAGTGCTTCATCCACACAGTCCCTGTCTCATGGAGGGGTGCCAGAGCTGTTGGTGGGACTGTCCTACAATGCCACAACAGGGCGATTATCTGTGGAAATGATCAAAGGCAGCCATTTCCGCAACCTCGCTGCTAACCGAGCTCCTGGTAAGTACGTGTCTGCTGCCCTAGCTCTGGCATCTCCAGAGGCAAGGGAATTCATCTTAATTCTTCAATTTTTTTTATGGTAAAAAAATAGACTTGGTATGGCTTGGGCATGCTTTCATGAAGCAATACCTCTGGCTTTCTTAATGGCTTCTATTTAATTAGAAGAAAAACTTCTACACTATCTAAATATATCTTGACGTGATTTAGAATGATGTGTGTGTCTATATTTCCAGAAATGTAAGATGCATGGGAATTGAAATCTGCCTCATACAGAGGCACAACCCTGTCTTTGGGGGGGGGGGGGGGGGAGGCAGACAACTGTGGTTTAATTCCAGCTCTATTGTTACCCATTCACTTTGCTCTGATCTTGCACAGTCAGTTTCCTGAACTCTTCTTGACTCACCTGGAAAAACTATTAATCAATACCTTCCTGATAGGAGTGCTGTGATATTTAGATAAGTAAATTTATATGAAGGACTTAGCGTAGTGCTGCATGTACACCGAGCACACAGAGATGTTAGTAATGGCTATACGGCAAAGGTCATAGATCAGGGGCAATGCAGGAAACTGATGACTTCTGAGGACACTGTTAGGAAGAAATGCTCGGGACAACATTTCCTTCCCTTGGATGGAAGTCAGGGTTCAGGAAGAGTAAATAACCACTGCTACCAGTGGCTTCAATAGCCCTTCAAACTAAGAAGTTGGATTATGGACATTGAAATGATACGGTTACAAAACTACCTCATTTTTAAAAGATCTTAGTTACCTGATAAAGAAGATTTGGAAGATAAACATTGGCTTTTGGGACCTTGTGTAGATACACCTAATTAGAGGAACATAATTTGCATCTGGCATGCTAGCTGCAAGAGAGTCATAAATACACTGCAGAATTATTTCTAGCCTCTCCTGAACAAGAAGGTGAATTTGAAGGTGGGAAAGTAGAAAGGAAGGAATCTGCTTCCCAGGGGAACTAGAATCTCATGAACAGAATGACAAAAATCCATACAATGCTGACAGTTGATGGGAGATGGAGGTGAGGAGTTCCTGTAGCTGAATCTGAGACTTTCATTTCCCCTACCCTTCGGCTGCACTGTAGACGACCAAGCATCTGCTTTAAGCGGCTATCTTGCTAGCCAAACTTTTAAAGAGAACTAAGGGGGCTAGCTCAGCTAGATAAGTCATGGCTTTGTAAGTACGAACACCCGAGTTCAGTCCACATAACCCATGAGAAATGGTGGGACACGCGTAGCCTCAGCACTGGGAAGGAGGAGACAAGAGGATCCTTTGGGCTTGCTGGCCAGGCCATCTAGTATAGCTCAATTGGTAAGTTCCAGGGCCATGAGAGACCCTATCTAAAAAGAGGTATATAACGTTCCTAAGGATGAAAGCTGAGGTTGTTCTCCATCGTTCACATTAATGTGAACATACAGGTGAACTTGAACACACAGAAATAAACATACTCCCCTCGATGCACATGCATTAACAAACTGTGTTAAAGCCAGCAGAGAAAGCCCCAGATCTTTGGGGAGTGGAGTAGACTGGGCAGTGTATAATCCACATTCCATGGTACCATTCAGGCAGGTGAGAGCTTTTTAGAATGTACAATAGGCACTGATTATTAATTGTAGAGCTAGAGGCTCGGATAGACCCAGCTTTTCTTTCTACAACAGCCCAGTACTTGCTAAGATCCTGATTTAAGACTCCTCCCCCAGAGCACCTGCCAATCTCCTCTACCCTGGTGCTGAGATCTGGCACTAGCTGAACAATATTTGGGGAATGTGATGGAAATGCAAAGAGCGATGAAGCCGTGGATCTTAGTCATGGCCCATCAGGTCCAAGGTAGGAAGCTCTCCTCTGTGTGCGGATGGCATAGCCAATTCAGGGAAGGAGTTCAGCATGGTAGCTGAGAAAGAAGCATCTAGTAGCTAACAAACCACACTGTAAGTTCAGGTTCTCCTAATTATTAGCTGTGAGTTACTAAGCTATTCTGAATTTGTTTCCTCATCTGAAAATAATATATATTTTTAAGTATGGATAATACACATAGAGCTGTGATACCTAAGATTATACCTTTGTATCTTCATATAATTCTATTTTAAAAGTGTGCCCAAAGAAGAAATTATTGTAATAAGTATTTAAACCTGAATGGAAGAAAAGGGTAAGTCTTAACTTGGAAATGGTTTTAATTCCGTCAGTTTAAGTTCATATACACAAGTGTAGAATTTTCTATAGGCATAGTGTCATGATTTAACTGTGACTGGCATACTTCATCTCTGAGACCAAAGCATTAGAAAGCAAGGCTGTGGTGAAGCTCTTCATTAAAACCGAAACCACGCAGTGGAAACAAAGGGGGTTTTGTCTGTGTAAAATGCTGGTTGTTGAGGAAAAGCCAATTAGGAAGGGATGAGAAAGTAAAAAAAAAAAAAAATTCCCCTGTGGAGCTCCTGCAAGGGACCTCCTGGTCCTCTCAAGGACTCGGGGGGGGGGGGGG
>NW_026067963.1:5789543-5889337 GCF_014885135.2 Alexandromys fortis
ACACACACACACACACACACACAGAGAGAGAGAGAGAGAGAGAGAGAGAGAGAGAGAGAGAGAGAGAGAGAGAGAATGACTTGCAAGCTGTGGTCCAGCTAATCCAACAATGGCTGCCTATGAATGAAAGGTCCAAGAATCCAGAACTTATTCAATCTATGAGAAAGGATGTCTCAGGTGGTCTTCAGAATCTCGAGGCTCTAATGCCAGTGAAGAAATGGTCTTTCAAGCAAGAGTGAGAACAAGTAGGCACAAAGAGAAAGACCTGCCTTCTCCCATATCATTTATATAGGCTGCCAACAGAAAGTGTGGCTCAGATTAAAGATGTATCTTCCCGCCTCAAAGATCCAGATTAAAAATCTTCCCACTTCAAATGATTTAATTGAGAAAAATCCCTTGCATGTGTGCTCAGCCATTCGGGTTTTAGCTAATTCTAGAGGCAGGCAGGTTGGCAGTAGAGCAAAGCTGTCACAGTGGGAATATAGGCTGAAACAGCCACTTTGGCCACCTGGAAGTTCCTTACCTAATTTGGCGTGCTCTGACATTCCAGCCGTTTCTTCCATAGCATCAGCTTTAAGCCAAAAACAAATAAGAAAGTGTGTATAGTTCTTTCGCTGGTCAGAAATGCTGTAATTGCCTGGTCTACAGTTCTTCCAGTGGAAAAGGAGAGTCCAGGTTTGCAGCTGGAGGACAGGCGAGAGAATAAGACCTGGTATCTGGAAGCTCTCTGAAATCCCCATGTTTTTTAAAGATTCCTTTGCTTAAGGTGTCAATCAGTACCAGTCAGAAACATTTGGTTGTCTTTTGAACTTGGTTTCCCGGAAAAGCAATTCACTTGAGGTTTACACATCTCCTGTGGTTAGCGTAGGCCTGCCACCCAGTTATTGCTTGGCCTTGACATTTGATTGAACTTCTCCAAATTTAATTTCCTTCTCTATTAAATAAGATTAACAAAGGGACTCCACAGACACGCAAGCGGTGGCATCTTTTGAAGAAGTCATCTCTTCTGCTGGCGACTTCCCTTTCTCCATCCCCGCTCCGCCTTCATCGACAGTGTGTTTCTGCACTGTGTGCGGATATGTACATAGCCCCATACAATGGGGCTTGTCAGAAGCTATCATTAAGGCATCCCCTCCAGTTAAAGCCAGCAAGCACCCCAGCTTCTCAGCGTGCGCACGATTAGCCATGTGTGATAATTACAACCCAAATGATAATACTTAGCAGCAGCACCGTATTAACCTCGTTAGGCATGACAATAGCAGAGGAAAGAAAAACAGGAAAGCAAACCTATGCTGCCTGTTGCTGGCCGTGAAGACGTGAAAGCTAAGGGCGCAGTATAGAAATAGAGTGCACAGGGAAAAGGCCTCAGTGAAAACGGGTATGCATGGGGCCCAGGCCTTCTTTGAGAACCATTTTGGCAATGTTTTAATAGCCACTGTGTGCTTGTAGGAATGATCAGTTCTTATGAAGACTGAGATATGGTGCTAACTTACCAAGTGCCTATGTGATTCTTCTTCTTCTAGAAGGGCTCAGTTGTCACAATAAAGTCAGAAATTATTAAAAAAAAAAAAAAAGTGGCCTGGAGGTGTATTAAGTCAATAGAATGTATGCCTAGCATGCGCAGAGCCATGAGTTCCATCCTCAGCGCAGCCTCAGTCAGAAATAGTGGTGCATACACTTGGTAAAGGATGACAGGTCATCGTCTGTCACATGGCAAGTTCAAGCCAGCCAGAGAGACACAAGCTTAGTCAAATGAAAAAAAAATCTTAAAAGCAGCAGGAAAAGGCAGCATTGTGTGTCAACTCTATCTGAATAGAGACATTTAAAACCATGGCTACTGATAGAGGAATGAGGGCAAACTAACTGAGTAAGATGTACTTCTGAACCACCGAACTCATACTGAAGTCTGACAAGGTAAACAACAGGTCACCTCGTTCTCTGAGCAAAGGAGAAATTGACTTTATCTTGAATGCCGAACAGGATTAATCTCTGAAAGAATAGAGAATAATACTGTGTCTCAGGGAAAAAGAAGAGTTAGAGTGAAGAAATAGATGCAAGAAGGAGTAATGAAGGAAGGAGCTGACAAATACTCACAGGGGAGTGAGTGTTCATGGGTTGTGTCAGACAAAGCAGAAGCAGTAGTAAACACGGCCAGTGTTGCGAATCAAACAGCAGAGTGGAAGTCAGATCCGAGGCAGATGTCACGTGAAGGATGGGAAGAGAGTTGGCAATCAAAGGATTCTAAGATCTTCATTTGCTTAAGAGATGATCACATATGGTCGAATGCTTTTTGACAAAGATGTTTAGATCCCTTGGTGGTATAATAATATTTACATACATGCATATATATTAATGGGGCTGAGGAAACTGAATGAATGCATTCAAAAGAATGAAGTTGAATCTATACCTAACATCATAAACAAAAGTCAACTTGGAGAGGATCAAAGACATCAGCATAAGGCCTAAAACGCGAGTTCTTTGAGGGAAACAGCAAAATCATCACACTGTTGGACTTGGCAATGAGTTCTTGTTCTTGACACTAAAGGCACAGGCAGCAAAATAAACACAGACAAATGGGAATCAGAAAGCAACAGCCGGGACTGGCAATATGGCGTAGTGGGTAAACGCTTGCTGTGCAAATATGGGGGCCTGAGTTTGGATCCTCAGAATCCATGTGGATTGAGACGTGGAAGCATAGGAACAGTAACCCTACTATTCCTATGATGAGGCAGAGGTGGCATCAAGAGCGTCTCCAGAAGCTCATGTGTCAGATGACCTGGTGACACCTGTGTCAGACAAGGTAGAAGGAGGGGACTGCTCTCTGACCTCCATATATGTACAATGGTACACATCCACACATAAACATGCCTATACATATCTACACATTCACCCACATGGTCACACAGAGATGAAGAATAGATGACCGTAGAATAATGAACCAAAGGAAATAATAATCATTATTTATAAAGAAAATCATGCAGAGAATATATAAATAACTCCTAAAACTCAATAGCAAAAAGTATGATTTTGAAATGGGTAAAAGACTTAAGTACTTATCTTTCCAAAGAAGATATACCAGTGGCCATCAGTAGTATGAAAATGTGTTCAACATCACCGTTCACCAGGAAAATGCAATATAGGCAATACATTAAAACAGAATATGTTCAGCTTTATACAAGGAAGGGAATCCAAATATGTGTTAAACCTTGAGGACATCACACTAGGTAAATAAGGCACACGGAACTTACTGTGTGATTTGGTTCACGTGAGATATTTAGAGGAGCGAGAGCTGTGCAGACAGACAGTGGGGCTGCATTGCCAAGGTGGAGAGGAGAGGGAGGGAGGAGAGTGGTGTTGAATGTGCTTAGAATTTCAGGCTTTGGGTTTGGAGGACTTCTGGAGACGGGTGGCGGAGGTGGCTTAATGACACTGTTATTCAGTCCCACAGAAAAGTGGTTAAGCCAGTAGATTTTATTCTAACATTTATTGTAATATTGATTTAATATTCACTGTAAATACCTAGTGGGCTTCATAAGGATACTTTCATGTAAATTTATCATTTACTTTGAGCCCCACAACTTTCTGCCACTCCCCCTTCTTACTAGACCTTTTTGTTTCTACTTTCATGACATATTTACATAGAATTTTTTGCTCTGGGAATAGAAAAATCTAAGATTTATAAATTAATCACTGTATTTGTCTTTCTGAGTCTGGCTTGTTTTGCTTACCAGGATGACTTCTAGTTACGTGCATTTTACTGCAAATGGCACAATTTCATTCTTTATGGTTGTCTTATTATTTATATCTGCTGCTTTTTCCTTAGGTAGGGCCTTGGGCACAGTGCAGGAGTAAACATGGTACGCCAGTGTTTCTGTGGTTTACTGACTCCAACCCTTCAGTTATATGCCTGAGTCTACTTTTAGTACTCTAAGCAACCTCCACACTTATTCCCATAATGGCTGTACCAGTTTACATCCCCAGCAGCAGTTTGTAGGGGTTTTCCTTTCCCCAGTCTCTCCAGCATCTCTTGTTTGTTCTCTTGATGACAGCCAGTCTGAATGAGATGACACGGAGTCTCAGTGTAGTTTTGATTTCCATTTTCCTGATGGCTAACAATGTTGAACATTTTTAATGTGCTTGTTGGCCATTTCCACTTCATCTTTTGAGAACTGCCTGCTCATTTCATTAGCCCATTTATAGAGTGGCTTGTTTGGTTTCCCACTGTTTCATTGAATTCTTTGTATAGTTTAGCTGCTTCTGTCAGATGTGTAAAGATTTTCTTGTGTTCTGAAGGCCGCCTCTTCCTTTGATTGTTACCGTTGCTGTGCAGAAGCTGTGCGATTTCGTGTACTCTCACTTGTCCGTTCTTGGCGTTCTTTCCTGGGCTAGTGAAGTCCTTTCTGGAAGTCTTTGCCTGCTCCTAGGTCATGCCGTGTTTCCCTGAGCACCTCCAGTTTCAAGCCTCACGTTAAAGTCTTTGATCCATTCTGAACTGATTTTTGTGCAAAGCGAGAGACAGGGATCTAGCTTCATTCTTCTGCATATGGAGAGCTCTGGTTTCTCCAGTATCATTTGTTGATAAAGCCTATGTTTTCTACAATATGTGTTTTTGCCATCTTTGTGAAAATCAGGCGGCTGTAGCTGCATGGACTTCTATCAGGGTGTCCATTTCCCTCCATTGTTCTGCCTGCCACGCTGTTGTTACTACAGTGTTTAAGGCATAGCAATATCAGGAATGGTGCGGATTATTCTTTTGTTTCCTCAGAATTACTTTTTTAAACTTTCTAAGTACTGGAAACATATATTACAAAGGTATCAGAGGGTATTATAAAATCAGATTAATAGGCCACACAAGATTGACTGTTTAAACTGATGCCATGTTCAAAGAAAAATAATTAGAAAGAAGATATTATTAAGAGACCAAGGTATGTGGATCAGGGACTATATGGGGACTTTCTTGGCCTTCTGCCAAATTTTGTTTATAAACCTAAAATACTCTCTAGTAACGAACTTTAGAGATGATCCCTGAAAGCATGGTCTGTTTATTCTTTGTGTCTCTCATATCATGCAGCTCGATCCATTGATTTCCCTGTCCCTTCATAACCACCCTCTGCCCTTGCAACCTCCCCCCAAAATAAATTTAAGAGGAGAAAAAAAAAAGGAAAAAAAACCCATCTCATTATGGAAGCTGTAGTGTGACCCAGGAGTCAAGCAGTAGAACCTTTTGTCCATACATCTTTCCTGACAAGTGTTCTTTGCAAAGAGTCGTTGGTTTGATTCTAGGCCTCTGGTTTCTGCTACACTACCCATGCTGGGTTCTCAGTGGGGCTCCTCTTGGGTATCCTGTTGCTGCCTTGTGTTGTGGAGAGCCTGCGGCTTTCGGTCTGCTTGACTGGCCCCTTCACGTGCCGTAGCAGATCATAGATGGCGCGGAGGTTGGGATGGGCCAACTCGTAACACTCGTTCTGGATCTGGGTAGTTGCAGTCTTGGTCAGCCCACTAGCTGTCCCTTGTCCTCACCTGGAGGGGAAGAGGCTGTATGAGGATTGTACTTGAATGGAAACGGCTGACTGTAGAGGTGACTGAAGATGACAGTGTTGTTCATAGGCTGCCGTTCAGAACTCAGACCATGGGTCAGCCAGTTCAACCTGTCTGGAAGGCCACAGCTTTAATTATCTAAAACCTTTCACCTGGCAACCTTTAGCAACCCTCTGTTTTGCACAAACTTTAAAAATCTATCTTTAACTGTTTGGAGATGTAAAACAATCAGATTTCTAAATATTGAAAGGTCTAAATTTTTATGCTATTTCCTCAAATATGGTTCAGTTCTATATAAGTTGGTTCATTTCCAAGGCTATCTTTTCTCTCTTATCACCCAAATTAAGCCAACCACACCAAAATGCATACTTCTAAATTCTGGAGTTTGCAGAATCTGTATCCCTAGAGTAACATGCCCATTGGGTGTGTGCTTTCCCTTCTGAGTTGTACCCTCTTGGGGTGTGTGGATTGCCACTCTCCTTTTTTCCTGCCCTTTGATTCATTCTTCATGAATTGGCTGTGACTTCTAAGTCAACTCACACTTGCTTTTCATGATGGTGCTATTCCTGCGGAGATTACCAGTTACTGTGTCTGTCAGGTTTTTGTCTCGAAGCAGAGAATGATCTAGGTACATCGTGTGAGAGGATGTTTATTATTAAGCTCGGTCACTGCAAAGCTGGAGGATAACCGCCGGGAAAACTGTTTTTAGGAGTCTGAAGCACAAACTTCACAGGACTGCCCTGTGCGTACACAGAGTGTTTCTCCGGAGTTTCATACACACTGGACAAGACTTTTCCCGCGTCAACCATTAATGCTTCCATTTTCTACTTTCTTCTGCTTTGCTGTCTCTTGTGGGTAGCATTCATGAGTGGAGTCTAAATGGGGTCTGACTGGCAAGAATTTACAGGAATTTAGTTTTAAGTCTTCATGTCTCCTTGGTACGAAGAGAGTCTTAGAAGGATGTACAGCTACCAATATGGGGCCCACAGGGAACTTTCTTAACCTGACAGTGACATTCCAAGCAGCTTAATAGTATAGGGTACAGCAACAAAACAGGTAAATCTTTAAAGGAAGAAACGAAGCTAATATTATATATAGAAAATTTGATTCTTGCATTAAAGAATCAGATAACAATTTGTATGAATTTGAATACTTGTACCAAATTTGTTGTATTCAAATACATTGGAAAAAGTTAAAAGATGAAGTTTAAGAATATTAATATTATAATGGCAATACATCATCTGAGATCCCAAAGAACAACTTTAATTGAGAGCAAGTGGGAAAATTATAGAAAATATTTTGGGAGGAAAAAAAAACAGCAGAAGAAAACTAAATTGATAAGTTGATGGATATACCATGGTCCTTGATGAAGATATTGCATATGTTATAACAACAGATTTTCCTACATTAGTCTATATACCCAGTACAATTCCAACACACAAAATTTTAAATGATATTTTAATCGTGTATGTGTGTCAGGGGGTGTGGCAACTTGAGGGAATTTGTTCTCTTCTACTGTGTGGTGAATTGAAACCATATTGTCAGGCTTGGTAGCAAACACTTTCAGCCACTGAAACTTTGAATTTGATAGGATGAATCTAAAATTCATGACCAGGAGCCAATTAAAACAAGCTGAAACTTAAAGTAAAAGTCATGCTTTAAAGATTACATAACGATTACCTTATAGAAAACTTAAAGACATGTTTTTAAACATGACCCAGAAATTATCCAAAACTGCAGACATAATTTAAGCTGATTATAATAAATATTACCAAGCCTGAACCCTGGAGACCTACTGGACATTGTGATTTTTTTTGCTAATTAATGTACTAAATATTGCTTCTCATATAAAAAAAATAGATAGCTTCTTATCTCACACTAAAACATTAATTTTAGCCAGATTAAAGATCAAGGAAGAAAAATTAGGATTTGTGGAACAAAGCACAAGAGGACTATGAGGTTTGAGTAGGGTGTTCTGGTTGCAAAAATCAGTAAATAATAAAGCATTTCCTGGAAAGAAAGGCATGTTTAAACTTCACGATCAGTTTTACAATACTAAGAAAGGTGCTCTGAAAACAGCAAAAAGAGAAGCCACTGACAGGAAGAAAATATTGTCAGTAAATACAAGCCGCAAAGATTTTTCCCTCTAGAATCTCAGAGAACACAGACATCCGTCCACATCAATACAATGCAGATGGAATGTTGAAGCCTTTGTGTTCCTTGGTTGTTACAAACAAACATCCCGTCTCTGAGAAAATGGATGAGCATGTTGGGATTCACTGATACACTGGAGCAGTACATGTGGAAATAAACTCATCTGTCTCACAAATAGAGAGAGAAAACTTAAAATTGAATGAAAAAATATATTTACCTGTATACTGGCTGTGTTATATTCTAATTGTATTTGTGTCTCCCAAGTGTACAAGCCTTCTCTCAAAGGTATGTTCTTTTCACATATTCACATATTTTTTTCACATATTCAAAGTGTCATGTGTTTGGAATTGCAAGCCTAGGAGAGCACTTGACAAAGCTGGTGTCCTCCCCTGAGATGGCTTGTAATGGTGGTCTTTGGCAGGTTTTCATTTAAAGATGTTTGTTTGCTGCTCATTGACAATATATGTCCACTGTATGGTAAAATATTAATATATTTTCATCATGAAACTGCTACATGACTATCAAAACATGAAAATGTTTCAGGAAGATATACACTAGAGTGTTAAATATGTTAATATACAAAAGTGCCATTAAATATATTTTGGATTTCTTTTGTTTACATGTGGTAAATGTCTAAAAGCATATATTGGAAGCAATGAGCTAACTTTAGTAGTTGAACATGCCAAACAGTGCTGCTCAATATGGCTTCTTTTCAGAGAGTTTGTCTACGTAGCCTCGAACCCACCATGTAAGCCCAGGGTGACTTCAAACTCATAGCCCGTCTACCTTGGTCTCTCAAGTGCTGGAATTACAGATGTGAATCATTATACCCAACTTCTTATTTCTTAAAAGACAAAAAAAAAAAAAAAACCAGAAAATATCTGTATCAAAAGTGAAAAATGCTAGCCATCTCAAATGGGAACATGTGATATTAGTTTCTGTATTCTTATATGTATATAAAAATGCTTTAAAAGTACTAGTCTACTAAAAAGGAACAGAGAGTTAAATAGCCAAATTCTTTTCACTCGCCCTGTTTCCCAGATATTTGAGTCATACAGAACTCTGCTCTGGAGGCTCACTCTGCAGTAGTTGGCAAACCATCCCTTGAAGGCTCACTCTGCAGTAGTTGGTACAGCATCCCTGGAGGCTTACTCTGAAGTAGTTGGTAGAACATCCCTTGAGACTCACTGCAGTACTTGGAACAGCATCCCTGGAGACTCGCTCACTCTACAGGAGTTGGTACAACATTCCTGGAGGCTCACTGACGAAGTTGGTAGAGCATCCCTTGAAAGCTCACTCCGTAGTAGTTGGCAGACAGTCCCTTGAATACTTACTCTGCAGTAGTTATCACAACATCCCTGGAGGCTTGCTCTGCAGTAGTTGGTAGACTATCCCTTGAAGGCACACTGCAGTTGTTGGTGCATCATTGCCTGGAGGCTCACTCTGCAGTAGTTGGTAGAGTATTGGTTTGTAAATGGGCAGGCAGGTGATTTGAGTGGGCTCTTTCTGTGACTTCTTTGGGGTAGATGATGCCTTCTGTGCTTCAAATGACATGCTTTTGTGCCTTGATAAATTTGGGTTATTAGCTATTATAAATAAAATATAAGTATATTATCAGAGTCACTTCATTGATCATTTTCAGACTTTTGCCTACAATTCTGTTTCTAACTTAGACACATACTGCTCTTTGAACATTCAAAATATTAGGGTACAAGTGACATTTTCCTTTATGCCATGAGACAAATGACCTGATAAAGTCACTGATCTGTTAAGGCACTCTGCCCCATTTAGCCTTTGATGATGGATCTGGGGTACTAAAGACACTATAAAGATTTCTGAATCTTTGTAAGATAAAGTTTTGTTCAATGTGGTTTTAGTTTCTGTGATCAACTTCCAAAGAAATAAAATAGTGCTCACTGGCGTCAGTTGTGGAACCCCAGAAGACCCAGGTTGTGTCTCTGCCAGTTTCACCCAGGCAGGAGTTCCTGGGCATGCTGAGTAAAACTTCCCTCTTTAAACTGTATGGTATATATTCCTCTGGTTCTGTGACTTTATATTGTGTTGTTTATGAAATGTTCATCTTTCCATGCCATGTACCTACACCCCAGAGTCAGTGGTGAGGTTAGCGGTAAGTGGCCTTTCTTATAATTAGAGACCTATCTTGGGACAGGCGGAAGCTCAGGATGTTCTCTACAAAATGAGCAAGTCTTTGTTTGAAAGATTAACTCCATCCCCACTGCTCCAACTGGCAGAATTGCCTGAGCAGATCAACGCCTTGAGTGAGCTTTCCTAACCGGGTCCCTGTTGCTGTTCATCCGCGGAAGCACAGGCTCATTCCCCATTGTGGGTTTGTTGACAGCTTTTCCGTGGAACAGTTTGAGGAGTGGAGAGCCCTGTTTCTGAGACAGAGAAGTGTTTTCACACCTGAAGTGTAATCTCACACCTTGTGTTTCTCAGCAGATAAGTGCATAAAATATCACATCAAACCAGAATAGGAAAAAAGATCAACGAACAAAGAAAACTGTGGGTTGTAATTTGCTTCCTACCTTACAGTGCTCTGAGAGGAAATTACAGAGATCTGGGTTTACACTTTCAAAGAGTTTGCCTGGTGACTTGATGGGAAAGTAAGTTGTACACGCTAAGCTCTCTGCCCGCACTGAACAGAAAGTACAGAATGATGGACCTTAGAGGCAACATCCTAACATTTTGATGTTTTTTTTAATAGTAGCATGCATGTAAATTAGAAGCAAAAGTTTTAGTTAAAAGTCCAAAAATGATCAGTGAAATGATTTTGATAACACGCATTTTCAAGGATAATTTTCTTTGTAATGATTCATTTAGGAATTTTGGCCAAAGTAGATGATGCTAGTAAAATTTGGATATTTTCTTCTCCTTTTTGTAACTATAAAGAAGGCCTTAGTTGCTGCTTCATAGTATTCTAGTGTAGGGGGTTTTAAAATTGGAGGTCTTGCTTGGTTTCATTGTTTGAAAACATGAACTTGAAAGAGAAAAAGGTCTGGCTTTCTGTCTTGTCATGGATGTTCATTATAAAATTATTTGTTGAAAACTGAGCCCCAGTTAGAAACTAAGCCAGGCATGGAGGTACTGTGTTATGTAAGGCAAACCCTCTCTTTACCTCTGAGGGACTGGCAGTCTGTGGATGAGAAACCAGGTAGTGACCATGAGTGCTATGGTAGGGTCAACCTGGGTGCTGGCGGAAGTGGAGTCACATGGCTTGTAAAGAAAGTGTTGGTATCAGTTAGGAAAGATGGATTGCCACTGGATATCAGGGCATTGAGAGTTTTCCCAGGGGAGTTGAGGGGGTGAAGCTTGTGGGCTGGGGTTCCAGCATGAGATGGTCTAGAGAATGTGTTGACTCTGAGGAAAACAAGAAGAGAAGATACTCTTCAACCTAGACAGAAAACAGTGATTTGACTCTGAATGAAAATCCCGCACGTGGAGAAAAAGAAGGCATGTTCATTTTGCTACATAAATGAAGCTCTGTCTGGATGGCCACAGCCCATTGCATATATCTCTGTGTATCTCCATACATACTCTGTGCAAGCAGAGGTTCTAACGAACCTCAGAATGTACCATACTGACTTGTGTGAAACAATAGACATATCGGGCAATACTCCTTCTCCTTAATAATCTATGCATGACGTGGTGGTCCAGACCTGAAGCTACCATGGCGAGGAGAAATTTGCAGCCCATGTGAAGATTACAGCTAAGCCAGTGCAGGACAAAGCACAGACCTTGTCTCACCCTCCTCTTGTTTGTTTTCACTGTAGATACATATGGAAAACTCTTCCTCCTCAACTGTGTGGGTCAAGAGATGTCCCGATGCAAGACATCCGTTCGACGCGGCCAACCCAACCCTGTCTACAAAGAGACCTTTGTCTTCCAGGTGGCCCTCTTCCAGCTCTCTGATGTTACCTTGATGATTGCCATTTACAGCAGGCGCACTATGAAGCGGAAAGAGATGATTGGCTGGCTTGCGCTGGGCCAGAACAGCAGTGGGGAAGAGGAGCAGGAGCACTGGGAGGAAATGAAGGAAAGCAAAGGCCAGCAGATATGCAGGTGGCATACACTGCTGGAATCCTAAGCTTACCAGGGGCTTTTGTGTGGTGTATCAGCCTTGATCATCTGACACCAAGTCAGAGCATTGTGTGTGTGTGTGTGGGGGGGGCTTTCAAATTGAGAATTTTACTAATCGTAAGGCATTCTGTGGTTTAGAACTTCATCAAAGGTTTGATTTTCATTTAAATGTAACGAAGGGAAAGCTACTTGCAGGGCCAAGTGCGCAGGTGGGGAAAAAGTTACTCTGGTTGAGACCACTGGTGATGTCATAATTTGTGCTAATGGATGGTTGTGTTTTGGTTCGCACTATGGGATGCAGCTTCTCCTGCTTTCTCTTTTTGGTTGGAGAACAGACTGAAGTTTCAAAGGAGCTGGAACACTACTGTTTTCCAGCACTGAGGTGTATGAATCAGACTCTTCTTGGTGTTCACATTTCCAAAACAGAGAAAGGAGTCGGATGCTGAGGGTTCCAGAAAGATGTAACCAATCCACAATCCTCTGCCATGCCTACTCTCTTTATATATNTATATATATATATATATAAAAGCTCTGTTTATTTAAAAGGTAATTGTTATAAATGTGTGGTATAAAATAAATTTGTATTCATGAAATGCCTCATTTTTCTCAATTAGATATCACAATTTCTAAAAGAATTGGGTTAGACAAATCATCTTGAAGTTGTAAAAGAGTTAAAAACTGACTGTTATCCGACCTATCTCTTTTTGAATATGTAAGATATCAAAAATCAAGGGTTTTGTGCTTTTTTTTTTTTTAAAACCGTACCAGTACCTAAAGAACAAGAAGAAAACCAAATAGATAATAAAGTCTTGGCTTTCTTGATGTTTCCAAATCTGGAGTTCATTTGGATTATACCTTTTCTATAGACAATGATATTAACTCACGCAAGTGATTTTTGTATGTACACCTGTGTGTAAGCCACGTTCATCTTTATGCTACGTACCCTACCAGTAGAACATAGTAAAATGCGTACAGTGGATCTTAACAAATACTGATTCGATTGACTTGTGGGGATGAACATGTGAACCCCTCTGAGAGAAGGCATAACGTCATTTTGTAGAGAGCGACACTGAATTCTTTGAGCGTTGAGAATCCCCAGCACTGCTATTTCTCACAGGCGACAATATGTCTTAGTGACTCCTTGACTTCTGATCACGTGCTCTTTATATGCTGACCGTGTATGGTTCTGGACATAGGGTTTTACTGATGAGCGGCTTTTACATATTTTTGCAGTGACCTTTTATTTGCTTTATTCCTCGATCTGAGCTCTTAATTTCAATGCCTTCCACCTGGACTCGATAGAGGGGGAGGGAATGCACACTTAACCCTGTTCTCTGAGCAATTGCCCAGTCGTTTATTCTTAGCTTTTGATGTTTTCTTGTTGACTTTTACCCTGTCTGTGGGAAGAGTGATAGGTAGAGACGGATGCATACAGCCAAAGCCACGTCGCTTCTCCCTCGGCTCTGCATTTGGACAGATTGTCAGCGTAGGCTGCAAGACTTGGAGAACATATTTATTCCTTGCAATTTGTAATGGTTATCCTGACAAGACCAGGCAAGGGCATGGGATAACTCTACTGTGATCACAGGAATCAGATATTTGGAAGAAATCTCTTTATATGGAAGGGCAAGAATTTGCAGAATAAATTAGTACCTTCGTTTCTTTTCTGGTCCTTTGGGTTTTCCCCTGTCTTTCTTGGGAAGACCTGAGAGTGCTTTCTCAGCATCATGTCCATTAACTGCCTGGTGGGCTTTGCAGCGTGACTGTGTCACAGGGTAGAACTGAGTGCAATTGATGGAGAGCAGCGAAGAATTGGCTTTTCACATCTTTAAACTCCCTCTCTCTCTGTGCGCCTGTGTTTAAAGGGAAGTAGAGCAGCCTCGTTTTGCTTCCCTTTATGCCACTGGCATAATAGCAGCATTCATTTTAAAATTTACATTTGAAAAAAAATCTGTATATATTGTACAGACTAGCCCTGGGTTCTCCTCGCTCATGTTTGCCTGCATCCAGGGCTTTGCGGTCCCCAGTAATGACCGGCGCTTTCTGTTCTGCTCCTTGACTTGTCCAGTTTTAGGGTATTCTGCTGGGATAGTGGGCTTTACAGCTGTGTGCCCCCTTTCAAGAGGAAAGATGCCTGAAAAGCGTTTCCCCCACTTTTTAATAATTTCCTTTGTTTTTACCACCCGCCATATATAACACTTGTGCGTCTTGGTTATACAGCGGCGTTCACCCTCCATCGATGGTACAGACATCAAGTTCTAAAGACAAGATGCATTGAAATGCGAGGCTGAACATTTTTTTTTTAAATCTCAATTTGAAATTCTGCTAGGAAGATCTTTGGATTTGGTGCACTTAGACTCTCATATTTTCTTGGCAAAGTCTAGACCCAAATGCATTTAACATGTTTTTCACTTGAGCGTTTACAGCTACATTTGCCTCTCAAAAGAGTTATGAAAGATAATTAGTTGGCTCTGTGGTGGGAAAGCTGCCTTTGCCTGCTTTCGCTAGCTAATGATTAATATCTTGTGCAGAGCTTGACGTGGAAGCAATGCTGGGTTTTGTTGCTTGCTAGTTCTTTCCCGAAGAGTGAGCTTTGAAAACAATGTCATTGAGAGCACAGAGTTTATGGAAATATGTTTTATTGTGGGCCTTCTTTCAGGGCACAGGCTTCTGCTGACTTGAGAAGGGCTCGTTTCACCAATCACGGTGCTGGCTGTTATATTCTCTGATTCCCCTCTGACTGTTATTCTTTTTCTTTTTAATGGACTATTCACCAGAACAGACAAACACCTGCTCTGGGTTCCTTCTCCTTCACTGGCTCCCCGTGAGGGATGCACGGTTGTTTTGGACCCTGTGTTTGCCGATCAACTAACTGTTGGGCAGAGGGAATCCTGCTTTCCCTAACGTAAGAAGAATTTGCAGTGCCCATGAATGTAGTATTCTTAACATTCCTCCAGCGTAAGATCCCAGAGATGAACCACACCATGTTTGCAAAGAGGCACAACATTGCATTGTGGTCCTTCAACTTAGGTGCCGTTGGCTATGATGTGCTTGGATGACAGTTAGGGCACTGATGCTAATTTTGGCATTCTCCACAGTGCTATCTCCTATGGTATACCTGAAGCATACCTTCTCCCTCTTCAACATGACATTCACAACATTATACAATGATGGTTGCCTCTTGCTGTGATTTATGTTGTGGCTGTACTATAAGGTGTTATTTGAGAATCCAAATTCTTCTTCCCAAGTAATTTAATCTCCTAGAAAGTTTATTGGCCCATTGATCTTTCATTGTGGACACTGACCTGTGTATCCACCAAAGCCTGGCTATCCTTTCCATGCAGAGAACTTGGTATATGGAGGTATGAAAAAAGTCCTTTTTAAGTGACATGAAATCACATGGAAACAATTTGGGGACCGGGTCTTGCTGTACATGGAATGTACTGTATAGGCTGGGCTCGCCTTAAACTTGTGATCCTCCTGCCTCAGGCTCCAAAGCATTGAGATTACAGTAGTCATGAACTGCCAAGCCTGGTTTGAGGGCATAGCCTTTGCTGAGAAGTGAGTAGATCAGAAAACACATGTGATGCTTCTCCTTGAATTCTGTATGGAACTGCAAGTGAAGACAATTCCATTCTAAATCCCTAGTCAGAAGCAAATGACAGATGATCTTGAAATGACAGAAGAATTTTTATTGCCTGAAAAACCAATAATTTGTTTAGATAAGATATCAAAAAGCAGTGTGGAAGAAATAAAGGAATGAGTTGTAGGCATGATTGTCATAATTGATGTATATTCAAGAAGAATCTATAAATAGACCGAGAAAGGCATTTAACATCAACCAGCATGCAACAGTCAGTGGGATCCTGGACAATACTTAAAGGTGTGGAACAAAACAGATCCCTGGCAGTGGAGCAGGCACAGGCCATGTGCTCATAGCTTGGCTTCAGATGAAACACTGCTGTATGGCCTTAGTCCCAGCACTTGGGAAACAGAGGCAGGAGGATCTCTGTGAGCTTGAGGCCAGACTGGTCTACAAGAGCGAGTTCCAGGACAGCTAGGACTATTATGTTACACTGAGAAACCCTGTGTCAAAAACAAAAACAAAAAAAAATCCTAAAAAAGCAAAAAAGAAAATGACCTAGACAACCACACCCCAGTGTCCTCAAATGAAAATCAGAATTAGTGCTTGCCTCTAGGTTTCTTCTACGAGATATCAGTGAAGTCCCAGCTGTAATGTGACCGGAATAGAAGCTGGCACAAAGCTAATATCCCGTGTTTCCTCCTTATAATCGTACTTGAAAGAGAAGTACTGGGGGTTGACTACTTTTTCCAGGAATGCGATTACAACACCAGGCGGAAACGCAAAACATCCTTTTCAGGAACTTGAAGACCGCACCTTCGTGCCGCTGGCCTAGATTTGCACAGGAAAGTAGATCTTGTCAGGAGATGAGCGTGACAAATGAGCAAATGACATCATGATAGAGATGAGCCGAGGTGTAACCAGATCTCTGTCTATTACCCTCTTGGCTTGGAGGTAATGTAAAACCTGAATCATTGATGCTTGCATCTTGATCAGCCGCTCACAGGTCTTTCCTCAGCCCATGCTTCTGCTCATAGGCAGACTGGGCACGAAGTGTCCCCATCAAAAAGCTTGAGTTTGGTTATGTGTTTTAACTTGGCCTACAAAAATAAGCAGTGTGCTACTCCAGTGGCAGTCTTTAAAATAGATATATCTTTAAAACCCACATTCTATACTTATATCTTTGTAGATGAGGAATTTTCAGCAGTGAGTACTTAAGATTTGTTGTCCAACTGAGGGTTCCATTTAGAACCAGTTACGTCTCATTGTTCCCATCAGGTCACAATGAAAGGGATTCCGCCACCCTACAGAGCTTCCTTTCAGTTTAAGGGTCCCTGGCTGATACAATGGGAAGTATGTCCAGTTGTTTTCAAACGATTAAACTACAAGTGATGAAGACACCCTTGAAAGTTTCGAAAAAGCCTTTGTTGACTTTAACCCACAGAAGTCAGGGACAAGTGACCTCAAGTGTTCCTGGATGCCGTGGGCCAGTCGTCTTCTGCGTGGTGGGAGTGGTGGAAGCTTCGAGATGGGATCTCCTGTGAGCTTGAACTCACTGAGTAGCTGAGGATGATCTTGAACTTCTGGTCCTCTGGCTTCCATCTCCGGAGTGCTGGGATTATAGGTGTGTGCTACCAGGTCTGGTTTGTGTGGTGCTGGGGCCAGGGCTTTGTCGATGCTAGGAGACACTCTACCAAAGGAGCTCTGTCCCTAGGCCCAGAGTGACCCTGGGATGGGAAGGAAGCTGTGAGGATGTGCTTCCACCCACTGCCAAGGTGTCAGCAAACTGTGTTGAATTCCAGACTTCCCAATTCAGGGACAGCAACACAGAGACATGGGACACGGATTATTGGACTTAGTGCCTTCCAATGGGGATAACTAGTAGGGATGATAAAGCTGTCGGATGGGAGGTTGAAAGACTGGGAAGTGACTTACAGAATAATGACCCAGAAGGTAGAACCCTACTGAAAAGACATGTACAGTTTCTGGTCTTGGCAACATGGATAGGGTCAGAGCATCCACAAACAGTTAGGCTGAGCCTTGAATTCAGACATTAATTGTTTCTCATTAGCTTAAATGTATTCGTTAGATTTCCTCTTGTCCAGCACTGGGTTATTTGGGATTGTATAGAGTTTAATATCTTTCTGAGGTCATTGGCTAACATTGAAACCACAATGCTTACCAACATACAATCATTAAGTTTTTTTTAAATTATTTCTAGTCCAAAGTAGATTTTCTAATCGTGGGTTATGGGAAGAAGTGAGATACATTTGGCTGAACGAATCAGGGGAAAACCGCTGGCAGTCCCTGATTGGGGGCCAGCCTTGGTTGCCCAAAAGAGTGAGTTAATTGCCAAGGAGATCCCAGAAGCTTGGCTTTTAAAACAGGAAGTTGTTCTGGCAGTGTTAGTTCTGTAAGAATGGGAGGATACCCAGGAAACCAATCTTTAGGTTTCTTCTAATTTTAGTATCTGGTATGTAGTCCCTACATCCTGGTCTGTACTCTCCTCTGTGGTTTCCCCACATGGATTTTTCTCTGCTTCTTAGGCCTTCTCTGGGGAGTTGCTACTTGGGTCTTGTTTGGGTAACACTGGGGTGCCCGCAGGCTTTGGCTGGCTCTCCTCTCCTATAGTGCATCAACTGTCGACTGCTTTCATTCCCCTTGGGCCAGGTTGCTGTATCCTAGACATGGAGGTGATAATCACCTATATTTACAGCCCATGTGGAACCTGTGTGAAGCTTGAGATTTTACAGTGCAGACACGGGCGGCAGCCATGGAGGTCGATGGATGTTCTTAGAATCACACCGCTGAGCTCTGCGAATGGCTCTCGAGTGTTCACTGATGCTGCCTCCAGTGTCTCAGGGGAGCTTTTCCTTCTCACCACCATATGACAATATTACTAAGCAACTTGGAGCTTCAGGAGAAGGCAGATTTCCCCATGGTGTTACCAGATGTATGTGAAATTTTTGATTGACTTAATTTTTCCCTTAAATTATCCATTTGATTTTTTAATAATTTTTGGATGTATTCAAAACATAGTCCCTAAAGTCACAGAGGCTTAGGATGTTCTTGAATCTGGGCAGGGACCAGAAGGTGCGCTCGTGAATGAAAGAGTTCCACAATATTTTTGCTTCTAAATAGCCTCTCCTTTCACGGCTGATTCTTGACAAGGGCTGCAGGCAAGCAAAAATTTACTTTTATTATCTTGTAATTTGGGACTTAATATATTTCTACCATGGTTTCTTCTCCCTTGTAAAGGGGAGAGGGTTTAGAAGTTATTACTCTGTGTCTAGTTAAGGAATAAATATCCCTGGCAGTTTATGCTTCCCTTCAAAATAAATGGGTGTTTTATGTCTATAGAGGGAGGAATGCAGTGTTCCGCTCCTGCAAAGAAATGAGTTACAGCAGGAGATGGTGGTTAGACGGGGATTTGAACTTTTGTGACTGAATATTGAATTCCCTTTATAAGGCAGGGGGATTGCAGCTCTGTGCAGGCAGACATAACACAGTTCTTACAGGCTCTGCATAGCAGAAATGGCTGCTCCTTTCTGTTTGGATGTGTAGGTTGGAGACTAGCTGTAGGAGACATGGGTGAGGATCTGGACAGAGAACCCTACTAACCTTTTTTTTAAAATTTTAAAGTTATCTGAGATCGTGTTAAGAAAGGTAGGACAGATGTAGTCAGAGAAATATTACATGTTTTCTCTCATTTTGGAGCCTAGACTTTATAGACAAACCCATTTTTTATATGCAACACAGAAGGAGAAGGGAGATAGGAGAAAGAGGGGAACCAGTGGGAGTGAGGAAGTGGGGGAGAGGTGAAGGAAGTGGGGTGCATATTGTCAGAGAACATGTGATGTCAACTGTCTTTATAAAACTAAGCACTAAGCTCAATGAAGAACTCCACCCCAGTCCCCCAAAACTGTACATTTGGGGGCATCCTTGTAAAATGTGTAAGATCAATATTGCATTGTTTTCACATGGGTTAACATCTGTTTTCTTGTGCTGATTTTGAAATTGATCTGAACATAACTTGGTTTTATTCTCTAGGAATCAACCCCCCTCCCCGCCCTTACCGAGGGTGAGCTCTGGTTGAGTCAGCTCCCTAGTCCTGGGTATAATCCTTGCTACATTCAATTTCATAACAAAGAACACAGGTTGGATTCTTTTCCCAGTGGATTTATTGTTTATCAGTCTTAACATTATTAAAGTTCAAGTGTCTACTAAGCACATCTCAAGCTAAAGCTACCTAAGTCAGAGTCTTTGGTGACCTAAAACAACTTACTCCATGGCCCATAAGAAGTGCACATATCTATCTCATCTGATAGTGACCTTGATAGTTGAGAAAAGGCATCAGAAAGTTACCTAAGTTGTTACTCCTACCCTGGCCAGGGAGTCTCCCACATGGAGTTGTGCTGGCCTCACCTTCTTTGAGAGAAGCCCATCTTTGTCTCGCAGTTTTCAGCTTTTGTTGTTCTATCTTTGTGAATTTCTCTGTCTTTGAGATGGAGTCCCTTCATTCTTTCTTTCCTTCCTTCCTTTTTTCTTTTTTCTTTCTTTTCGTTTCTTTCCTTCTTTCCTTCCTTCTCCCCCCCCCTCTTTTTTTTTTTCCTTTTGTTTCTTGAGATAGGCAACCTGTCCTGGAACTCACTCTGTAAACCAGGCTGGCCTTGAACTCACAGAGATCCACCTGCCTCTGCCTTCCAAGTGCTGAGATTAAAGGCATGTGCCACCACTGCCCAAACCTGTTCTTTCTTATGCTGACTCCCATTCTTGTTGACCTAGTCATACAGGGGCCTTCTAGTGTGTCATCTTACCTGAAATTGTCAATTACACTCTGATTCATTGAGGGACATGTTCAGGAAGAGAAAGATAATTCCTCGGAAGCGATTCTATATAAAGGACTTGCATTCTAGAGAGCCACTGTTTTCATAAGAGCGTTGGTGTGGTTTCTCATGTGGTCATATGGGCAGAGCTCACTGACTTTGCTGCACTTCCCTGAACCCCATGGTAACCTTTACTAATGCCCAGTTCTTCCACAGCACAAAGCAACATTTATGATGCTACCAACTAATGCAGCCACATGTTGATTTTTATTATTATAAACTACCAAGTATTTCCCAGAATTTTAAAATATAATTTTACTACAGATTTTTTTTAAAACCTTGAATAGGAAGAGAGAAAATGTGTAAACTCTCTTGTGAAAAATTTGTACGCATGACATTTGAATTGTATTTTCAGGATAAACTATGATGCTTTTGTCATACGCTTAATCAGAATAATGAACTTTCTTTTCCAGAGTGATTTTAGGTTCACAATAAAATCTAAAGGCCCCACCTACCCGTGCCCCCATTCACACACCTTTCACTGTCAGCATCCTGTCTGCCATGGCATTGGGTCTGGTACAATCAGCCAATCTACGCCAACACATCCTTACAGGAAGTGGGTCGTTCATGTCAGGGTTTTTCCTGGGTTGCATATTCTGTGGGTTTTGAAGCGCATGTAATGTTCATCTTTATTTCCCTAATAGCACGTGGGGGTATTTTCGCTGCCCTAAAACACTTCTGTGTTCTGCCTGCAGAATCCCCTCTCCCCACTAAGTCCTGGCAACCACTGATCTTTAGAGTGTCTTCCTAGTTTTCTCTTCCAGAATGTCACATAGTTGGAATCAATCAGTGTGCAGACTTCTCAGATTGTCTTCTTTTACTTGCAATCTGCATTTACATTTTCGTGTCTTTTTATGCCTTGATAGCTCATTTCTTTTAAGCATTGAATACTCTTCTGCTGTCTGCGTGCAGCGGTTTATGACCTATATTTACTTTTGCTTCTGATCCCATTTGCTATGACACATTTGGATGTGAATCATCACAGGGAAAACAAATTGATTATTTCCTATGGATCCAACGTTTGCCACCGTGTCTGGATCTGAAGCTGACTTCTGTTTCCAGTCTATATGGCCTCCCCTTTATCACTTCTGCAGAGAGAAGTGTTGTGATCATGTACGTTGCCCTTTGTTAGCAATGTACATTGATTGACAGTGGTTTCTAAGCATCTGAAAGCTCTGCATTCTGAGGGAAAAGGTGAGCTACTGCGTGCAGAATGGGTGACCTGTGACAAGCAGGTGGATGTTGGCATGGTGATCCCAATAATAACTCGGAGTGAATAAGGAAAAGGGCTGCCCAGTGAGCCAAATCTGAGACAATTACCAAATTCCGTGTATATAGCATGCCATATGGTTTGTGCCATCAGCCACTGTGGACCAGGCCCTACAGCAGAGATGTAGGAAAACTGAGTAGTGAGGGTTGGATGCAAGTTAGCAGGGCCTGCATTCTGGCACCCTGCCTTCTTTTCATGAGGTTTAAGAACAGTGGCAAACTTCAAGTCCCCTGAGCCTTCCCAGTTTCTATCAGCCAGGGTTATTAGTCTGTTTTACTTATTTACACTAGGGTGTAGCAATACAGTCCTTTAAGGTTCTCAATATAACAAGCACTGTGAGCCCCTACTGTGGATGTAGGATGAGAGCTTAGACAGAAAACATTTTTGCAGAATTTTTGAAGACCCACATGCTTTTTGGAGACTTTAAGCTGTTTTATTTTTATATTAAGGTCATATCCACTTTTATTATGTTGCTATATCAAAGTAATCGACACTTTTAGATCTCTGCCAGTAATTTGACTAAAAGTTACAGTTGGAATGTTCTCCAGTGATTCTGCCTCTGAGAAAATAATGTGTTAGGTTCTGATTTAAAAGGTTTGAAAATGTGTAGGCGTGTGTGCATGTGTGTGTATAGGCATGATGTGTATGGGTAGAGAACATGTTGTGTCTATGGAGATCAGAAGACAATTTCATGGAGTCCTTTTTCTTCTTCCATTTTTACTTGGTTCCCAGGGATCCGACTCAGGTCAGCGGGTTTGCATGGCAAGGCTTTCAACTCGTGGCATCTTGCTGGCCCGGGTTTGTTTCTTTAAACACTGACAACAAATTACGACTCCACGTTTATTCATGGGTTTGGCAAACTTTGAGTTGGGTGCACACATTCCTTTATAACAATTTCAGTACAGGCGAAGTAGTAAATTAGTTGCCCCCACCCCCATCCTCCAAAATGGGATCTGAATGTAGTTTATGGAAAGAACTTCACCCCGTCCCATCCCCCACTAAAAAGGCTGTAACCCACCTCATCCCTTTCGCTTAAGGACGTGGCTGTTCCTCCCTCCCTCCCTCCCTCCCTCCCTCCCTCCCTCCCTCCATCCCTCCCTCATGTAATCACTTCCCTTGTAAACATACTCCCCGAAAAAGGAAAGATCAAGAAGTCATTTTTTGAAGGAACATCCAAGATTTCATAGCAATATTTTGTGTTCACGGTACAGGATAAATCTGAGTATTTCTGATTTTTTTTTAGTCTTCATATGGCATCTGAAACAGTTGTTCACATTCGCACATCTCTGCTCCGCCATATGCATACCGTGTGCGGCTCTGTTGTTTTAAAATATTTTATTGGTTTTCTTTCATATCTCAACTTTTGATGGGTGTCCTTGAAGAACTTGCATAAAAGATGTAAATGTGAATGAGTCATTCATTCTGAGCACATGTAACTATTTCGGGAGCCGTCTTCAGGAGGTTTTACCCTACGGTGGAGCAGGCTGTTCTCAGTGGGGAGAGCTTCCCAGGGCTGCTCCGCTCCTGGCTGGATACTGAGGATGCAGGGGTATGATCGTCTCTTCCAAGTTCATGTTTCCTGCCAGGTACCAGCTCTGTGTGCTGTACTGCTCTTGTTCTTTGATGGTTAGCAGCAGGCTTACACTTTATTTACAACATCCTTTTAGCATAAAATCGGGTCTTCACCTAGATTTCCAAGCCACTCGCAGAGTATTTTGATAAGTTTATTGTTGAAGGCCGGGCTGTTGTTAAGTAAGAGTTGCCCTGAGCCTGTCCCGGGACTTCATAGGCATTTCAGACCTGCCCTCTATTGTATGTCCCCCTCCGAACAAAGTTCATCTTCATGTAACACCTGTGTGATCAAGAGGATGTATGTGAGGGAGAGGAGGAGAGAGGAGCAGAGAGAATGCACCATCAGTGTATTCTGTATAGAGTCCTCTGTTTCTCCCAGCATGGTGTCACTGGCTTTAGGGTGCCCCATTAAAGCTTAAATGACAGACATCTCTGTCTGTCTGAAGAACAGAGAGAATGTAATGACCCTCCCCATTTCTAAAGTTACTTCTGTCAGTGACAAATTAGCATGGCAGAAAAGGCGTTGGTGTTTTTAAAACTGTGAAACTTAACATCGGTGTACTTTTTCTAACTTTTGTACTGTTCCTGATTTTGTATGGATGGTGCTGAGCCACTGCTGAGCCACTGTGGTCCTGTGTCTCTACCAGGCCACCAGAGAGGTGTAGGACGTCAACCCTCTTGTGCTGGGAACAACCTTTGAGAGGCCATTAGAAGCATCTGAAAGTGTTTGCCTGTGATGGAGAATAAATTCATGCCTGGAAGAGTTACAGTTTTTCCTCTACAAATCATAGAAGATGCTCAGTCTCAGTGATGTGGAAAAGCACATTTATGCAGCCTGAAATCTGTTTCTGTATTAGATATTTAAATGCATGAGGACAAATCTGAATTGCATTTTGTTTAAAAATGAAACCCACAAGCATTAGCCTCAGTTTGTTCAAAATGTCTCATGAAACTGAATCTATGGTAGTTCCAAATTGAGAAGCAGTCTGATTTTGTAAAAGCATTGTTACTGTATAGGTCTTGTCAATAAAATTTTAGCAGATGGTTTGTATGTACCTGTGTCCATTTTTTTAATGTTGAAAAAGGTATTTTGCAGCACCTTGTATATTTTATGAGCCCGAATGATGTTATTTTACCATGTACAAAAACCATCCCAGCTGCAGACCTGCAGGTCAGAACCCTAAGTATTGCCTGATTTATTCAGCTTCAGTAGAGGCGATTCCCCTTCAGGGACACTCTTGTCCAGATATCCTGACCCCCTCCGTGCTCACTCATCTCTAGTTTACAGTGTTGAGATGCATGGAGCTCAAAGGAGAGGGAGCCCAGCCGTTCCAACCAGCAGCTCCATAGCACAGAAACCAAGTCCAAGTCCTCCAGACTGAAAGACAGCGCGGCACTCCTCTCTAAACCCTCCAGGAACAGTTTTTTTCCACTATTTTGACGAGCTATTTTTATGTTGGCTGTGGCATTAACATCACTAGTTGTCCTGAATGTGGGCATATTTGCTCCAGAAGGTTTTTCGACTCCACAGTCTGAACCATTTTTTTGACCATGCAGCTTTCTTCTGAGTACCTCTCCATCTGAGGTTTTGCCACCTTCGAGTCATAATGTGTTTCAAGGAACACTCTGCCTTTTCAACAGGGGAGAAAGAAAGGCATGAGAGAGAATGAAGCAATCTGATCTAGGGGCTACACTTCTGTCCAACCTCTATTGGCCAAGACCAGCCATATAACTCTACTGTCTTTAAGATGGTGGAGAATCAAGCCACAGAGACCTGAGTTTGATCTCCTAGACCCATGTTTTGAATGAGATGGACAAATTGCTTTGGCATCCACACATGTACCCTGGTATGCGTGTTCATGAATGTGCACACACACTAAATAAAAAAAGCAATACAGTTTTCTTTTGAAAAGGTTGGGAATTTTAATGGGGGAGATGATCTGAAAATAGCAAGCATCCTCTAGACAGCATCTCACACTTTGGCATCCTTTCTTTGGTCCATTGTCTGAAATGAGCTTCTTCATAAGTGTTGACACCTTGGTGGTCACAACCAAAGACCTCGTGGTGCTGAGCTGCATTTTAACCCCAGGTCCTTCTCACCCGTGGCTGTACAAGGACCATATAGGCTGGCTAAAGTCTTCTGCTTGTTCACCAACAGTCACGTTGGATTTCAAGCATTTCGGGATGGTGGGAACATTGCTGAAATGAAGGCTTCAAGTCCATGGCAAATTGCTCTGGGCTGGTAGCCTGGGCAAGGCTAAATGCTCCTACATATGGGCCACAGTGAGCCACAGATGGTATATGAAGGTACCAAAATACACAGTTTAAGCTGTAAGTAAAGAAGAGTGCAGAAGAAACAGGTCTTTGGGTAACTAAGTTTAGAATATGTCATCTGGAGTCTCTAGAACTCTGCCTAGGACGGCTGCCTCGTGACACTTCAGCTGAGACTCTCCCATCTTTAGGGGCTGAAATAGTAACCCTTTCTATGACCATGGATATCTTTTTCCTTATATTTCTAAGCCCATATGGTAGGCTTTAAGCTCTATAGCATGATTTATTTATAATGTGAAATCCCCTTTTACATTTTTTTATTTCTTGATATGTCAATTTCCTTTCCATATACTGCTCCTTGTTCTCTTTCAAATTCACGGCCTCTTTTTTCATTAATTATTCTTATATGAATCTATGTATATACATATGGATTCCTAAATACAGAAATACAACCGTCTCAGTCTGTATAATGTCACTTGTATGTATGTTTTCAGGGTTGACCGGTTGGCCTTGGATAGCCAGTTGGTGTGCTCTTCCCTAGGGAAGACTTTTCCTCCCTCTCTTGGCGGTCCTTAGTGGCCTGTCGTGCTTTCCGTAGAGTTACTTTGAAACCATTAACCATCTCCGATAACATTTGACTGAAGAATCAAATCGTAAAAACACCCTAAAACTCCTGTCGTCTCTGGGGCTACTTCTTCAGGAGAGTTTGGGAATACTGCTCGAATGGAAGCTAGCAGGAGTGAAGCGTTTGGGACGTTCCATCTGCTATCGTCTGGACACCGTGGCAGATGCCCGTTATCCCAGCACTCAGAAGGCTGAGGCAGGAGGTCTAGAGTTCAAAGCTGGCTTGGGATATGTAGCAAGATGTAGTCACCAAAGAACAACACAGATATTTGCAGATTTCAATGGGCCTGCAGGGATAAAGAATCAAACCTTTTTTCTGTGTCTAGTTTTGTCACTAGGCCACTCTGTCACCCTGATGCTTCCTTCACATTTTCTAATGTCTAATTTTTTTTAGGGGAGCCTTAAATAAAAGGGAGATAGGGCAGTTACTCGAAAGTGACATCACAGCGGACCAGGTTGCCTGATCAGTTCAGATACATTGCATGTGTGCCCATGTTACTCCCCCCCCCCCCCCAGCGCAAAGGGTTTCTCTGCATTGGTTCCGTAGTGATATAGCATGAGATTATGGGTGGTTTTTTTTTTTTTTTTTTTTTTTTGTATGTTTTCAGTTCTGGAGACTGAATCTACAGGCTCATACATGCTAGGCAGATGCTCTGCTACTGAGGTTTTCCTCCATTCCTGTGGGGGTGGGCAGTGTTCCTCAGTGATCCTGCCTACCTCTGCCTTGGCAGCGTATGTTATCATGCTCAACATTTAAAGGTGAGTCTGGGCATTGAACTCAGGTCCTTGGGCTTTGATAGCAAATATTTTGCTGACCGAGCTGTTGTCCCAACCTGTGGGGATGCATTTCTAGCAAAAAGAAAACAGCTCAATTCAGAGGACTCACATTCGGGTCAGAGGGCTGGGACGCAGACTGCTAAGGAAAACAGCAAAGTGACTCTAGGTTGGGTACTTCCTGTTGCTCAGGGAGACCAGACAGTGGTCTTTGGAAAGGAAATAAATCCGTGCATAAATACAGTGCTTCCCTAAGTCTTCCCACACCCCTAGCTGAACACAACAGCAGCCCCTGGCTACCCCCAATGTGGGTCTCTAGCTAACTAACAGCTACCTAGCTCAGGAAAACAGAGACCCAGAGGACATCATGGCCACAGGCTCGGTGGGGCTCCCTGGCCCTGTGTGCTAGACACTGGGCACTCACTGAGAGAACTAGCTTAGCACGTGTCAGGATGAGTAGTGTAGGGTGGGCTGGGGGAGCGTGGCTCGGGCTGAAATGAGGAACGTTGCTAAAATGACCTATTGAAACAGCAACTTGAAGGTTGGGTGGGAGGAAGCCAGGTGAGAGGGAAGCACATTAGAGAGAAAGAAATACCGTGCACACAACACCGGAGTCCTTGGAAACCTCTTCCATACAAGGTAGAGAGGAGTACTGGGTGGCTGGAAGCTAAAGGTCAAAAGGAGAGTCCCAGAGGAAGAGCTAGAGGAGAAGGAAAGAGATGGCAGTCCCGTTTAGTCTCCTATGGCCAATAACAACGTAGCCATGTAACATACCGTGGGATGCGCTGGATGCGGTGGATGCGGGGGATTTGAACTGCTCTCAGAGTCCCTCTTTAGTCCCAATTGCAGTAACTTTATGATTATTAGCTCTTTAGCCCACCTTGGCTACTTATTACTTCTCTGCCCAGTTCCAGCGCAGCTTGCCAGCTTCTCCAACCTCAAGGCAAACACACCCCCAGATCAAAGTTTGACAGAGGCATTGCATGGATACGGAAGGCTTCTGAGCTGGGGAGTCACATTGTAGCCCCACCTGCTTTAAAGATGGCTACCACCTCAGTTTTTAACTCAGTGCTATGTCACAGGTCTGTCTTGAATTTAAATATTTCTTAGTAAGTGATTCCCAATGGCGCTGACTTCTATCCTGGCCCTGGCCTAACTTTCTCGGGAGCCAGGGAAAGGCTGTGCTTCTTCCTTAGGGGACATTTACCATCAAGGGGTCATGCTGGGCAAAAATGTCTTTACTAGGTGTTTTGTCTTCCTTTCTTGAATTTGTTCATTGGCTTCTCAAATGTTTCCACTTTGAGGTTCTTACCATCTTCTTTCCCCGATAAAAATAACACTAATAACAGTGTCAACGAGATGCAATGGCTAAGAATATAAACAAAACACAAATCAAAAAGTCTCTATCCAAAAGTCAGAGACCATGCAAACCTTTGTGGAAATTACAATAAAGCAAAAAAGAAACAAAGTTTTCTTTGTGGAAGTAAGTACCCTTTTGGGTGCATTTAGAAATATACGTTTTATTTGTCCCTTAAGAGTTTAATATAGACTTACAATGCAGTTTGGTCATATCTATTCTCCAGTCCCTGGACCACAACCCTGGGAACCCCTACATCTTTCATCCAATTTCATATCTGTTCTGCGATTACTTTTTTTACAGAAAATTTCATGTTAATTGAAGAGTTTATTTTCCTCTCTCAGATCTAAGTAAAGTCTACTTGAATGAAGTATTTTACACCATGGGAAACTCCTCCCCTATTCTGTGCTACCATCCCCAAATCTCTGACACATTGTCAGGAGACAGCCATACCGGGTACCCAAAGGAATTAGACTTGGGATTGAGTTTCATGGATTAATATTTCCCTCTTCCAAATCCATCAACTGCTCAAACCTGCTAAGAGAAACAAGAACGCAGTTGGAGACAGTCCCAGAGCCAAAGGATCCCACACAGCTCAGCTCAGCTCACACACCTTTAAGTGCTGTTCCACCACTGTCCCTAAATTCAATTTCCATGGGGACACCCATCTAGCCTCCAGTGAGTGACCGTTTCTTGGGACGCGAGGCTTCTCTCAACGCTCAAGCCCGTGACTCTTCCGCGTTGCCAGATCTCTGGGTCTAAGTCAGTGGCGCGTGGCTGGATCCTTCTGTCCCAGCCTCCACTTCAGATATAAGCTCCCAGACTAGTTCTCAGCAGCCCCCTCTGGTGCTCGAGCCGTTCAGGAAAGTTGCTGGGAGCGGTGGAGGGGCGTCATCGCCTCCTAGCAACGCTCCTAGCAACCGGATAACATCTGCTCCCTTTGGTCCAATGCGCGCCTAGAAAAGCCGCGCGCCCGCCTTGCGTTCTGAGCCCGAGCTAGAGGCGCTTCAGAGAAGGAGGGACCGACCTGCAGGAGCCGGCCGCCCCGCCGAGCTGCAGTCGCTGCCGCCGCTGCCGCCACTGTCGTTGTCAGAGCCCGTCCGAAGAGTGACACCTTCGCGAAAAACAGGAGCCGCGAAACAGTTGCACACGCAGTCTTCGGGTGAGTGGACCCCTCGTAATGTATACCAGGACCCCTCCAGCCAGGCATCTGACCCCGAGGCCCAGAGAAGACGCGTTCCCTAGCATAGGTGGCTAGGGACTTGGCCTCGGATCCCACCCCGCCCCCAGCCACTGAAAAGTGACCAGCCACTGGTCCCGGATAACTTGATTTGATTTTTAAATCCCAGGATTGGATAATGAGACTCCCCCTCGGCTCACTACTGTTCGGTTAGTGCTCAGAAGTTTTCCACCCCCCTTGATTTTGCTTTGCCTGGCTGCCTGAGGCTGGAGAGCCGGAGGCAGCGAGCGCCCAAAGGCTGCCTGTGCTTATGGACAAAACGCCACGGAGTAGGCTCAGTCAACACGTTTGGAGAGCAGGCTTCTGTTTTAGGTCCTCATCTGGAAAGGGTCCATCTGGCCAGGAGCAGCCGTTCACGGGTCCTCAGCCTCCTGAGCAGTAACCATAGTAACTCACCTCTCTAGATGAGATCGTCCTTATTGGATGCCCGTCTTCCCTTGGAAAGCCCGTCTCTCTAAATATAGAAGATGATGAGATCCATGAGCACACAGCCATGCAGACTAGGTGTGGTTAAACGGAACCCTTTGCTGAAAACTATCTTTCAGACGGGTAGCAGCGTCTGGCTACTTCGAACCTTGCCAGAAAGAGTCACTATGCCAGAGAAAGACCAAGTTACTGTGGTTCGAGTTAATTGCTTTGTGATGTTTGGAACGAGCAACAGCCTGAAATTGGACAAGAGCTGGCTGTGATTTTTAAAAATCAATCTTCCCCAAATAATCACCAGTAAACAACTGGTGTGATGAGTTATTGGGCACTTTCCAAATCTCTTAGTGGGGAGGTGACCCTGCTCCTTCTCAAACTTAAGTGATTGTGTGTGTGTTTGAAGGTTTATCATTCTATCTAACCCAGATTCCAGATCGACCCCACCTCCAACATCTCAGTCCCCCACCCCCAGTCCCCAGCCCCCTCACGCCATCTCCTACCCTGATAACTAATTCATGTCTCTGCATCCCTGATTCGGTAGAGGTGACTTATGTCCGTATGTCTCCTTGTTTCAAGATCTCCGGTCACCGTTCATGAGCCCGAGGCTGTGAGACATGCCCCATGTGCCAAGGGGGGTGCTCACCAAATCTTCTGAGGCTGTTCTAGACATACACTGTTCGGACTGAGTCAGCATTACCAGGTAATCACAGGCTGAAGAGAAGTTACTGTTTAAATATGTATCCAGAGAAATAAATGCTAATGTAGCATCGTGGCAACTCACAGGATCAATAGAAAGGGGCTGTTTATGCAGGCCGTTGCTGGGCTGAAGTCAATAAAGGTTTTCTGTAAAAAGGACATTTGTGGGCTGTCAGACGTTCCTCTCTTAGACCCCTGTGATTTGGGCGGGCCAAGGGAGGGAACTTGGATCCCCGAGAATGTCAAGTGGAAGCTTTCTGAGCACACTGGCAGTGTGGGTCTGGGGTGAAAGAATTCTTCAAGTTGCCATAGGAGATTGTGGGCTCCTTTGGAATGCCAGTTTACATGAAGACTTACGAGAGAGACCAAGAGAATTATCTACTTTCTTCTCAATTATAAGACTGCATTTGATGTCTAAGCGAATGTTCAGCTTCTTAGTATTGTGGAACATGGTGTACTAAGCTATCTCTGTGCAGTCCCCTGCCAGAGGTGAGTGGCCCAGCAAATGGTAAACTCAGAAAGATGAACCTCCATAGAGATGGGTGATTGGCGAGAATCTATTCAGATTCCCATTCAAAAATTCTTTCTGATTTTATGTGGCTTTATGAATGTCATGAGACTTTGAAATCATTCATTTATATGGTCGTTTATGGAAATCGCTGTAGTTTAATAATATTAGGATAAGGTTACCATATATGAACCACCCCCAAACTTCAGAGTTCATTACCTCTTAGTACCATCCAGGCTTCTCTCTTCTTTGATGATAATTGCCATGGTTTATTGTGAGGAACAAATCCACGGAGATTGATGGGACTCACTGCAGTCTTCCAGGGGCTGTGTAAGTGTTTGGTGTGTGGCCCCATTCTCAGGAGTGTGTGAGCAAAGCAGCCACAATGATTGGTTCATGCATATGCATTAGTCTTGTAATTAATACTTGTATTATACATATATATCATTTCTTATGCGATATACAGAGAAGTTTAAAACCTCTGTGTTCTCTGATGTCCAGCAATGACACTCTTGTCCATTGAGACCACTGTCACAATCGCAAAGTCAAAGTGCTAATCAAGTTTTTCTCTTAATTTCTATCATGAAAATGTAATATGCAGAATATGTACTGTGTAGATTTCGGTGAACATGTCTGCTGATGTCATAGCAATTAGTCCTAAATAAATAAAAAATAAATGGTGTCATGAGAGCAGACACTTAATCCTAGAAACATTGGTGGCTTCCCCAGTTACAGTGAATCCACCCAAGAAAACATTGGTGTTGAAGGCGCTAGGTACCCTCCTTGGTGTAGCTGCTATCCACACTCCCACACTTTGGGTTATAAGGAGTGTGTGTGTGTGTGTGTGTGTGTGTGTGTGTGTGTTTGGGATATGAAGCTTAGATTGGATCAAGCTGAGATCAAACAGCCTAGGGCTGGAACCGAGAGCTAATTGCAGCCTCCCGTTTCCAGCTGTTCACGCGGTCAGGAAGTTTTTAGGTGCACACCAACATTCATGTTTGGATGTATGTCTCCTGTAAGGCTTCGAAGATGCCTTGAAACACAGTGGAGTCTTTGAAATCTCCATCAAGGCTTCCACGTCTGGGCTCTCTGCTCACGACTCAGCTTCAACAGGAAAGACATTCAGGTCCCAAGCATGCTTGGAAGTCAATACATAGCCAGCATAGACTGTCTTCCAGAGCAGTATGTGCTTCTGAGACCTACATGACAACATAAATATGAAATTATATATATATACATATAGGTATATATATACCTATATATATATGAAATATAGCCTTCTCAGAAATGGAGGCAGGTGTGAACTGACCAAACTTTCAGCATGAAATGAAGGAAGAAAAACCTGCCTTTATATTGAGCCTAGGGGACTAAAGAAGCCAATCTTGTTAACCCTCTTTATTTATATTGAATTTACAGTAAAAAATTACATTTTTAACTTACATTAACAATAAGTTGTTTATTGAAATAATTCTAGTACATTATTTCCCTCATTTAGCCTAACACAATTATTTTAAATTTTTACGCCAGTCAAAATTATACAAAGACACCAATACAGACTCATTCGATTTCAGGAAATAATCCTCAGAGGGACGAATGGGGGGTTTTAGTGAAAGGCAGTAAAGGTTTACCATTGTTGCATTCGGTACTGTCAAAGAGAGTTTATTTAGAATAAACCAAGGATTCACTTTTATATTCTTGACTGTAGAGGCAAGAGCAAGTCTTCCTAATGGAGACAGAAAAGACTTCTAAATACTAGTGAGTGGATGGAGAAGAGGCGCAGATTTGAAACTGGCCGCTCTGCAGGGCTGTACCAGAGGTCTGTGAGACCACAGGGGCCAACCCAAAGGGATAGGTCAGGATCTGAAAAGGTTGGGGATGCTTCCCAAGAGAAGTGGGAATCAGGAGCCCAAAGGCCCAGTTCTCTCTCTAACTGCTACTTGTCATGTCTAGGTAAAACAGTCAGTGGCTTCAGAAGATGCTTGTCTGAGCTTGAGCACAATGTATTTTAAGGATGCCCCATGCCTGTAGAAGGAAGGCACCCCACTGCCGAAGATAATTTTCTTGCTAGAGAATCTCTAGATGGGAACTCAAAACTGACACCACGGGAGTGGAAGGCAGAACATCTCAACACCAGAGCAAGGGCTCATAGAGAAGCAAGTGGTGGTTCTGAGTTTTACACAGTTCTTCTTGGACAACTGAGGCAAACCTGGCCTTGGGGGGATTTTGTTGACACACCTAAATAAGGTGTGGTAATGGATGATATACAAACAAAAGAGCCTGTGGGGGAGACTGGTTGAAAATGAAATGAAATTTATGCCCTGGCAATGCTGAAGCATGCATGGGCAGCCCATATATGGCGGTTCTGTTGAACTTGTCCATTTTGGGTTTCATGGTCAAAGTGGATGAGGATGACTGACCAGGTCTCTTCCTCAAGAGGGCACCAGATCTCATTACAGATGCTTGTGAGCCACCATGTGGTTGCTGGGAATTGAACTCAGGACCTTTGGAATAGTAGTCAGTTTTCTTAACTGGTAAGCTATCTCTCCAGCCCCATGATACTGGTTAGGACTATCTAAAAGGCCTCTATTGTGCATAGGTCAGGGATCTAGACTCTCCTCCCTGAGCACAGGCCCTCGGTACCCACGAGAGTTAGACTCTCTCTCTAGATATTATTAGTGAGATAATTTTTGGAAGCCATATCAAGAAATGTAGATGTGTGGCCAATTTTCTGTCAGACCCAGATTCTAAGGTGAAGAGTGCAGGGAATGGGGAGCACCATTCCCCAGATGGTGATATACATCACAAGATGTACTCTCAAAGCTCATGACTTTTGGCCTCTGTCATTGCCATTGACCAACTTATTGGAGTAGTGGGCTGAGGTGCAGCGTAACTTCCTTATTGCCTGGCTGGTCACCTCTTGTTTAATGGCATTTTCTCCGGTTCAGTAATCAGCAGAACAAGATGGGTTTGTGGGACTGATAATGCTTTGTTCAGTAGTCTCCTTCTGTGTAGGAACTATGCCAGGGGACCAGGACTCTCAGGCCAGACAGTGCTGCTGCTATCTTGAGACATCACTGGCTATCAGTCTCCCTGGAAGTTCCTAAGGAAGCCTTCCAGAATCTGTAACTTGTTGGTAATCTGAAACCACCAATAAAATCAATATTGTGCTTGGAATGGATGATAAATCTGAAGAAACAGATTGTTCCATTGATTCAGAGCTAAACATTGACACCGAGCTCTGCTACCATAGAGCATCCTATCATCCAGAAAGCATCAAATCCTCTAGAAAGGTGCTGGGTGCTTGCAGGGGGGGTATTGACACAGTGAAGATAGCTGATGGAGTACTGCTAGGTATCAACAAAGCTATCTGTCCCCGGACAGCAAGCCAGTCCAGACTTGGACTTTGTTCCCATCTGCCTCCATGAACACACTCATGAATGTTTTATGTAACCCGTGCTTCACACCAGTGAGGGCACCAGTGTCCTACATATAACGTGATGCTTCTGAGTAGGCTACATATTCATGCTTTGAAAAGGGGCCATGGCAATCATGATACATCACAGTGATTGAGCCGAAACTGAGTGTGTGGGACAGACATAGAAGAAAGTGCTTGTAAGCCACCGTCCCAGCTGAATGACAAACACATCAGTGAATCGGAAGTTGTTGCCCCCCACCCACCCATGAGAAAGACCTCAGGCTCTTTCAGGTTACACCTGGAGGACAGGAAACACATGACAGAAGCGAAATTTGTCATGGTGGAGTGCTTTAAGCCACGCAGCAAGACCGCAAACTGTGGCTATCAGGGTCAGATGAGATAATTCTCTTTGTTGTTTGTTGTTGTTGTTGTTGTTATTTCTGTTTGGTGTTTCTCTGGTTACATTGAGGATTCGCGCGGTGACTGCCCTACCACCAAGTTACAAACCAGACCTAGATTAGATAATCCCAAACAAAAGGATTTTTGGCCTTTAGAATGAAAACCATCATCTCTGATAGTTTTCCTCTCAGCTGAGCCTGGTTTAGACAAACAGAACACTTATACTTTCAAAGGCCATGCCTGGGCTAACATCACAATAGGAGACCTGATGAGGCGGTACTTTGTCTGTGATAGGCGTGGGCTGTTGGTCCAGCGAAGCTCATTGCTCTTTTTTTCGGTTTTTCCTTTGATTTAAAGAAAAAAAAAATAAATTACTTAGTTGGGTGTTCTTTTACTGTTGTCTGCCCTTTCAAAGTGTTTATAAATTAATTTGCTGATGATGTTGCCTTAATGTACTGTCCCTGGGCCTCCTACCAAATGAAATCACTTGAATGCTAACAGGATCCCAGTTGCCTGGAGGCGAATGCAGAGCAATAAGGAAGCAATCGTTTGTAATCGGATTTGAAGCATTTATTTAAAGACATATATATGAATTGCCCTGCCAGAGCTCTAATGACCGGTGGGCCAGTCTGGTCTGTGGCTTTTGCTGTGTTACTTGCTTGAGCTCTTACATTCTTACACATATATGCATGGAGCCTGGCACAGACATTTTGTGTGACCCAGAGGGTACAGCATTAGAAGTAATTTTTATGTTCAAACCAGCATTAGCTGTTTCACTTCAGAAATAAATTCCAGCTCAGCTCAATCTGGTTTTGTAATTTGTAAACTCAGAAGGCCGACTCTAAAGGCATCTAGTCACGTTGCTATTGTTTATTCTTTGGGTTTTTAGATGAATTACAAGCTTTTTGGTTGCAGGGACATAAGTGCATTTATTCCTGTCTACTCAGTCACAGCAAGTGAACATCTTTGGGCATTCAGATCAGCACTTATGAGTCATCCGGGAGATTAGCTAAACGTTTGGTAGATAGTTCACATTTCCTTAGCCCCAAAAGCACGGCCAATAGTAACACACCAGAAACACGTTCTCAGAGAGGTTATGGGATTTGTATAATGTCTTTCATATTGACTCTCTGAGCTAGCTTCTTGGAAGCTTTCAACCAATAGCTATCCCCTCTGAGTTCTGGGTGGTGGCAATGAGCTTTAGGTCTGAGCTAGTGGGGAGGGGGTGGGCCTGGCTTTCGTGTGACTGGTCTCGGTCTGTTGGCACTCATTATTATGATTTGATGTGGGGTTTCCATATATTAGGTGTGATGTTACTTTGCATAACTGCAGGAGCCAGTGTATTTCTAACCCTGAAAATGATATTTGTAACGAGTTTAGGTAATTTGTTTAAAGTCCCACAACCGAGAAGCTATATATAGAGCTGTAGATCAACCTATGCCTTCCCCCACTTCCAGACCAACTCTTAGCCACACAACTGGCTGTCAACTAGAGTCTCTTCTGGGCGGTGGTTTCCTCATCCAGGCTCTGAGGAGGCTGACCAACACGATCAATAGCGTAGCTGCCAGCTCTGAAGCTTTGGAGTTTTAATCCAGCAAGTAAATAGATGTAGCGACTTACGTTTGCTACATACTTTAGCCTCAAAGTGGCTAAAACCATCTTGCAAAAAGTGATGTGGAAAACATTGCAAAGAGCCAGGCAGCTAGCGTGGAGGGGATTGCCAAGCTGACAGCAGCTGTGAAAGCTGCTCAGAGGTTCAGCAGCCAGCAGTGGGAGTGTTTCCCCAAGAACAATAAACCGAGTGACTAAGAGCCCTGCCTAGGAGGAGCTGCCTCGGGTCTAGACCTCGGAATGTTTACTCTGGATTTCCAAGCGCTGGTGCATTCTGTAGTTTAGGCTAATTTCTGGAATATGGCCATCCAGAATCCTTAGAATGAACACACACACACACACAGAATGAATTTATTATATTGTATATAGAGTAATATATATTATGAGTATGAATTCATCATATATATGTGTATGTATATATACACACACATACAATTTGTTAGGTTGAAATAGCTTCCTTGTAGGATCTTTTGGGAGAGGGAAGCAGAGCAGTAAGTTTGACACGTCCTTCTCCAAGCTAAAATTTGTCCTCCACTGTGCTGCCAAGCGCCTTTTAACTTGCTGCAAATGCTCCATACTTAAGGTGAGGAAGCCAGTGTTTACTGAAGGACACTATATAGATGGAAACAAGGTTGCTATGACAAAGTTGTGCTTCTTATTTCCAAGTCTTCCCTCACTCTCCCCTTCACTAGAGTAATTCACTAGCTCTCACCAAGAGAAATCATAACCTACCTAAGCACCAATGCTGGTAACAGGCATTGAAGCCTCTTAAGGTGAACCCAGGGAGTCCTGTTCAATATGGAATTCATTCTTTCCTGTGTAATTAAAATGTGAGCTAGCTGTGTTCTTGATGAAAAGAAAAAAGCACCCAAGCTAATAAAGGGAAGCAATAGCCACAGTCAAGCCCTTCGCTTGGCTCCCAGTTGATTGGCTGAGATCAACTTTCATTACCCAATAGTTCAGTCGCCCTGTGCTGTGACACTTAGGTTCTTAAAATGTGGCCCAGGCAAGCCAGCGTGGATCTCACTGGGAAAAGGGGTAAAAGTGCACATTTTCTCATCCAGACCCAATGAAAAGGCAGAGCAGCAGGGCTAAGCATGCAGTTTATGAAAATCCTGCAAGGGATTTTCATGTGCGCTAACATTTGAGAACCGCTATTACATCAACCAGTTAGACGGCTAATAAAGCTGGGCCGTGATGGTGGCGCACGCCTTTAATCCCAGCACTCAGGAGGCAGAGGCAGAGGCAGGCGGATCTCTGTGTGTTCGAGGCCAGCCTGGTCTACAAGAGCTAGTTCCAGGACAGGCTCCAAAGCTACAGAGAAACCCTGTCTCGAAAAACAAAACAAAACAGAAAACCCCAAAACAGCAACAACAACATCAAAGTAGGACTAGGGACTGGGAACAGGAATGGCTCAGCATGTAAAGTACTTGCTGTGTACACATGAAGACCTGAGTTTGGATCCCAAGCCCTCATGTAAAAGCCAGGCTGTGGCAAGGCCCTGTAATCTGAATGCTGAGACGGTGAAGGTAAGAGGGTCCCTAGGGCTTCAGCCAGTTTGTGAATCTCCGGGCTCAGTGAGACAGCCCTACTCAACTATGTAATGTGATGTGCAGATCAACTGTGGAAGAAAATCCTTGTGGACCTCTGACCTCTGTTTGCATGTGCACCTACCTTTATGTAGAGGTATACAAACAGGAACACATACACATGCATATACCACACACAGGCACATACATGTGTACACGTGTGTGCTCATACACGATAACAGGCATCATCACATGGGACAAACTAAAATTTTGTTCTCTAGTTATTAGCTTTCCAAGTGATCCTAATGGTTCCATTCTCTTAAAAACAAAGCAGACAAACCCTAGAAACCTGGGTTTGGTGATGGTTTCGTTTCTTTTTTTGATCAGTATTGTTCTTTGCCCTTGCCCTTTCAAACCAGTGAAGAATCTACATAAGCTGTGTTTTGTTTATTAAGTTCAGGAACTGTGTGTGGTGGTGCTTCAGCTACCGAGTCCTTGTCACAGCTTGCGTCTCTTTTAGGTCCCATACCGCAAGCGCTTTGAATCCTGGATTCCTTAGTGAGACATACCCGCACTTACTTATGGCTTTCTTGGCTCTGTAACCCACAGCAACGGGGGGAGGGGGGGGGAGAAGTTAGGATGCTTAAGCTGAGGCCTCTAACTTTCCCTGCTGGCTCTGGAGAACCCTCCAGCTGCAGAAGGGCTGCATGAAGGTTATGTGCGCATGCCTCTGAGACAAAGGAAACACTACAGAAAGGAGGTTATTGAAGAGCATATTTTTAATACTTAAGCTCGTTAAAGCTCTACATTTTAGAGGAAAAGCATCAAATGCCCTGGTATAAATGTATTTAACCCACATGTCTTTACATACTCATTATTTTATGAATCGAGTGATTCTAACACAAATATTTGAGGGTCTGAGTAAAGGGTAAATAGATTGTTAAACTGTAAGTGTGTTTAGGACCCTGGAGGTTGAATGAGTACCAAACAGGGCTTGGTTTGTTTTCTACATTCACTCGGCTTTGAATCGAAAGCCCCTGTTTTGCTACCTTTCTGTGGTCACAGCGCCATCTAGAGTACATCCTGGGAATCCCTCTGGAAATCTTGGAGAACTGTTTTTCCTTAAAGTCAGAATCCTCAGCTGCAGTAGCATTTTCGAGGAGGAAACAAAGGTTCCTACTTTCTCATATTAACACTAAAGCCAATTATACTAGCCTTTCTCTTCCGTTTCCTAATGATTAACCTCCGTTATGCCAAATGTCAGGATTATGGCTAAATCATAATCATATAAAATGGTTTTGCCGGAAGATATAGGCTTACGTTAATTAATTATTTTTGTTACTCATTTTTGAAATTGCATATTAATTACAGCACTTCTCACTTTTCTTTCCTCCCTTCAGGCCTCCCAAATACAAATACTGTTCCTGCTCTTTCTCAAATTCGTGGGCCTCTCTTTTCAATAGTTGTTACAGTATATATACGTACATATATATGTGTGTGTGTGCATTCCTATATATAACCTGTTTAGTCCATATGACATTACTCATATGTATGTTTTCAGAGCTGACCATTCCATTTGGCACTTAACAAAAACTTGGTATTCTCTTCCCTAGGGAGAGCCACCTCCCCCACTGGCAGCTTTCCTCAATTGCCTGTAGTTCTTTGTTTAGAGTTGAGGTCTCTTGGACATTTTCCTGTCCAGTTTGACATGTCTGTCCTTGTTTAGCTCTCATTTGGGTGGTCATGCTGGTGAGACTTTATGCTCATAGCTTCTCATGTTTCTAGAAGACACAATCTCAGAGCAAATTCTAACTCTTACAATCCTTTCCCACTCTCTTCTTCAATGTTCCCCAAACTTTAGGTGAGAGAGCATTTTGTAGATATGTCCTTGAGACTGGTCTCCACAACTCTGCATTGTGATTGGTTGTGGTTTTCTGTGTGGTCTCTGCCTGTTACAAAAAGAAGTTTCCTTGATGTGGGGTGAAGACTACATTATCTGTGGGAGTAAGAACAATTGTTTGGATTGATTTTAAGGATTATACCATTATTTTTAAAGGAATAATTGGGTCAAGAACTCTTTTACGTCACTTGGGTTACTCTAGAAGTGTTAGCTTCCCCAGAATATTGGGAAGATTAGCAAAAAGAGTGAGGGAAAAATTACTTAACACCTTCCACTATATTTTGTGTATCAATGTCGAACTTGGGTATATTTTGGCCCAAAAAGCATGAAATTAAACTTGAATTTGATTTCTGTGGCTGCACGAAGAGATGAACACAGGACTCTAAATGCAACCATCTATTTTGGATTGGAAAATGATGGCATTTTTCTGCCAATAGGCATTTCAATCATAAGACAATTGCCAACGGCAGCGCTGTTTGGTGAGAAGGTAGCCATCTCTGGGGGCACCAGAATTTCTGCTTACAAATGGCTGCCACCTGATGAAGCTCTTTGTCGCGACGCCACCTGACCTTTCCCCAACTGTGTTTTGTTTTAGCTTATCCGAGAGAAGTACCGTCATATTCATTAACAACGTCGAAAGTAGCCTACTTTAAGAGGAAATATGCAGAAGAAGAAGATTTACATCAAGGTTACCATGGGTGTTTTCCAAAAGTAAGGCTTTACTTTTCTCCCAATGCCTTCCCCCCTTTCCCTCCCCCGAATGTCTTTGAAAGCATGAAGCCCCAGCTTCTGTGTTTCTATGCGGAAAGTAATGGCTCTGTTTGCCCCCTAGCACCTGATATTACCCGAAGACAGGACCTGTATCCTCAAACTTTCCCTGGAGAAGCTCAGGTTTCTCGAAGACCCAGAAACCTACTTACGAAGGTCTGTGTTAATTAACAATTTGCTGAGGAAGATACACCTAGAGACGGAGAAAGAGAGCTATGAATACTTTAAGGAATCTCCCCCCTATAAGACTGCTTATTCGGATACAAGAAAACGGCTGAAGTTTATGGTACAGGAGTGCTGTTCCCAGTCTCTCTACTATGAAGAGCTGCATTCCTACCACATTGTGCCTTACACTTCGGAGAATGCCATCTACGGGATGGGCTACACTGGTGACCACTTGGAGCAAAATTCTCAGTTGCTTATTTATAAAATGAATTAAAGTAACTGTTAAGTTCATTGATATTTTGTTTCTAAATGCCTGAACTGTTTATAGTGACGATGTTAATATAAGACACTAATTATCAGTGCACTTGATCTCAGTGATGAGATGCATGCCGAACTGAGGGGAGAGAACCATGGGTATTCCTTACCCACAATCCTTAGTGCCATCACATTGAATGGAAAATAGACCTACTTTATCATAAAGCAGTGAGTCGCTGCTTTAGAAGAAAAGGTTTTTAAATTGTTCTTGAGATAGGAAGGGATTGATCTCTGGTCAACCTGTGAGGTTAAAATTCTTAAGTCACTCCCCCATCTAAATTCTACCTACTCTTATTGAACATTAGCCAAAATAAAATCATATTAAGTTGATAGTGTTGTGACCCTGAGGACTAGGAGTGGAATGAATCTAATTTTATTTATGCAGTGAGAGTTCCGTTCTTTCAGAAATTCTATGGCTTGTCAAACACTGTGCCAAATGGTCATTTGTCATTAGTATCCTTTAACCATGAATGGCAGTTCAAGATGGGGTCAGTATATACTGAAGCTTACTTGTTCAATGTAACACCACCACCACCACCACCACCTGCTGCTTCTTCTTCTTCTTCTTCTTCTTCTTCTTCTTCTTCTTCTTCTTCTTCTTCTTCTTCTTCTTCTTCTTCTCCTTCTTCTTCTTCTTCTCCTCCTCCTCCTTCTCCTACTCCTTCCTCTTCTCCTCCTCTTCCTTTTCCTCCTCTTTCTTGATTCCTCTTATTTGATCTGAACAGACTTTCTCTTTAAGAATGAAATGTAATAAATTAGCATTGCATATAGGAACATCTTTAAGTTCTACGGGTTGATTAACATTTGTGCTGGGCCTTTTAGAGTTGAAATTTTATTTATGATCTTACTTTTTTTTAAAGGCTGTGAAGCTCAGGAAAGTGTAGGCAGGCAAAATACGTTTTTAATAGGATGATAATTTTTTTTTAAAAAAAAACCTGCCCTGGAAAGTTGATGAGAATAATAGAATTTAGACATGTTGTTATTTCTTCATCCTGCTAAGAGCTCACGGAAGGTGCCGGGATGAAACATTGCACTGATTTTTGTACAGCAGTCGATCACTTACCCCTTAACAAAACGTCTGAGAATGCCTTTGTGGGGGAGGTTTAGGTGAGTTCCTGTCTTTTAAAGTTCTAAGGGTGAAGAGGTAACAAGTTGGATAGATTTATGACATTGTTGGAAGTGATTCCTCGTGTTCTTGAGGTTTGAGTGAGACGTCCGACCTCTGGGTCCGAAGTTTTTGTCCTATGGAGTATTTCATTTAAAGAACTGTTGTTGACAAACATAGATCGGGAAGACTAGGTGCCAAAGGTGTATTAAGAAAATACCAAAGACTGAACGATGGGAGTTAGGGAGACTATGATAGTGAAGCCGGCAAAGACAAGGTTCTGAACCAGGGACAGCATGGGTAGTGTGGAAATATTGTGAAGGGCTTCACAGCGACTGGTTTGCTGGTGTGCCCACTGAGTGCTTTGTTCAGGATGATGGCAAACAGGAATACGATGCTGAATTAAGATGTCAAGCTTTTGTGACTCAAATATGGCAACTGTGAACACAACATCATCCCTAGCTGAAGCGCCGTCTTGTAACAAGGCTGGCTGCATCTTACTTTGCTTTTATTTTGGATACCACATTTGGGCCCTGTGATGAATCACCAAGGTGATTTTGTGCAAAGGCGATGGGCTCTCTAACTAGATTGCATTGCACAAGACTACAAAGATCCAAGTAGATCCAAGTGTCAGGTTTATGTTAATTGCTCAATCGACATTATGAAAAGTGATTTAGAATAAGGTAGTATTTATAGTAAGAGATAAAGGCATCCAAACAAGTTAGTATGACTGGTGAGATGCCTTTGCAGCCCATATAGAAAATTCAAATTTAGTTGAAGAGTAAGATTTGGCACAAAAGTTTAATAGTTTTATTTCATTGCTTATAAAAGGACACATTGCTCAGAAAACTTCTTTCAAAAATATAGATTTATTTAAAAATGAGGATAGTCCCCAAACCCCAAGTTTGATAGGATAATTATGTCATCATAAGTCTAAAAATAGAATCAGTTATCTGATGCTTTTTAAATTTTTTTTTGAAGGAACACCTGGTATGACTTACCACAGCGCCCTTAAGAAGAGGCCAACAATACTAACAAGTATGACATTTTATAAAGCACACATTTAACTTGGTTAAGTATTGAAATACACATTTGAGAATAGAAGAGAAAGGAAAAGAAAAAAATCATCGAGAAAACGTAAATTTGTAATATTTCCTGTATGTCAGAAACCTTAAACAAAGTCAGAACTCCGGGACAAAGAACCAGTAACACATGTAAAAATCCATTTTATTTCAAGACATCATTACCTGAGCGCTTTGATCTGCACATTCATTCGTATATAAGCTGTCTTAGAAGCCAGTGGTATTTGTGATTCTACTTTTATTTAAATATGCATTGATTTAAAAAACAGATTATTTAAAAATACTTTTCAGTGCAAATGATTTCCCCCAATAAACTGCTCATAGACAAGGACTTGACAAGTGTTATCTTGATTTTTCTTTTAAACTTGTATTTAAATTCGGCAGACTTGCCCAAGCTAGCCAGTGGATGGCTATGATCTTACCAGGGTCAGCTGGGTAGAGGGAGATCCTACCCAGGTCTGCCATGCTCATGACTTCTGCCTGTTCCACTGTGGATGGTGCCAGTACAAGTTTCAGCTCTTTTGACTCTAGGTATCCTTCCTCTGGTGACAGAAACCATCCTTAGGATAGGAAAGCTGAGATGAGAAATCTGAATCTATGTGTTATATTGCTTATTCTTGCAGGTGCCATAAGATATCCTTGCCAAAAAGAACACACACACATGCACACAGAGACACATACACAAACACACGGAGATATGCATAGGTTTATGCACACAGAGGCTCACACAAATATACATAGATTTGCACACACACACGACAAAGTGTGCAAGAGAGATGGAGACAGAGACATACAGATATTCACATAAGACACATAGAGACACACACAAACATATGCACACACAGATGTGCAGAGACGCACAGAAATGTGCACACACATGCACACAAGGCAGAGCAGAACACGAGGACACAAAGAAAAGGAGATGAGAAAAATGAAGAAAAAGAATAAAAGAGAGGGCAAGGGAACAGTAGGATTCCTAAGGGAAAGAGCACATGGTCTCATGTGAGGGATTGTTTGCTGTTTTCGTTTCCTCTTTCCCGTGTTCGCTGCACATAAAGCAGCTGCTCTCTGAATGGGTTGATCGTATCTGTCATTCAGCAATGATGCTTAACATTAGATTCTATTCAGTGCAGAGGAGACTTGAAATATGGGATCACCACAAGATACTGCTGAAACTGGACTCTGGGCAGATCAGTGAAGGAAAAACAGAAAACAGAGATGGAGGAGATGCTAAATCCCGAGGCTGTGTACAAATGTGTATGCTCAAATGCAAAACCTGTTTTCCGTGCACCTCTCAAGGGTAAGCAGGTTGGTGGCAGGAGACTTGGGCAGAAGTGCAGAGCCCCTCTTAGGATTGAACGTTGTGCCAGAGTTGGGGGCGTGACCTGAGTGATACCCAGTCACTTGGCTCAGTTTCCCCTAAGAGAACTGGGATAATTTGGCACTTGCCTTTTCTTTTCCGAACTGTAATGGTCCTCCAGCATCCTTCTCCAGTTGTATTTGCAGGAGGTAAGATGCACAGGGGAGAGGGGATTGAACTAATGCAGAGTGCAGAGCAGGGCATCAAAGGGATGCAGACACTGTTCTTCACCATGTCTCATTTTATGCTGGGAAGCATAGGATGCTTCCATTGCCTGGGGCGATGAGGCTGGTCTGCATTCATCTCTGGGATTGTCGTCTCAGGAGATGGTGGGGAAACAAATTCAACGACATAACAGTCTGTCCATCTCTCTAGTTTCTTTTGCTCTTTTACAGGGCGAACCAGGTTAATATTTGTGTCGAGGTAGTCAAAAAGGACAGTCACAATGGGTAGTCTACATGCCAGCCGCAGTCTGGCATGAGGAAGGCCAGAGAGACAGCCTTTGCTCATGTGTTCTTTGTCACGAATGGAGCTGGGAAACTTCTTAATACCTGCCACTGAAGCCATCTTCTCACTGTCCCACGAGCTGCCTCTCTGATCCGCAGCTGTGTCCCTGGTCCCCAGTCTCCTTCCATCCATTCTCACACAGACACTGATCTGCCCAGAGATACTCATAGGAAGATAACAGCTTAAAATTCTGGCCAAATTCCTTTGAGAAAGGGCTCCAGAGTTTATCAACCTGGAATCTGTTCACAGTGATGTTATTGGTTGGACACATTTTTCTTTTTAAATGACCATCATGGTCACTGAGTGCTTGTGAGTTAAGGCAGTATTCCTGTTTCTAGAATTCAGTGTAGCAATCTCGTTTTGCTAAGAAAATTCCTGTGTTGTAAACAAAGATTGTATATAATTAATTCAAGTACTTTATGTAATGTATGTTGACTTAACTTACATATTGTTATTCTTAAACTTTACTACTATACATTAGCAACATGGCAAGTGTCATTTTTTATTTTTTAAAGTGAATCGTGTCTAAAAATTGATCTATTCCTGGTTGAAATTTTGGCGCAAAATTTCCACATGAAGACAATCCTGTCTTTCCTCAAGGCTTATGGCTTATGTTATATCGTTGGCTGACTTCAGAACATTCCTCTGCGTTGGCACTTCCCACATTCCATTCCCCAGGGGTCCTCTTTATAATGCATACTCTTCCTTGTAGGTCCTTAATGGGACCCAAGTCTTCATTTTTTAATATTCTCAGTGAATGCACTTTTGAGCAGGAAGATTCTTTGTAATTTCAGGATGAGAACACAAATGCAGCCTACATGCGAATGTCCCTGCCAGCTTTCCATAGCAAGCTTTTTCCTTTTGAGAAATACAAAAGTGGGTGTGCCGTCACACATCTGCAACTCCAGCACCTGAGGTCGAGGCAAGAGTGTCAGGAGCTCCAGGTCTTCCTCAGCTCTCTAGTGAGCTTGAGATCAGCCTGGGCTACATGCGATAACCCTGTCTCAAGCAAAACTAAGTATCACAGAGCCATGAAACGCTGTGCTCAAAATAGTCACAAATATAAAACAACACGGGAATTGATTTCTGTTAGAAAACTGGATCCAAACCAAGCACATGTGAGGACCAAACCTAGAGTTCTGTCCCCTTATCAGTCAGGGGAATGTCTTCCCTTGGTCACCCTGAATCTAAGGGAGCTCCACTTGGCAACACTGGGGAAAGTATAAACTCCTCCAGAGTTAACAAGAATTTGACAAAATCTCTTGCTTGGTTAAATCTGTCGCTATAGTACAAAATACTCTATAAATCTGGGGTTGCTGAGATTGAGAGAAGCGCATAGAAATGACCCTGGGTTGTTCCCTTCACCCCTTGTTTTGAACTCTTGAGTTCTCGTCCATACAAGAATCTGCCCCTGCCAGGGACTCCCTGCTTCTCCTTAGGTTGGGGAGGTCACAGTAAAAGGTTGGAGCGTCAGTAAATGAAGAGTTGCGTAAGTGGTCTGGTTTGAGCATGCCCCGTGTTTCCATCAGGCTCTCTTCTGGGCGTGAGCTTTGGTGTCACGGTGGTGAAACACAGTGTTGGAGTAGTCTGTTAAAGATGGGAATGCAACGGAAGTGTGACTCCGGGGGAATGCACTCAGATGCGGGACAGATGGCCTTCTACCACATCTATCTGGGGAAACGTGTATCTGTTACCTAACCTAAAATATGTCTTTTCACATTTCAAAGATATTTGGGTCATGGTTGAAAGTTCTGATTGCATTTTTTTTTTTTTAAGCTGAGAGGAAGAAGGGTAACTGTATTTTACAACGTTTTTGACATGTTCCCAATAAAGTTTTATTACTGGTGAAATATGGAACCCTTTGTGAAGCAGGGGAGGTGGGGTCCTGGATGTGGCAGCTGCAGAATGTCTCTGAATCACAGAAGTCTCATTTTAAAGACCGGTGGTTCGAGTTTTCTTTGCAGTGCTTCCAATGCAGCACACGTGGGTTGAAAGACGCACCATCTCACGGAGCATTTTCTGTGACAGCTGACCCCGAAATGTCAGGTAGCAGAAGTCATTAACTCTAAGACATGCCAGTCTATGGATTTGAGCATCAAGGATGGTTGCTGTCTCTCCGGCGAACTCAACAGGTGTGCCCACTGTTTCTTAGTAGATTTACTGGGAGAAATAGGTGTGTAGAATACATCAGAGAGACACATTCTGTCTCTGCAGTTTGTTACTGGCATTGCAAACAAATGACAGCCAAGTGCCCTGTCAGCCATGGATGGGTATGACACACAAACAGCCAGGGTAAGATGTTTGCAAGCAAACAGCATTTTCCTGCACATATCCAGTCAGACTACTTTAAGAATATAGTTACTTTAGGAACTCAAGAATATCTAACCATAGAAATGACAGGGATCTCGGAAGTGTTCAGACACGAGACAGTGAGTATATCGCCACTGCTAATTCTTCATCATAAGGTAGGTCCTCTATAGTTTTCCATGTGTTCCACACACAGTGATGTCTCCCTAACTATTCCCTTGCCTGAAAGCAACGTTTGCCATCACCCCGTGGATGTGATGATTAGAAACATTTGCCCACGGTGCTGTGTAAACACAAGCATCACAAGATCACTGCACCGAATGAGGATAGAGAAGCATTGTTACTAAGGCACAGTGTCACTTGGGCCAATTCCTGCCATAGTACTTTGATAGTCCATAAGGAAGGCAGATAGAGAGGCTTAATCTGCTGCCTCATAGTCCCCATTTCATCCGTTGGTATATAAGTTACATGGCAATTATTTGATTACCAAACTAAAATGATGTCACCCTTCTTTGGCCCCTTTCTGGAAAGACTTCCTCCAGGGTGCTTCAGGACACTCCTGAGCACTAGCCAGATGCACATGCCAGATGGTTGACATCACTCCTGGAGTTGGCTGTGGCTCATTTGTCAATACAGCATCACCGTGGGCATCTGGGGAGAGACACTACTTGTGGTCACTGTGAATAGGGAAACTGTATCCTGGCAGCGGGCCTTTGTTCTTATTGCCCTATTTTTATAAGACCTTCCTTTGCATGACAAACTCTCCAACGACATTTTCTGCATTGATAGTAAATAATTAAGGAACTTAAATAAACCATCAACTGCTGTCTCTGTTTGCCTTTCAAGGTGAGGGGCAACTATAGAAACTCTCTGCTTGATGTCATCCACAAGCCATTAGGATCTGGAAGACATTCTAAAGCTTTAAGCGGTTCGCTGTCTCTGGTTTGAACGCTGCATCCTTTCCCGGATCTCTGCATAATTGAAAGGAAGCAAATCGATCGCATCAGCATAGGTGAAGAGAGCTCTCCGCCCAGGGAGAAGAGACAATCTACCTGTGGGCAGGAAGAGTCATCGGAGTGACCCAGACAGCTGGTGCAAATGCACCCGGGACTTCAAGATTTGTTTCTATATTTAGAAGGGAAGAATCCTGGGCACGATACCAAAACTTGATAGTTTTTTTTTCCCCCTTCTTTGAATTTGCTCTAAGGGTGTGAGCGCCTTTCAGACAGATGGCTGAGCCGATTGCTACTCTCACTTCATCTATTTTCACTGGCTTTTGGTTTCAACTGAAGAAAATTTTCCATCATTTTACATAGCCCTGGCCTACTACTTTATAAACGCGTGCCCGTTATCCTGGAACAATGGCCAAAGGAATGGTCCCGAATACAGGAATAGATGTCAGCTGAGAGAGTTCAGGTGATGCCCGCAGTCAAAAGCATGATTCTGGTTTGAACACCTGCACCTGGAGGGAATGGAAATACCCACTTTGCACACTAAGTATGACGTCATAGTTCCTCGGGCATCACTTTAGTTCTCACTGTCTCTTTTCTTAAAAGAAAGTCTGGGCTTAGAGGAGGTGCCTCGGTTGGTAAAGTGCTTGCGGTGCAGGCATCACCCAGGGCTGCAGCCCCAGCATCCATGCATTTGCTGCTGTAGTGCATATGTTTAACGCTCAGTGTTGGGAGGTAGGGACAGGGTAGCTTGCTGGGGATTGCTGAGCAGCCAGACTAGCTAATTGGTGAGTTCCAGTGTAGTGAGAAAGCTTGTTTCAAGACTAAAAGTGGGGCAACTGAGGCAGACACCTGGAGTCAACCTCTGACCTCCATGCAGACCACTTTCCCACGAAACAAGTCTGTTACCTGGGAACGTCTAGCCAGAGTTTCCCATCTAAATAGGTAAGAACACGGCATTAAACCTCCTTGTCATTATGGATGCTTCTTGTTAGCTAGGTTATGAAAAGTTGTTAATTAAAAGACTGGTTTCCAAGTTGGGTGGTGGTGGTGTATGCCTTTAATCCCAGCACTCAAGAGGCAGAGGCAGGTAGATCTTTGTGAGTTCGAGGCCAGCCTGATCTGCAGAGCGAGTTTGAGGACAGTCAAGCCTACACAGAGAAATCCTGTCTCAAAAAAAAAAAAAAAACCCAACAACAACAACAACAACAACAAAAAACAAAAACAAAACAAAAACCAAAAGACTGGTTTCCTGCACTTTTGCTTATTTTGACTGGTAACTGCCAGAGTTTAGCTTCTCATAGGTATCTGGAGACCGAGGAGACCCTGGACTACAGTGAGATTTTAAAGATTCCACCCTAGCCTGAATAGGCTAATACAGAGGGAATAAGAGAAGATTGCAAGGGCAATCTAAGTCAAAAAGTTTACCTAAATTCCGTGATATTCACGGGCTTTACCATGTGTGCTGGGTTTGCTTCTTGACAAGGAAAGCTAGGCTCAAGTTGGGAAGAGGAAACCTCAGCTGAGAAAATGTCTCCACCAGATTAGCCTATAGGCAAGTCTTTTTTTTCCTTTTTCTTCTTTAAAATGATGAATGTCGTGTGAGGACCATGCACACTGCACAGGTGGTCTTGGGTTGTGTATAAGTTCAGGCTGAGCAAGCTGTAGAGGTCAAGCCCGTAAACAGCTTTCCTCTGTGCTCTTTGCTTCAGTCCCAGGCCTCGACTTCCCTTAATGATGGACTGTGATGGGGGAATTGTAAACTACATTAATCTCTTTCTTCCCAAGTTGGTTTAAGCCCAGTAATAGAAAGGAAAATAATATGATGAAAATATGATGTAGCACAAATTCTTATTGGTATTAATAATAAAAACCTGGAGTTAGATGTTAGGGGGTGAAAGCTGAAAGATCAGAGAAGCAGAGCAGCCAGTCACTAGTTCTTACCTCTACTGAATTTTCAGACCAAAGGGGTGATCCTGTCCCTACAAATTCTCAAACCGAATGCCTTGAGTTCCTGAGTTCCTGTCTCCTCCCACCTTATATTCCTCTTTCTGCCTAGCCATATTCCCTCCTGTCTCCACCTTCTAGTGTTGGGATTAAAGGTGTGTGACTCCCAAGTACTGGGATTAAATGTGTGAGCCACCACCTCCTGGCTCTGTTTCTCTTTGAGACTGGGTCAATCTAATGTAGCCCAGGGAGGCCTTGATTTTACAGAGATCGGTACGTTTCTGCGTCTCAAGTGCTGGGATTAAAGGTGCATGCCACCACTGCCTGGCTTCTATGACTAACTGCTGGCTCAATCCACACTCTGATCCTCAAGCAAGCTTTATCTGTTATAGCAGAAACAAAATATCTCTACTAGTTGGGGACAAAATTTAAGACTTAGCCAGAGAGCTGGCCAACAGGTAAGAGTACTGTGGGCAGTTTGTTCCACCATTTCCACTACCCATTGGACTCTGTAATCTACAATAATACTCTGCCGCCCCAACCCACTGAATTTATCATCCTCCCTTGGTCAACCATCCCCTGCAACATCAGCAGGCCCTAGAGGCACAAGCACCACCTACACCGGTTGGAAGAACAGATCCACACTGCTGCCCAATCCCACCTACAGCATCCTTCCTGTGAACAGTCCTCTCCAGCCATATCAGCAGACCCTATAGACACATGTGCCAGCCACACCATTTGGAAGAACAGGCACAGGCAAAACCTATACTATTTGAAAGAACAGACCCCATAGACACGTCAAAGCCCACACCACCCAGAAGAACTGGATGATATGCTGGATCTAGGCAGCTAATCCCTCACAAACCTGAGCTAAGATGACCCTACTCAACTTGACAACCTGCCAATCACTAGAACCCTTGGCCATTGAGGCCAAAAGAAAATAATAATTAAAAAAACAGACAATAAAGGAACAAAAGACCCTTCCAACAAAGACATCACAAGAGACAACACCTGTACCTATAACTATCCCAAACCCAGACAGGTAAATGGCAGTGTAAGAACAATATAAGAGCAATATGGCATCACCAGAACCTAGTGGTTCTACAACAGCAAGACCTGAACATCCCAACGCAGATGAAGCAGAAGAAAATGACCTTAAAAATAACTTTATAAAGATTATAGAGGCCCTTAAAGAGGAAAAAAAATCCCCCTAAAGAAACTGAGGAAAAGACAAACAAAAAATTGGAAGAAATCAATAAATTCCTCAAGAAAAGCCAAGAAAGCCAAGAAAAACCCAATCAAACAAGTGAAGGAAGCAGTACAAGACTTGACAATTGATATACAGCTAATAAAGAAAACACAAACCAAGGGAATTCTGGAAATGGAAAATCCAGGTAAATGAACAGAAACTACAGATGCAAGCATAACCAACAGAATACAAGAGATGGAAGAATCTCAGGCATTGAAGATATGATAGAGGAAATAGATTCATTGGTCAAAGAAAATATTAAATCCAACTAATTCTTAACACAGAACATCCAGGAAATCTGGGACACCATGAAAAGACCAAACCTAAGGTAATAGGGATAGAAGGAGAATAAATACCAGCTCAAAGACACAGAAAATATATTAAACAAAATCATAGAAGAAAACTTTCCCAACCTGAAAAGGACATGCTTATGAAGGTGCAAGAAGCTTACAGAACATCAAATAGACTGTCCAAAAAAGTCCCCCACCACATAATAAACAAAATGCAAAACATACAGAATAAAGAGAGAATATCAAGCACAGTAAAGGAAAAAGACCAAGTAACATATAAAGGTGGATCTTTGTGAGTTTGAGGCCAGCCTCCTCTATGAGAGTTTGTTCTAGGACAAACACTAAAGCTACCCAGTGAAACCCTGTCTTGAAAATAAAACAAAACAAAAGGCAAAAAAAAAACCCTTTCAGTAATTTAACTATAATGGATTGGTTAATGGATGAAAATATGGGTACACCAACAAAGTTCTGAACTGTGAGTGCAAAAGGAAAACACTCCATCCTCTCACTGAATAGTACCGTCATAGACAATAAAAAGAGGGATGCTTAGCTGGGTGTGGTGGTGCCCATCTTGATTAGAGCACTTGGAAAGTGGAAGCAGGATGACCCAGAGTTCAGAGTCATCCTGAGTCACATACCAATTTCTGCTAGCATGGGCAACATGAGACCCATGTTTGTCTCATAGAACAAAGCTCAAATAAATATAGGATGCTATAGGCGTGGGACTGATAGGCTCTAGTAAATAGGATGCTATAGGCATGGTGGCTGGTAAGCTCTAGTAAACCAGTAATTATAAATAAACATGCATACCTGTAATCTTTATATGTACAGGGACACATATCTGATGAAGGCGGCTTCACAAAGGACAGGAGCCAGCACATGTGTATGATACAGCACACAGTAAATGGTAACTGAGGAGAAACAAAGCGGAACAAAACGAAACGTGTCGTAGTGACTGGAGACATTGTGGAAAGGCAGGGGACAGGAAGCCTCGGATGGAAGGGAGGGAGGCACAGAGTCCAGGCTGGTGGCACAGATGGGAGAGTCAGGGAAGACTAGTTTCTAAGCAGAATTACAGCTCCACAGTGAGCGAGAAGAGGCAGTAGAATTTAGAACCCCAGCTTGGAGCTTGGAAGTGTGAGTCTTAGAGAAACTGTTGCTGAGAAGTGGGGTTCATGCGCCCACGGCGTGCGTGCGGGGGGGGGGTTACACACACACACACACACACACACACACACACACACACACACACAAGCGGTAGCAGCACTGGGGTAAGAATCTACATTTCTTTTGTCAACCACTGTTGTCTCCAGAACCCCTGGGTTCAGTCTCTGTTTTTCTAATCACCACCATCAAAACCTACTTCCTTAATCTCCCCATTTCCTTGTGTATACAAAGAGAATAGTAGCACTTGTTTCAGAGTTGCTTCAGGGGATGAACGTGTACAGAGTCCTTGGAAAGAGTGACAAAGGGTGGGCTCTAAGGAGTTGTGAGTTGATGCTCTCCACTGTTATCGCAAAAAGATCCTTGCACAGACCTGTACCGTGAGAGGCTTCTCACCATCAGGTGGGGAAGATGCATGCTCTCAGTACTCCAGAGAACCAGCATTCTGTAAGTTTGCTGACCACCAGCATCAGAGGTGAGGTCGAGGGTCAGAGATGAGGTTGAGCTGGGCTTTAGAGTACCACTTAGAGACAAAAAGTAGTTGGTGTGGGGAAATTAACAAAGAAAGCAGCGAGTTTTCTGAGTAGCAAAACTGAATTGATGGACGGAATTTAGCTTAGAAATTGCTTACAAGCAGAAGAAGAGTTTTGATTTGAGGTGGCAGCAGAGAGCCATTATTACCAAGCAGAAAAAAAAGAGGCTTCTAGCCGGAGAGGAACATGGAAGATGTATCAGAGGAAGACAAGAGAACAAGCAGAAGAGGCAGGGCACTGGTTTTTCAAGCCTCAAAGACTGTAATGCAGAAGGCAGGATGGCATTTGCAGAGGAATCCACATAACCATCATAACCATCTGACTGGTTGAGTTGAGAGGAGTCCAGGATGACTCTCCAAGATAGGTTGGAAGCCAGAAGAATGCTGAATGTTACTGACCGGGTGGGCAGCTGGGGAGAGAATGCTTTCTGAACTGCACAGATTGAAAGTGGGGGAGGTTTGGCTTTCAAAATGAAGGGAAACGTATTGAAAAGGCAGTTGGGAGGAAGCGAATATCAAATGATAGGCTGAGTTGGGTTTTGGGAACTTTCTAGAAGGTGAGATCCCCTCCTAATGTAAAATGGGTTACACCCAAGGAAGAAAAGGCGTTGCCTTTGTCAGCCAATGGTCACCCATGGATCGAAATTTCCCTGCCGGCGTTGGTCCAGATCAGGAGCTCAGATGCTCAGGGGAGACCCAGATAGATGAAATCTGAGGTCCCCTTGAGGAAGACAAGTTAGTGCTATAACAGAAGGCAATTCCTTGATTCCAAGCCAGCAGTGTTTGGAGGTGGGGCCTAATAGGAGGTGTTCCGGTCACAAACACTCACTGTGAACTAACATTACTACAAGACAAGCTGTGGGAGTGGCTCTGGTCGGTGCTCTTACAACGTGAATCCACACACCCTCCTCTCTGGAAGAGGGCAGACACCGTGATAAAGGCCCCACCTTGGAAGCAGAGACTGCATTTATCAGTGTTTTGACTTTGGATTCCATTGCCTCCGCTGCTGTAAGAAATAAACTTCCAGGCCTTATAAGTTATCCAGTCTCAGACATCTTGTTATAGTAGAACAAAACACTCTCAGATGGCAGGCATGGTGACAGAGTTCCCAACACTTTTTGTCAGTCTCATAATTGCCTGGAATAAAACCTTCCTCTAGACAGTTGTCTGGAGCAAAAGCCCCACCCCCATTCTCCTGCACTTACAACTAGGGCTGCCTTCCCAGCTTCCTCACGTTCCTGCCTTGGGAGTGATCTAACCCAGAATGCTTTCTGTTGGTGAGTTTGACGTGGAGATATACCTACCAATGGAGACACACCTTGTAGGAAAATTGAAAAGACTCAAAACATTCACTAGTGGGAGAGGAATGGAAGGCCAGCTCTGAAATCCTGTGATCCTCATCCCATGGAGACTTCCAAAGCTGGGGAGTCCCCTTGCATGGGTTGTTTCCGCTTGACTCACTTGATGAGAGGACTTTACAGGCTCTGAATTTTGTGGTAATCTATTCTGCTCAGTGTGTAAGACACATGAAAACCAATACTGCCAGTGAGGGATGGGGTGAAGGCACCCACTTATTGGCCTCCCCTGACTTTAGATTCAGGTTTTTAGTCATTGTACCCATACAGGCAGCTCTATGAGAGTCCTTTCTTCCCTCTGGGATGAAGAAAAACAGCAGTTACAGTAACAGCCTGCGCTATCCCCCCCCCCCTCCACCAGTGAAGACTATTATCTTTGTGAAACCAACCTTCAACTTCATTAATCCCTTCCTGCTTTTTAAGGCATAGCCAGGCATTCTCAGAAGTGACTTGAGAGAAGAAATGTTTCCTTAATGACTCGGTGTACCTCGGGGAACTGGACTGCCTGCCATTTATTTTGTTTTAAATTACAAAACCATTTTATTCATTTCATAGCAAATTGCCAATTTTCAAATTTCCCACATATGGACCATATATCCTGAACTTTTTGTTGTGTGCGTGCATTTATTTTTTTTTTATTTTTTTTTTATTTATTAAAGATTTCTGTCTCTTCCCCACCGCCGCCTCCCCTTTCCCTCCCCCTCCCCCAATCAAGTCTCCCTCCCTCGTCAGCCCAAAGAGCAGTCAGGGTTCCCTGCCCTGTGGGAAGTCCAAGGGCCACCCACCTCCATCCAGGTCTAGTAAGGTGAGCATCCACGAAACTGCCTAGGTTCCCACGAAACCAATAGGTACAGTAGGATCAAAAACCCATTGCCATTGTTCTTGAGGTCTCAGTAATCCTCATTGTCCACTATGTTCAGCGAGACCGGTTTTAACCTTCATCAGGCGATGAAAGGAGACAGAGACAGAGACCCACAATGGAGCACCGGACTGAAATCTCAAGGTCCAAATCAGAAGCAGAAGGAGAGAGAGCACAAGCAAGGAACTCAGGACCGCGAGGGGTGCACCCATACACTGAGACAATGGGGATGTTCTATCAGGAACTCACCAAGGCCAACTGCCCTGGGTCTGAAAAAGCCCGGGTTAAAACCGTGCATTTATTTTTTAGTATCCTGGAAGACAGTATTTTAAATTAAGGGTTTTGTAACTTTGTCTGATTTGTATAAGTAATGGGATTTGTTGGCTGGGATTTGTTGGGCTGAGGTTAGAAAACAAGCCAAGCTGCCCTAGAATTCACCTGGCAGTTCACAGCTATCTTTTTCTCCAGTTCCAAAGAACTTGCTGCTCTCTTCTGCCCACCACGGGTGCCAGGTGTGAAGGGGATGCGCAGACATCCATGTAGGCAAAACATCCGCCTATGTAAAAAATGCTGAACATCGCAGAGAGAGCAATCACGCTGTTGATCTCAACAGCTGGCCAGCCTAGCAGCGCAGCGCTCAGCCCATTCTGCTGGATCCATCTGCTCAGCTGCTGAGTCTGGGCGTTGGGATCCACACACCAACAAACCCACTCCTGGCAGCTGGCCACGCTGAATATCCAGATAAGAAGGGGTCAAATGCTGAACTGAGTAGGTAGATCATTCTGGAACATATAGTTTGTCTCAAGGGGATGTGTGCCTAACACTTCTTATTTATTCGCTTACACTAAAAGATGAATAGCAAAAGGGAGAAATTGTTTCCCCGGGGGCAAGGCCATGGCTTAGAGCTGAGCTCAGCAGCAGAGCGCATTTACCTACTGTAAGGCCTTACATTCCGTCTGGAATACTGAAAATAACTCCCGGTTTGCACGCCACTTTTCTGTTATTTTTATTTTGAAACAGTCTATGTAGCCCGGGTTGGACTTGAATTTGTGATTCTCCTGCCTCAGCTGGGTTTAAAGGTATGTTCCTCTATACCCAGCCACATGTGACTGAGTGCTGGCTCTTTTAGTTTGCCACTGTAGAAAACCATATATTACCAGTAAACCAACTTTATTTAAAGGTATAATCTGTGGCCCAAGGGGGCCTTGAACTCAAGGGTCTGTAGGTTCAGTCTCTTGATTTCAGGGATTACAGGTGAAACAACCTTTGGCATAAAACATTTGTTTCTTTACAGATATAAAAATGTTACTTTACTCGACTTTTAAATTGTTTTAGTTTAAAAAGGATTTTTAAAAAATGATGTTTCTCTGTGTTTATGTATATGCTCCTGAGGGCAGGTGCCCCGGGAGTATAGAACAGGGCACCAAATCCCTAGGATCTGGGATTACAAACAGTTATGTGGATGCTAGAAACTGAACGTGGTCTTCTGCTACAGCATTATTTTCAGAACCATCTCTCCAACTCCGTATTTTATTTTTGGAATAAATAGTACTGTTATAAAACATACAGCCTTTATTTTTCATGATTGGTTTCTAGAAGTGGAATTAGAAAGTCAAAAGTAATATTTGTATAACTCTTACAGGCAGCTAAATTATTTTTTGAAACACATATGGTGCATTTGTTGAAAGTATTTGGACTGTCACACCCTGGGAACTTGCTTCCTCTAATTTTCTATAAAAGACAAGATAGTAACTTATCATTATTGATGTGGCACATAGCTGGATTGTGTACACATGTACGTATGTATAGGAGAGGGTGCCTGCCTCCCTGACTGTCTGCCCTTCACTGGGGCAAACCATAGGGTAGACCCAATGATTCATTTCTTTTGTATCTTTTCGTTCCTTACTTCACAGATTTCTGCATTTTAGATATCACCAAAACCGATCATTTTTATGCAAGTTTTTTGGAAAACTTTTCTTTCTTATAGGAAGGGGAGGAAAACATACAACCTAGTAGTCATATTAGTGTGTGTTTGTGTACACGAGTGTGTATTTGGAAACCAGAGGGACGTCATGATTGCTTTACCAACTTATTTCTTTACTCCTTTTGTGTATGTACCCGCGGGCATGAGATATGCATGTGCTTGGGTGAGTACAGGCTGTGGATCAGGTCAGAGGATAGTCTTGCTGCTGGTCCTCACCTTCCCCCTTGAGGCAGGGTTCTCTCTGTGCCAGGCTAGTAGGCCTTGGAGCTTCCAAGACATCTCCTGCTCCCCACCCCCATAGGCAAACACTGTCAATCCAGGCTTAGCTTTTTCCTTATCCCCCAACCCCCTGTACAGACGCCTGGATGGAACTCAGATTCCTCACACTTGTTAGCAAACACTTTACTAATACGTATGGGAGTGTACACACACACACACACACACACACACACACACACGTCGGCTCAAGTGACACAGGAGTCGTAGAAGCCCCTGTATTTTGGTGAGCCAGCTGGGGTTCCCACCAGCATTTTTTTCACCCTCAGCTATGTCAGGCTTTCTCCCCGCTGTTCCTGAGTTCACGCATTTGCCCCCTTGTGGCGACCAGAGCTGTTACAGTTCCCACCTTAAATGCTCTGACACTCCTTTAATTTTTTATTATTAATTAAATTTATTCATTTATTTTACATCTCAACCACAGTTCCCCTCCTTCCTCTCCTCCATTCCCTCACCCCACACCTCTCCCAACTCCTCCTCTGTTTCTGTTCAGAAAGGGGCAGGCCTCCCATGAAAGTCAACAAAGCATGGCACGTCCAGTTGAGATTGGACTAAGCTCCTCTCCTTGTATTAAGGCTGGGCAAGACAACCCATGAAGAGTAATAGGTTCTTGGAAGCCTACCAAAGTGTTAGGAACAGTTCCCACTCCATCACTAACTAACTAACCCAGCTGTCACACATATATGGAGGGCCTTGGTCCTATGCAGGTTCCCTAGATGTTGGTCTAGAGTCTGTGAGCTCCTATGGACGCAGGTTAGCTGTTTCTATGGGTTCCCTTGTGATGAACCCCCTGGCTGGTACAGTCCTTCCTCCCTCTCTTCAACAGGATGCCCTGAGTTTGGTCCAGTGCTTGACTGTGGGTCTCTGCATCTGTTTCCATTAGTCACCAAATTTCTCAGAATCCACTGGGTATCAGTCTACCTCAAGAATCAGCTATACCATTCTTGGGCATGTATCTGAAGGATGCCCAATCATACCACAAGGACACTTGCTCATTTATGTTCATAGCAACTTTATTTGTAATGACCAGAACCTGGAAACAACCTAGATGCCCCTCGACTGAAGAATAAATAAAGAAAATGTGGTACATTTGCACAGTGGAGTATTACTCAGCTGTCAAAAACAATGCCATCGGGAAAATTTGAAGGCAAATAGATGGAACTAGAAAAAAATCATCCTGAGTATAGTAACCCAGACTCGGAAAGAAAAACATGGTATGCACTCACCCACAAGTGGATATTAGCTGTACAGTAAAGGCTAACCAGGCTACAATCCATGGCCCCAGAGAGCACAGGTAACAAGGAGGGCCCAAGGGGTGACAGGGATGAATGGATTTCTTTGGGAAATAGAAGAGATCTTTTAGGGAGACTGTGGAGGGGGCATTGGGGACATGCACATGAAGGATTGGGTTGGGGAGGTGGATTGAAGGGGAGAGTAATGCAAGCGGTGTTTGGATGTGGGGGCATTTTGGAATCAGGTAGAAATCTGGTACAAGGGAAACTCCCTTGAATCTACAAGGATGACCCCAGCTAAGACTCCTAGCAATAGTGGACAGGTAGCCTGAACTGGCCATCTCCTGTAATCAGATTGGTGACTACCTCAATTATCATCAGATGTTCTGGCATTCTTACTGGGCCCCTCTGACAGTGGAACTAGAGTTTGGAAACTGTCTTATCAGTTTGGGGTTGTCTATCAGGGAACATGAACTCAACAGAGAAGTTATCTCGAAACACTGATGAGCAAATGATCTCACTGGCTCAGCTTCCTTGGACCAGATCTCTGGCAGAAAAATCAGGGGCTGTTACTAAAGTAAGGTCTCTGGGAAGAATGTTTGCCATTCTAACTCTTGTACCTGCAGGCCATTTCCCAAGAAACCGCAACAATGACAATCCTTATGGACACAGGGATAGATAGCATCTGTGTTGTTCTTTAGTGTAATACTGAATTCCTTGCTTATAGTAAGCACTCAACATTTGTTAAATGAATGAATAGAACCAGTTGACCAACTTCTGGCAATTTAACCTCACACTGCTCTTGATGGCTATTATGAAATGGTGGTGGTAGACATTGTGATAATATTAGAAGTATCTGTACGAACTATTAGACTGAGAAAACGAGCAGGGCTCCTCTACCATCTCATGTGACTCCATACGAAATGTGATACCTTGAAGAGTGGTTCAGCCTTGTCACAGCCTGGACTTTTGGCCTTTTCTCCCTTGGCAGTGTTTGTGTTCTGTGAAGCCAGCCTCAGTCACTTTGAGCTCCTTCCAGACTCTGAAAATGCCAACATCTAATCATGGCCAATAGCAGCGACAACTTCCTTTGTCACCCTAGGTGTTGGGAATTGAACTCAGAGCCTGGAGTAGCCTTCCAGAATACAACAGCACAAGGTAAGGTGAAAATTGACTCCTTAGAGAGGATATTGCAGGTATTGGGAGATTAAATAATTGGGAGGGCAGTAAAATATTATGGTATTCCTAATACAAAAGGCAATATGAGTTGTCAATATATGTAGCACCAAATGGCATAACGACACCACAAAAAGCAATCTAATAAGAGGAAAAAATTAAAAAATTTTAGGTGAAATACCCTCCCCAGGATTTGAGTCTGGATTGATACACCCACCTCCTCTAGCTCACTGGACTGTCTTGCAGGTTTCTTTGGTGTGATGATGCAGAGTTCTTGTCATCAAGCCAGCTTCCTCCCAGACAGAAGGCTGTCCCTGCCACATGTTAGGGTCAGGTTAGGGTTCAGTGCATGATTTTATCTGTAGGCTGACTATATTTGGAACATTGGTATAATAGAAAATAAATAAACATTCAGCTATGCAACAGGATACAGCCCCGATATGCAACAGGATAAAATGCTAGGCAAGTTAAAAATGCGGAAAAAGATTTCCATTGGCTTTGAGATGGGGACAAGAGTTACTGCAGTTCAGAAAAACATCAGACAAGAGCACAGGGTTTAGGGATAGTGAGCAGGTGTCAGTGGCCACATGAGGCCTCAGTTGTAACAGATATATACATGTCCTGAAATAACCGGATATGAAGTGACCATCCACCTTAGGACAGGTCTCAGCTCTGATGCAACCAGAGAGAACTTTCTGCATTTTGTCACTACCTAAGCCCCTGAAACTGTTTGGGTACAGCTGTGTGTATTTGTGTGCATGTACCTTCACATATTGCACAGGGCTATGTCTGAGTATGCATAGACAAATATACATGCCTATAAATATACAATTACATATGCATGTGTATGGTATTCATGTATGCATGTGACTATGCCTGTATATACAGTTTGGTATGTGTGAATGTCTGTGGACATATGAGTATACAAATGGATTTGAGTGCACATGTACATGGGCACAGTCCACGCAAGTATGTGCATGCTGTGGACAAGTGAGTGTATATGGGTATGTGTGTATATGTGCAAGCCAGTGTGTCTATGCGTACACACTTGTATGTAATTTGGAGTGCCCATGTGTCTGCCCACGGGCATGTGAGTGTTGTTCCTGTGGTAGGTGGAGCTGTCTATCCTGTGGAATATTTCACATACAGATGAGTTCTTGGAGTTGCATTGCAGTTATACAACTCTGTCATACTGTCATACAACAGTAAACACAACAACATAGTGATGACATGGATGTTTGTACAAGAAAAGCTGCCAAGATGTAAGAAAAAATATAATAGAAACCACTATCTCGTCATTTATTTAAATTCATTTCATTTTTTTCATGTAGGTGGTTCTGCCTGCTTGTGTGTCTGTGCACCACATAGCCTGGAACTGGAGTCATGGGTGCTTGTGGGCCACCAGGTGGGGACTGGGAACCCAACCCAGGTCCTTTGCAAGGGTCACATGTGCTTTTACTGCTGAGTTATCTCTCCAACCCCGTGAAGGAGATTTTTAAGAAAAAATTTACAAATGCTTTTTACATTTTATTATGATTGGGTGTGTACAGCTGTACCTGTGGTAGGTCAGCAGACAGCTGTAGGTCAGTTCTCCCCTTCCTCCAAGGGGTCTAGGGATAAAACTCAGATCATCCGACCTGGTAGCAAGCACCTTTACCTGCTGAGCTTTCTTACTGGCCCTAGAATCTATTTCCAATGCATGGCCCAGTGATCATCTCTTTGGGTATGTGGAGATAGATCTGTACTCTTCCCGCTTCCCCCAAAGTCTGACTGGTGGTTTTTAAGCCTGTATTTTACATATCCACACCATACTTGACTGTACACATATCTATTACGTATGCTGTTAAAATGTTTTAGAGTCATTACATGTAGTAGAAAGCCATTTGTAGGAAGAAGGCTAGGAGGAGGACTAGGAGGAGGACCATCTCTGACTCCAGCCCTGGGGTGACGATGAGCATGTACCACCGTTCCTGGCTCTTTATGCTTGCTCTCTGGGTGCTCAGGCCCCGTGCTTACAGAGAAAGCACTTGACAGACCAAATGACCTCTCTGGCCCAATTTGATCTCAGAACTTTTTAAAATAAGGATTCCTTGGGTCAGGCTCTGTACTGGCTTCCTGTCAGTGCTGTGCTTCAGGGAAGGTGTTTTATATCTCACACTGAAGAACTGGGCCCAGGAACTTACTTCCTGAAGTTTCAGTGAGCTGCTCAGTCCTGAAATAACCACACAGAAATTGTATTAATTGCAATACAATTTGGCCAATAGCTTAAGCATGTTGCTAGCTATCTCTTACACTTAGAATTAACCCATTTTCATTATTTTATATTTTACTATGAAGGTCGTGGCTGACTGGCAAGGTTCCAGCTGGCAGCTTGCTTGTTTCCCTTCGGGCAGCTACATGGTGTCTCTTTAATTCCACCTATTCTCTCTCTATATATCTCTTCCAGCCTGGCTATATTCTGTTAAGCCATTGGTTGAAAACAGCTTCTTTATTGACCAATAAAAGCAACACATATACAGAATGACTTCCCACACCATTTCCTCTTTTCTGTTTAAATAAAAAAAAAGGTTTTAACTTTAACATAGTAAAATTATATATATATACATATATATCTGATATCAAGCAAGAATTACAGTTACAATATTTATATTTACTTTATCTTTTATCATAACTAAGAAAAACAACTATACTATCTATTCTTATATTCTATAAAAGACTCCAGAAGGATATAATATTACCTAAGTAAACAGGAAGTGCTTCGTAAGCAGCTTTAAAAACTCTGGAATTGATAGAGACATCTCACCGCCTGGACAGTTACCCAAAGTTCTTCTGTAACATGGGGGCATCCAATTTTCAGCCTACAGGCCCATAGTATCCAACAGACTTTTACATGAAGCAGGAAATTTCAAAGACTGTTTTGCCAATCTTGGCAGTTTGTCATTCACTTTCTTCTGTATCCTGCAGAACGTCTTGCAGACTCTTTCATGATGCAGGAACCCTGAAGGATGATCTCACTTAGCAAGTTCAGCAGTCATTTTTCTGTGGGCCTTCCATGTTCAGTTCATAGCATCAAGCAGTCCAGGGAAGAGCAGTTTCTTACCCAAATGGCTAACCAGTGCCATATGGTGGCTCTTTGATGCCCATCTTCCTCTTGAAGTAGCTTGGTGCTGCCGGGAGCAGATGTGTTTCATTGTCATGAAAAGTTCTAAGTTCTTAAACATTTTAAATGCCATATTCCATAGGTCTTTGAAAGGTTTGAAGATTATCTCTATCTAACTGAAATATATCTATCTATAGATATATATCTAGAAAATCTAACTAACATGACTACAAGCTTGACTATTATAGATGACTATTAATATATTTCTTAATTATACATTGCATTTTTAAATGAACTGCACAAACACATTACCTTTTAAGAGCAGGAATATACATATAATAAAATTGATCTTAAATTTGTATCATTAAGTCAAAATCCATACCAATGAAAATCTCTATTGTATATTCCCCTTTAAATGTAAACAAACATTTGTAAACAATCATTTAGGGAATTTGGGCATAGTTCTTTCCAAACTGCAACTTTCTTTTTGATGGGCTAAGTAATTTTTGGGGGATGTTCATGGCCACCTTTTGTGGGGGGGGGTCTTGGTCCATCAAACAACATTAGCCTGAGAACCCACAGGTTCTCATCTTCTGCGGAAACAAAAGCAGAAACTCTTTTCAAAAGCAATTCCATATTCTTAGACCCAAATTCTGAAGTCAAGATACCTTGGAAACATATATGTTGGTTTATCTTAGCAGCCCGTACGATGAAATGGCTCTCTGTACTTAGCTCATTCATAGTCAAACAATGCAAAGAAAACACTATAATATACATAATCGAGACCCTCTGTGTATTCTCCATCCTTACGTGGCTTTTTTTTCTTTATTCCTTTACTCTATGACTGTCTAAACTCTGTCTCTTTAAAGACTTTTTTTTTAAATGATTTACTTCTTTTTATAACCCTCTGTATTCTTTATTCTCTCTCACATCTTTGTACATCTATCCAACACTGTGACCCATTTAGAGGTCTTTTTTTTATCTGAATCTATCTTTATTGTGTATCTGTAATTATTTTCTGACCAGAAGTGTCCTTTTTTAAAATTCTAAGTGGGTGTGGCTAGAGCCAACACAGCCCTGCCTGCTTGTTCACTCAGTTCAGCATGACAGAGGCATGTTCGCTGACTCTGAGAGCCATGATCATTGCCCCATTTTAGGCAAAAAGCAGTTCTATGTTACCATTACAAGTTGTAACAGTCTGCTCATAGACCCCACGTAAATGCTCTATAGTCAGACCTCCCAAAAGAGTCAGAGCCATTTGTGCTGACAAACCAGGAAGCCTTCTTAAAGGAGCCACGTGGTTTTGGCTGCTGCCACTGAGTTAAGAAGTCTTTTCTTAAAAGAATTGTGCCTCTGCTTTCTTCTAGCAAACAGAGCTCACCTGAGAAAATGTTGTTAAACTTTTCTTGTGTGTGTCTAGAATTCCTTTCCAAGCCCTCTCAGGTTTTATGTGGATTTAGCTAGCACACATTAGTATGCCAATTTTTAGTAGGAGACTGCTTGTTTGTTCCCAGCTGCTCAGTCTCAAAATAATCACACAGAAACTATATTAATTACAATACTGTTTGGCCAATAGCTTAAGCATATTGCTAGCTAACTCTTGTATCTAGAATTAACCCACCCATTTCCATTATTTTACATTTTACCACAAAGGTCATGGCCTATGGCAAGTTTCCAGCTGGCAGCTTGGGTCTTTTCCTCTGGCAGCTACATGTCATCTCATTGACTCTGCCTACTCTCTCTCTATATATCTCTTCCAGCCTCGCTATATTCTGTTAAGCCATTGGCTGAAAACAGCTTTTTTATTAACCAATAAAAGCAACACATATATAGAATGACTTCTCACATCAATTATATATTTTTAAAGTCATGACATCATTTTTGGTGACTGTGAAATGTTCTGTAATTTACTCAACAAACATCTTATTGTGGTCCTCATTATTACTTCATTTCTTTTGTTGTCCTGAGCATCTCTCTGATAAACACATTAACCCTTTTGTGTATCCATTGGTCTTTTTCTTCTTATTTATTTATTTATTTATTTATTTATTTATTTATTTATTTTTATTTTATATACTAGCCACAGTTCTCCCTCTCTCCCCTCCTCCTATTCCCCCCTTCATCTCCCCCCTCAGCCCCATCCACTCCTCAGAAAGGGTAAGGCCTCTCATGGGGAGTCAACAAAGTCTGGGACATCAAGTTGAGACTGGACCAAGCCCCTCCTCCCGTATGGAGGCTGAGCAAGGTATCTCTCCAGAGGGAATGGGCTCCAAAAACTCAGTTCATATACTAGGTATAGATCCTCATCCCACTGCCAGTGGTCTTACAGACTGCACAATCCACAGAACTGTCACCCACATTCAGAGGGTCAGGTTCAGTCCTGTGTAGCCTTCCCAGCTGTCTGTCTGGAGTCAGTGAGCTCCCACTAGCTCTGGTCAGCTGTTTCTGTGGATATCCCCATCACAATCTTGCCCCCTTTGCTCATATAAGCCCTCCCCCCCCTCTTCAACTGGACTCTGGGAGCTCAGCCCAGTGCTTAGCTGTGGATCTCTGCTTCTGCTTCCATCAGTTACTGGATGAGGATCTATGATGACACTTAGAGTGGTCATCAATCTGATTACAGGGGAAGGTCAGCTCAGGCACCCTCTCTCCACTATTGCTAGGGATCTTAGCTGGACTCATCCTTGTGGATCCCTGGGAATTTTTCTAGCAGTAGGTGTCTCCCTAACCTCACAATGGTTACCTCTATCCAGATATCTCTTTCTTTGCTTTCCCTCTCTGTCCCTCATGTTCTCCTTCCCCTCCCCTTCACCCCTTCACCCCTCCCAATTTACTCAGGAGATCCTATCTATTCTCTTCCCAGGGGCATCCATTGACCTTAAAGGCATTTTTTTTTTTTTTTTTTTTTTTTGCAAATGTTAGATCTACAAACCTTCAATGTCTCGGTGGCTTGTTGGCTTTAGTTTGGCAATGGGTTCATTTGAATATGTGTTGGTAGCTGAAAGGGTCACAGAATTATAAGCTTTCCACCTTCGCCACTGCTTTGCTCTTTGCAGGCTCTGGGACTCTGGGATTCTAGGATTCTGTGTTTTAGATGCTCTTCTGTGTGGTTCCCTGCAGCACAAGCCATTGAACTCTAGATGGCGATGTTTCCTCATAATTAAAGCCTGCTTTGCCAAGGCCGCAGAATGGCTAACAATTTTCGTGACTGAATATACGTTGATAGTACTAAAATTTAGAAGAGACAATGGAGAGAAGGTCACATAACTTGTCCATGGAGCATGTTTATTTAGGGCAGTGACTGGAGAAGTTCCGCAGTGGCATCTGTTCTCGGTGGCTTGTCCCCAGGGCAAAGGTCCATATCACAAGGATGCCGCTTGAAAAGATAGAAACAAACTCCCACCTACCGAGGTCTTGTTTTAGCTCTTCTCCTAGCACATTTTGTGTTCTAGTTTTTGCAAGCCAATTTGGTGGTGGACTGCCCTCAATCCCCCTCTTTTTCACAGTTAACCAACTGTGTCTCTCCAGGGGAAGATGATGTGATAATGATGAGAAGGAGGAGGAAGAGAAGGAAGGGGATTATCACGAATGTGAAAAGGTGTGCATGTCATAAACATAGAACTGGAGCAGAGCCTTCCTAGTCTCCGCATTTCTGACACTGTGCTGATCACTTTGGTTCACATTTACTCTTCTGGAGGAGCTGGAAGCATCGACACAGGTGGGTACCAGTGTTCTGGGTACATCCATGAGGAAACATATCCGTATATGTGAAACCACTCATCAGATAGACATTGGAACCATATCTGTTCAGTGTGAAGGATGATCCACCTCCAGGGCATGGCCCAGTTCAGTCTGCACACACTCTCTCATTCTTTAAACAAAACCTTTTCATCGTATGCACTGATTGTACATGGTAAAGTGTTAAATATGGGCATTTTCATAAATCATGCATTGTACATTAAAGATACTTTCTGTACTTCCCTTTCTTCCCCTCTCTTTATCTGTGTTAGTCCTTTCTATCCTAGACATCTCATGTCCACTGCCATGCCATATATACACACATGACTCTTTGGATGTAAACTCTGGAAGCACATGTAAGAAAATAGGATATTTGTCTTTCTGAGGCTGACTTGACTCACCTAAAGTGAGTGACTCCGGCTGCATTCATTTTCCTGCAAAGGACACAAACTTTTTTATTTTTTATAGCTGAAAAATTCTATCACATATAAATATATCTATTATATATTGTATTTACTATATACTATATATTACATATATATGTTGTAGTAATGATTTCTTGGTAATGACACACATATACATATATAAATATACACATATAGAATATGCATATATATATATGATCTCATTCTTTCTTTAGGGAGGCTTCTGTCAATGTCAATGACAAGGCTGTCATGTCTCTACAAACTGTTAGTCTATTTTTATTGGAGACTCGGAAAAAAAAAACCCAGATGGTACACAGTGGTGGGGTAACTATTAAGAGTCCTCTGAAACCTGTGAGCAATACAAGGCAAATTAAGTGCCCTACAGTTAGCCACAGATGAGAGTCACTTCAGCTCTTAGATCCAAAGGGAAGGTAAGAGTGGAGAGGCAGGGGGAGCTAAGAGACACTGGAGAGAGCTGAAGCTGTCTGCCTCCTGAGAGGTGTCACTCCGTAGAGACAGGTTCTTCAGAAGTCAATAGCCATGATCCAAGCCTTGCCAGCTCCCAAGGGAACCAGGGTCACGAATATTGTAATTGCCTCATCTGTTCACAATGACTCTCCCTTGTGCTGAGAAGTCAGCAGGCAAAGGAGGCTGGAAGATGTGGTCTACCAGGCAGGCAGAGAGGCCGAGATGATCCTGGAAGCATCAAAGGGAGACCCCTCAGCATAAGAAGCCTCACTTCCCGCAAGTTTCTGAGTATTACAAATTGGTTAAACTGGGATCAGCTGTGAGGAGACTGGCTCACAGACCATCCAATTTCAGGTAATTAGGCAATACATATCTGTGAAAGGAAGAACAACTGAACACAGAAGATGAGCTGTAATGTCATAATGGAATTTATTTTGCTTATGTAATGCCATACTGAAAAAGGCCCCCAGCCAGTCCCAGGGAAGCCATGAGCCTGGGCTGACCAGAGGGGAGGTCTAGGCATTTTGTTCATCGGTCGTTCTTGTAGGCTGAATATTCTAATAGAATCCCCATAGTCTCTTGTACAGTTGCTTAAGTCTCTTTGAAAGTAGACTGGGATGCTTATTCCTGGTAGAGGCACTGAATTCTTCCTTCTGGAGGCCTGGTGTCTTACTCCATCAGCAGATTCTCATTCTAAACACTTGCTCAGGTCTGGAGGCTGTGGAGGACAGCCTTCAGACGCCTGGGTTAGCCAGCTTGGGCTTCCTCTGATAATACGGCTAGATAACCTTTGGGACTGGCCATCTAGTTCACTCTCAGGGGAGCTGTTCCCTAGGGAGCATCTCCACAGGTCAGGCCCTCTCTTGTCACAATTTCGTTGTCACTTTCCCTTGCTAAGTGCTGAGTAACATGGCCTCCAGTGTCGCTAAGATGTAGCTTGCTTTTGGTATTGGTAAGCCTCGTGAATCAATTTATGCATTTTTTTTATTTTTATTTTTTAAATATTTATTTACTTATCATGAATACAATATTCCGTCTGTGTGTACGTCTGCAGGCCAGAAGAGGGCACCAGACCTCATTACAGATGGTTGTGAGCCACCATGTGGTTGCCGGGAATTGAACTCTGGACCTTTGGAAGAGCAGGCAGTGCTCTTAACCGCTGAGTCATCTCTCCAGCCCCTTATGCATCTTTTATAATTGGCTATGGCCTATGTGGAGGTCATTACCAAGTCATTGCCCCTCAAACTAGAAATTCCTTATTGCTTTGTTTTCATATAACTTTCCCATGAAACAAAGTAACCTGGTAGATTTTCTGGCGCTGCATAGATACTTGCCTTGATCATCCCACTTCCATGTTCCTGCCCCCTTCCTGTCGCTCCCCTTATGGCAATATGGTATCTCACTGTGGCCCATAACCTTATTTGTGTTTTCAGAGGTCCTCCTAGCCACACGTTTGTACCATTTCCAAGGGTCCTTGCTAAAGTATTAAGTGCTGTGTCAAAACAAACTACTCTCCTGTTAGGAGATGCTTATCCAAATTTGTTTTATCCATCTTGGTCTAGAACACTCAAAATTGAGTCCCTTTTCTAGATTTCAGGATATTTCTGCATCATGCGATAACTTCAGGATAAAGCTCCTCCCCCTTTAACATGTCATCAATTGAGTTATGTTGTGACTTAATCATATTTATTGGCTAAGTGGACAGGAAGGAAAAGTGGGGGCAAATCGTGGGAGGGCACATGTTCTTTTGTGTAGACAGGATCTCTGCCACAGTCCTTAAGCAAAACTGAATACCATGTCATAACTGAGAGCAGTTCAAAAGCACAGGGTTGTGGTATCAGTCTGAAGAGTCAAGACCCTGCAGTCCATTAACCCAGATGTCCCCATCCCATGTGTCCACATCTTGTTCTTTTCTAATCGGTGCTTTGATTGTGGGACAGCTGACTCGCCTTCCTCGGCTTCTTCTGCAGATGCTGGTTATTCCCCTGTGGGGTTCACAGCTTTTTCTGCTCTTCTCGCAAGGCGATAGGAATCTATTTTGCCACCAAGTATTCTGCCTTATATATTTAGCCATTGGCAATTTATTCATCTCCGCTTTTTGTCATCTCTTTTCCAGCGCATTAACAGATGGCAGTAGCCCCCGAATTCTGCTGTCCTTATGGTTGCTATTTCCCTACTCTTTCCTCAAAATCTCTGTGTCTCAGTTACTCCAGTTCCAGTGATAACACTGTTCCCTGGGGCAGAAAGTGACAGACATTGTCCAAATGTTTCTCAAGCCTAGTCTGTATTCCAGGGGCTGTTCCAGGTGCTAAGAAGGCAATCACATGCACAGCATACAGAAAGCACCGCCCTCAAGAACCATTAATAGAATAGAGAGTATGGTCCTCACATCTCTCTCGTTTCCAGATTTCTCACCCTTACAGGCAGGAGAGTCCATCAGAAATTCTCATCTTGGTATTTCTGACATTGGTGTCGCTCCTTATATCAAGAAGTAACAAAGTGACCTCCCTGGAAAAGTTGATTGTGAGAGAGAAAAGGGCAGGAAGTTTTATTAGAGAATGTTTTCGGTAATGGTCTTGGAATTGATTCTTGTAGACAAAATGGAGAAAGGGAGAGAGGGAAGGAGGGAAGGAGGGGAAGAAAAGGGAAGGAAGGAAGAGGGAGGAGAGAGAGAGAGGCAGAGAGAGAGAGAGAGTCTTAACTGATGAACGCTGATAATAGCATGGCCCTTCTGGGGACCTGTATGGGCCCACATTGATCAGTCTTTGGGTATGGGCTGTCCTCAAGAGTGGTCTGACTTTAGGTGACCCCTCCCTTGAAGCTTATTCAGTATCCAAAGTGGGTTGGCCGCAGCGCTGGTCCTTCATTCCTGAGGGAGGGTTTGAGTGGGGAGCCGTCCATAGAAACACCCTCTCCATCCAAACATGCCTAACTCAGAGGTGGGCAAGTGAACTGGAGTGAGAATGAGAGACAATGAGGGATCATACGGGTGAGAGAGCTTGGGACGTGAGTAACATGGGGACAGTACTTCTGTATGTTGTGTGTGTGACTTTGTGTTTAGCACTCAGAACAGTACATGACACTCAGTATAAGCACGCTTTAGAAATATTTGAACACATGACTGCCACTCTCAGATCCATAGATCCTGATGTACTGTGGAACATATTTCCATCCTTTTTCATTAGAGACCTTATCTTCTAAATAAGGCATTTCCATTGGCATAGTCTGACTATTAAATTAAAACTATTGGATTTTGATGTTAATCAGTATTTATCAAGCAGTATTAAACTGGAAAAATAATTTCTCTCTTTTTTCCGAGACATAATCACACGAACATGGTAGTTTTGTTCTTAAATCATATATTTCTTTCTGGACATGTACTGGGTAACAAAATTTGTGTGTATATGTTGTGTATATGTCTGTTTTTCCACACAGATCTGGTGATATACCCTGAATGAAAAGAACTCACTTTGCATTAACATATCTGACCTTTGTAGAATTGTTTTGGGGGGAAGCCAAATAATAGCATCATGTAATTTAAAGGGAAGATACATACACAAACCAGCATAAAACATAATTCCTTCCTATATTTTCAAACTAATAAGGAATTATAGTAAAAAAGCTAAAACTACTTAGGAATGAATATTATAAAAATTCTGTTCTAAATATGTTACTAAAACAAACCACACCTACTTATGTACATTATTTTTCATTATTGCAATGTTATAGATGGAACTATATATATATATCTGTAAAAACTCATAACATTGAATTCTGACAGTTCACAGATTTGTTCACTCACATCTTGTGTAATTAAAAGTTTTAATGGATAGCAGAATTCATAAATATAGTTTAACTGTGGGGCACACCTCTAGGCCATCTTAGTAAGGCAGGTAGTAATCATATCTGGGCTCGATGGTTCTGTAGCTGGCATTGGGCAAAATATCTCAGAGTTGCTGTTCACCTCATAGCTGCCTTCTGACCCACGTCCTTGTTACCTTGCATAGCACCTAAGGCCTCTGCAAAGCCTTCTCCTCTGCTTTAGCTTACTGAGTCCGGTGCCATCCACCACTGAGAACCCTCATGAGGTGTCATGAGGCCCCGTGCCCTCACTCTCTTACCTTGGGTAGATGCATTTCTGTGAAACGCACTGTCTCCCAAGATTCCACTAACAAAGAAATAAGAAAATTTGAGCAGCCACAGACAGTGTGGCTCTCTGTATCTCCGCTGTCTCGGGCCTTTGGATCAAGCCATCCATCTGCTTTTCTGTGTTCTGCCCCACCTCTGCTGTGACTGACTTGGCAGTTCCCCAACACCTCTAATGTCAGACCAAAAACGCCATCCTGTGTTTGCAGCACCTTCTGAATCTCTCAAGCCAACAGAATTCATTGTGTGTACTTGCTTTCCATTCTCCCTCCACCCTCTGTGGATGTGTGTATCACATGTGGGTGTTTTTATGCACTTCCAGTTTGGGAATTATTTTCATCCTAAAGCGGAGCTTTAGCAGAGCCTAGATATTTGAGGGAATAATCTAGGCCTTTTTTAATTTATTGAAAATAGTTTTTTTCCCATACAGTATGTTGTGATTATGGTTTCCTCTCTCCCAATCTTCTCAGATCCTTCTTATGTCCCCATTCACATAAATTCACACCATTTCTCTCTCTCTCTCTCTTTCTCTCTCTCTCTCTCTCTCTCTCTCTCTCTCTCTCTCTCATTAGACTACAAATGGGCATTTAAAAACTAAAATAAGTTTACAAAACAATAGAATAGGACAAAACAAACAAATAGAAAAAAGAGCCAAAGAAACACATACAGATGCTCACACACACACGCACACACACACGCACGCACGCACACACAAATTCCATTAAAAACAAAATTAGAAACCATAATATATAAGCAAAAGTTCTGTAAGGTTAAAAAAAAAATAATGTGCTCTGGCAAAGCATTGAATCTCAGACTTCGTGGCACGTCGTAGAGTATCTTGCACTGTTGGGAGCAGTGAGACCCCAGATCCTGAATTTCTTGTAATCCCCTGATCTGAGTGCCTACAGCTGCTCTGAGCATGAGACCTTTAGGAGTTCCCGATGGCAGGAGAGTGGTTTCTGGTGGGTTTGGCTGGGGCGTGGCTATCTCTATATAATCTGCCCCTGAACACAAAAAAGGGGGCATTCTTGGGGAATTCAAGGATGACTCATGTCGCTGTCTCTCTGTGTGTGCATGTCTTTGTATTTTAACCTCCAGCTCCCTTGCCTGAAGCTCGTGAACTGGGTGCCAGTGCACAGAGTGCAGTCATGGGGGCACTGTGAGCGGCATTGCACACTTATTGGTTGAATAAGTCAATGCAAAAAATAGAAGCGTTGGGAAGTGGAGCATGGGAAGGGACAGTTGAGTGCAAATAGGCATCTCATGGGGGTAAAAACTCAGGGCAAGTGGCTTCCTTCACAGTGTGCGCAGACTGGAACCTTCATGAAAATTCTCCTTTCCCCTTACATGGACAGAAGGATGTTCCCGTGTGTAGCCTTGGTGTCCACTACTCTGAAATAGAATATAAACTCCCTTTCTGTAATAGTCCATATGCACCATGGACAAGACATGAAGCAGCAGGTTTGGCTGTCATCTATGAACCACTGCCAGTCGACACACTGGGAATTTATAAATACCCATGCAGTGAGGAATCCATCCTTTGCCTCCACCATTGATAACAGAGTAGAAAGATTCTTGCTTGTTTCCCAGGGACCCCTACCAAACACCTTCAGAGCATCCCTCTCACTTCAGGCTCTGTTGGGTGTTTATAGCTGTAGGCACTTTTTCCTTCATCCTCTTGTGGAAATATTTTCACCAGGAGATGCTGCTTCACTCCTGCCTCACCTTGCAGGCCCTTGAATTGTGTATGGATCTCAAAAGATAAAGAAGTTCAGCCCCCTTCAGGCTCTCCCAAGGTTAGAGTCCCCTGACTGCCTACGTTTACTCTGTAACCAAGAGGCAAGAATGAGTACAGGAGAAAAAGCAAGGCAATGGCTTTCTTTAAAACGTAGAGCTATCTGGGATAGGAAACCTTCGAGAGGTCACATCCTCTGCAAAGTTCACATCGGGTCGCTGCTGGAATTCTACCAGCGCTGACAGACTAGCCATGTGAGAGACCTTTTTTCCAAGGTCTGTGGTTTTCTCTCAGCATCTTTTAAGGGAGCATAGCAGCTCCCTGGGCCTCCCTTTGTCTTCAGTCCTAACGACCTCATTGTGACACATGTCCTCTCAGATCTGACATGTAGGTGCTTATGGCTTCTCCTGAGGGATTCATCTGGGGTGTGCAGGACAGTTGTCCAGGTGAGTTTAGCTCGACTCTATGTAGGTCAGGGAAGAAATGCTAGCCTAGTATTTGCCGAGTTTCTGCCTTTGGGGTCATTTTTAGTCACCCTTCTAGCCGGACGGAACAGTTCGTTAGCAGACAGCTTACTACCATCCCACCATCAGATTAGATTTTCCTGCTCAGTCTAAACTGAAAGCGGCTCTTCTCTCTCCCTGCATTATTCTAAGTGAACACGAATCAGCATGACCCGGCTCTTGGAGTTGAGAAATAGAACTGACATTTCTCCCTAATGCAAAGAAGCCTTTATCGGAAATGCTTCTGCAGCCATGGCTGAGGGGCCACTCGGCAGCACAGTGAGTGTCTTAACACACACAAGGCCCTGGATTTGATCAGCATTTCAAACTAAAAGACAACCCAGGCCAAGAGACAAGGAAAGAGGTACTACAAGTGTGAACTTTGTTTTGAAGTTTACCATAAAATACAGAGACGAGAGAATGTACAAAGGCAGCGAGCGGCTGAGAGCTGTTGTGGGCAAGTTCAATAGACATGGGATGAAAAGCCGATATGTCACGCTGCTCGGAGTGAGTCAGGAAGAGATGCTTAGTTCTATATTTTACATTGAAACTGCGTCTGCCAAATTGTTGAAACATTAATACTGAGCCTGAAGCCACGCAATTGATTTTTGACACTTTTTAATTTTTTTTTTCTTTCAGTGTCATTTTGATGACTAATTTCTATGATGCTCACTGGATCAGAAACTCAACATTATTAACTGAGTCATTAAGATTTGCTTATCGCTTTGATCATCTAAAAATTGCATTTGGTGCATAAATATATTGGAAAGAAGGCACATTTAATGTTCCCCACATGCAAGCAGGAATGGGCTTAATTTAGAGATCCTTCCTTTGTAACTTAGAAATGCTATTTTAATAACTGAGGTCTTATGTAGAGCATATCAATGATGAGTTGAGATTTAAAGAGATCTTGGAAAGGTCTATTTTTAATTTCTTTAATGGGTTTAAATATACCTACAAAGCACATTATAAGTAACACACAGATACAATGGCGGTGTCATTTCTCATCAAGGTTGAGCAATCCCTTTGCTATGGGAGAAATCTTATCCCTGGCTTGTATCTCAAGTTAGACCAGTCATCGATTGGCCACCCTCATGTTTCTGCACATCTTGTAGAAAAGACAAATTTCAGGTCAAAGGTTTTGTAGATTGGTTGGGTCCCAGTCCCTCCACTGGAAGACTTGCCTGGTTATAGAAGATACCAATTCAGGCTCCGTATCCCCTATACCAGGAGTCTTATCTAGGGTCACCCTAGTAGATTCTTGGGAGTTTCCATTGCACTAGGTTTCTATTGCACCCCGGAAATTCTCCCTTCTATACCAGTCATCTCTCCCAGTACTCTCCCCCTCTAGCTACCCCTAATCCCTCTGTTCCTATCCCCAGTTACCCCCAGCTACCCCCAGTTCACCTGCAAAATGTATTCTCTTTTCCTTTCCCAGAAATGTTCATGCATTATCCTTGAACCCTCTTTGTTACCTAACCTCTCTAGATCTGTGTATTGTAGCATGATATCCACTTATAAGTAAATGGACACCATGTTTGCCTTTCTGAGTGGGTTACCTCACTCTGGATGATTTTTTTTTTCAGTTCTTCCCATTTGTGTGCAAAATTCATGATATTTCATTTTAGCAGCCAAGAAATACTCTATTTTCTAAATATATCACATTTTCTTTATCCATTCTCCTGTTAAGGTGCATCTAGGTTGTTACCAGTTTCTGACTACTATGAATAAAGCTGCTATGGACATAGTTGAGAAAGTGTCCTTGTGGTAGGATATATTGTCCTTTGGGTATATGACCAGGAGTGGTATAGCTGGGTCTTGAGGTAGATTGATTCCCAATTTTCTTAGAAACCGCCATATTGATTTCCAGAGTGGTTGTACAAGATTGCACTCCCACCTGCAATGGAGGAGTGTTCCCCTTGCTCTGCATTCGCTCCAGCACGAACTGTCGTATGTATTTTGATCTTAACAAGTTCTCTACCATATCTGTTAGGTTCATTTGGTTCATAACATCCATTAGCTCCATTATTTCTGCTTAGTTTTTGTCCAGATTACCTGTCCATAGGTGAGAGTCAGGTATTGAAATCTTGCACTATCAATGTTTGATCTTAGATGTGTGATTTAAGCTTTAGTAATGTTTCTTTTTCAAATGTGGGTATCTTTGAACTGGGGCATAGATGCTAAGAAATGAGGTGCCATTTTGGTGTACCAAGTATCCTTCCTCATCATTTTTGATTAATTTTGGTTTGAAAGTCTATTTTGTTAGAGATTAGAATAGTTACATCAGTTTACTTTTGGGTCCATTTGCTTAGAAAATCTTTTTTCCAACCCTTTTCCCTGAGGTAATGTCTATCTTTGATGTTGAGGTGTGTTTCTTGTATGCACCAGAAGGATGGATCCTATTGTCATATCTGTTCTGTTAGGCTGGGTCTTTTTATTGGGGAGCTGAGTCAATTGATATTGAGAGATATTAATAATCAATGAATGTTGATTCCTGTTATTTTATTGCTGTTGTTTTGGGGTGGTGGTGGTGGCAGTAGTAGTAATGTGTGTGTGTGTGTGTTTCCCTTCTATAGGTTTTGCTGGTGTGCGATTATTTCCTGTGTTTTCATGGGTGTAGTTAACTTCCCTGGATTGGAGTTTTCCTTGCAGAACCTTCTGTAGGGCTTGATTTGTGGATAGATATTGTTTAAATTTGATTTTGTTTTGGAATACCTTGTTGTATCTATTTATGGTGATTGAAAGTTTTGCTGGGTATAATAGCCTGGGTTGGCATTTGTGGTCTTAGAGCCTGTAAGACATATGTCTGTCCAGTCCCTTCTGGCTTTTAGAGTCTCCATTGAGAAGGCAGGAGTAACTCTGATAGATCTGCCTTTATATGTTACTTGCCCTTTTTCCTTTGCAGCTTTTAATAGTCTTATTTTTTCTCCTCTATGTTTAGTGTTTTGATTATTCATGTGGCAAGGGGGCTTTCTTTTCTGGTCCAGTCTATTTGGTGTTCTCTAAGCTTCTTGTATCTTTATAGGCATGCCATTTTTAAAATTAGAAAAATTCTATGATTCTATTAAAATTATTTTCTGGGCCTTTGAGTTGGGATTCTTCTTCTATTCCTATTATTCTTAGGTTTGGTCTTTAGATAGTATTCCAGATTTCTTGAGTATTTTTTGTCACTAATTGTTTTAAATTTAAAATTTTCTTTTACAGTTGTATCTTTTTTTTATTGTTAACTTTTATGCCTGGGATCTTTCTTCCATCTCTTGTATTCTGTTGGTGATGCTTGCATCTCTAATTCCTGTTTGATTATCTATATTTTCCACCTGCAGGATTTCCTTAATTTTCTTTATTGCTTTTACTTCTGTTTTCAGGGGTTGAAAGGTTTTTATCTATTTACTTCACCTATTTGTGGTTTTGCTTGGCTTTCTTTAAGGGATTTATTTATTTGCTTTTATTATTTGCTTGCATTTTCTGGGATTTCTTTAAGGGATTTATTCATTTCCTCATTAAGAACCTCTATCAGCTTCATAAAGTTGGTTTTAAAGTTGTTTTCTTGTGCTTCAACTGTGTTGGAACATTCAGAGCTTGGTGTAGTGGGATATCTGGGCTCTGGTGGTGCCATATTGCCCTGGCTGATCTCTGACACGCATCTAGATATCTGGGATTGGGATTGTTAATTTCTGAGTTTGTTTTTGTTGGATGGGTATTTTGTTCCTTGGTTTCTGTTTCCTCTTTGGTCTTCTGGTCTTTGTGGTCTGTAGTTCAGGCAGCTGGCATGACCTTTGATCCAGCTGGGAGTCTTCATCAGAGTTGGGGGCTGGATTTCTGATATCTAGTCTGGCTTTTGGTTTAGCAGAGGGTCTCCATTCTTCTCACTGGCACATCTTGTAGATAAGACAATCAGCAACTGAGCAGAGAATTTCTGCTAGTGTAAGGAGCAATTCATGCAGATGGTGGGCACAAAGAGGATCTTTGGGATGGGTCTTTGGGCTCCCAACCAAGAGCAGGTAGGGCTCTTAACTCTTCTTTTTATGGTTTTCTAATCCAACAGAGAAGCAGAGTGTGCACTTCTTTCTTGGGAGGCTCCAGATCAGTCTAGGGTACCAAGCAAGGGCTAAGCTCTTCTTCTGGAAGATATGAAAGGGAATCAGGTGAGATCTTAGCCCCACTCTTCCGTCTCCCTCACTTTGAAGCCCTATGACCTCTAGTGAAGTAGATTTAGACTTTCAACGCAAAGGTGTTTCATCCTAATCATCATCTGGACTAGGGCACAGAAGACTTACAGCAAATGCTCCTTGAATCCCTGCCGGAAGGGATCCTTCTGTGGTTATCTCTGACCCGAAGTGCCTTTGAGCCCTGCTGCGGTCCTCTTGTTACTGAGGAAGCTTTGCACCAGCAGGGGGTAGTAAACCTTCATATTTGTTCCTCTCCTGCAGGCAGGTGAAAAGCATTTGCAGTTAAGCCTTGAGGGTTACGCTTTATCCATTGAGTGCCTCTGGATCTAGCTTTCTAAGATAGTCACCTCCATCCATATCACCTCTGACTAGCAGGTCCAGAAGGTACTAGATTTCAGTAGGAACAATTCAATCTGTGTTTAAATGCATTAGTTTTCTTTGCCATTGGTTTCAAGATCCCTGTTCCATCTGGGGAGTGAGATGTGAATGTGGTTGGAAACCACACAGGGAAAGCATTGCTTTCAGATGTACGTTCTGACTCCACTTCTAACTGAAAACTGGGCAGCACAGAGACATGAGACAGAACACACGGAAGTGACCTAGCTCGGTACTCATGTGTTCCAAGATTTTTCTCTCTCATCTGTGTCTTCTCTGTGTCCTGTGGAAAAGAGGAAGAACTTCTACAAATAGGAGGCATTCAGCCATGCTGTAGGGACTATTAGAGAGGGGTGAACTGGGTGGTGGTAAATCCCAGATCTCATGAAGCAGAGGCAGGTGGACCTCTGCAAGCTCAAGGCTAGCCTGGTTTACAAAGTGAGTTCCAGGTCAGCCATAGCAGTTACACAGAGAGACCCTGTCTCAAGAAACAAATCAAAACAAAACAACAACAACAAAAGAGAATAGAGAGGGATGAAATGATTTTTTTAAAAACTGGGGACTGGACAATCAAGTTGCTCACGAGTGTGAAAGAGAACGCTTTGCTCAGGAGCGTGAAAAAGAATGCTGTCCTCCAGAGAGTGCTTGGTACCTTTGTCTGACAGTTATTGCTTCATAGGCATCCACTCAAGTAAATAATCCTGAAGACTCTGAGTCGGACGGAATACCTTTTCACTAACAGTGAGGCGCTTGTTTATTAAAGGAAGGCAAACCTGTCAGAGATATGATTTATGCGCATTTAGAAAAACTGACTTTCTAGTGGAGTCAACTTCAGCTACAGTACAACCCAGAGTCTACCGGAACATGGATGTGGTTGATCACAGCCTAAATTGGGATCCGGTAGATCAAGGCAGACAAGCTTTTAACCATTGCTTGACTTCCTCAATGAACAGGTGCTCTCTGTTGCTGGGAAGTCATTTGGTCAAGGTGCTAACGGTGGTGCATTGGTGCTGGCCAGCTGTCCCATCAGGTTCCCCAGGAGCGACAGAGATGTGGAAGGGGGGCCTCAAGAAAGCTGCTGAAAGCTGCTTCCTCCTTCTGTCTTCCTTGGAATGCCCTTTTCCTTTTTAATGACAAAATCTGATTTATCAATTAGCAAGTAAATATATAAATACAGAAGGTGAGGCTTTCTTCCTTCACAAATAATGTACCCCAACTTTGGGGGGAGGGTATGTGTGCAGGTCCTTCAGAACAACAGGCACTGTGGAAATGGAAGAAGGCTTCACATTTGGGTGATGTTTTTATTCTCACGTAAGCTAGCATGTACTTTTAGAGGTTTCCAGCTTTGAACAGATAGTTGACTTTACCTTTGTTATGTAATTAAAAAACATAATAGGACAATTTCTTGGCCAAAATATAAGTCTAAAATACCTAAGGAAAACATATAGTTGTGAATCCTTAGAAGATGATGTAGACAATTTTTGGAATCTTAAATACCAATAAAAATATAAGTTGATACATGACAATTCTTTTTTTCCCAAAACATCAACATTTATTGAGTGTGTATTATAGTCTGTATCTCATGTGAATTACTAGAGACAGTAAAATGAAATTAAGGCTTATTTTATTTCCCCCATGTGTTTACATCTGTGAAGATAATAGATAAGTAAGTGAGAACCCACCAGCCATTTCTTGTGAAGCCAGGCACAGGAAAGCTGTATTGCAGAATGTCATGATAGGATCCAACCCTAGTCCTGTATTCTTTGACTCTACTTATTTGTGTCCCCATCTTCTAAATTCCCTTCACAGAAAGAGAAAAATCAATTCCCAAAGAGGGACAAAGGTTCTGATGTAGTCATTTCCACAACACTAAGCACTTTTGTATAAGGTGCAGGTAGAGTCTGAGAATTATATAAGCAGATCGCACATGCTCCATGTATAGCATTCCACTTCTGCTACAGATAATTGAGATGCAATTGTGTCAATTACACGAGACACAACAGATACATGACAATTCTTTAATGGCATTCCTCACTTTCCCCTCCTCTCCTGCTCCTGCTGGGCTGGTCGGTGCTGGTGGAGGCTCTCGATCTGTCTAGACAGTGCTCCCCTTAGTGACAATGGTGTTTGTTCAAGTGTGGATGTCAGCCACCTGCCTCAGATCTTGTGGAGAACCTGGTAAGTGGCTATTCCAGACAGCTTCTGGTTTTTCTCAGGTATGACTCATTGGATCCTCAGGGGCCGGAATTTGATGTGTAATGAGCTCCCCAGACAATGCTGTGCAAACTAAAATAATGTGTGACAGCAGAAATTCTATGCCCCTTGTAATGACTGGGGAATCTCTGAAAATCCTTATCAGGCCCATTCATGAAGTCTGAGGGAGACACTCGGGTGTGTGGATGGACAGAGAGCCTTTGCTATTCTATTGCATTAGAGCAGTGAAATTCAACAGAAATGCAGTTTCAGCTGCACTCGTGTTAATTCCCCCCCCCAGTGACAATAATAAAACAGTAAAATGGAGTAGATTAAATTAATCTCAAAATCATTTTTATTTAACTCAGCACACCCCAAATAATACTTTACCGTACAGCGAAGATAAAATTATTACTTTACATTCTTTGTATTATGTCTTTGAATACGTGTGGATCTTACTTGTGCTGGGCAGTAGCAGTCATTGCTTGCCGAGAGCAGAAAGTCTCTCGTTTCTCATGCTGGCACAGCTAGTGTTGACAGACACACTTCCAATAGTGGAAAAGTTACTGCATCAGGATTAAGTGTGTTGCTGTTGATAGCTGACATTGAGTTCTGTGGCATTCAGAGTCCAAGCATTGCAGCTGACCTCCTCCACAGCTGGGCACAAAACTGCGCTTTCAACTTGTGTTCCACTCTCTTCAGTCACAGGGCACATTGTCTACTCTGATCCACAGCCTGCCATTCCCTGACCATTCCCCATGCTTTAACTGGCTTCTTGGTTCCTTTCTTAGTGCGGAATTCTCCTCCTCCTCCAACACTAGCTGTGATCCCTGTCTGTCCATAGGAAAGCAGGGAGAAGGGCTCTTCCAGGTTATTGGTCACACACTATCTGTTCTTGGATTTATTTTATGGTAGAACACATAGCTCTTCTAGTATCAATGATAAAACCCTCCCTCTTCAAGTCAATGTAAAAATTGACATCTTGTATCTTGACGGAATGTCATAATATGTATGATATGCCGGACTTTCTACTCCAAACTATGCTGGAATCATTGATTTGTGAATGAGAGCTGGTTTGTTTCCACAAACCATAAGGAGTCGTAAGTGTTGAAGGCATCTGAGAGGCTGAGATCTGATGCCAATTTTGGTGATGGATAGTTACACATACTGACACTGTGCGCTGTGCCTCCCAGGCCCCCCATCCTTAAGGCTGCCTGTTGGGTAGTTGTACAAGGTAAGCCAACCTGGATTGGCTCTGAGAGAGCCAACAGTACAGATGTTAAATGCAGGGCTGGCCCTGTCTCTCCAGGAAAAGTGCAGATTCAGCGAGATTAGGTAGAGGAAGCTGTGTAGGTGTTTGTGCTTAGACAACTATCCACTGAAAACACAGCACCCTGGAAAGCTCTCTTGTGTTTCCTTCCAGGGAAAGTGGGACTCACTGGAGTGTTACAGGGAGAAGGAAACACAAATATTACTAGCTCTGTAGTTTTTCAACCCCCATGCATTTAATGCTGTTAAATTAAAATACCTATGTGCTGACTTGTGAGAGGAATTGCTGAATATAACTGAAAATGAATTTCATGTATCTACCTTCATGGATCTCATGTAAAAATCAGGAAGTGACAGAATTTTGGCACGACTGGATGGGATGCAGTGAGGAAGGAAGTCAAAGTTGGGAAGGAGTCAGTTTAGGTGATTAGGTCTTCATAGATGTGGAAGATGAGCCCTAGTAAGAGGGGTTTGTGAGTCACTCATCTGTCTTCCAGCTGATGTAGTTGAGTTTCAAAGGGACATCTTGATGATCAAGAGAATGTGGTAGGAACAAAGTTTGCTTATTCGGCTTGGAGACACAGGACAAAGCACAAATGCCCAGGACATTAACAACCCTTACTTAGCTAGCTCGTCTTATAGAAGGAGAGAAAAGGAGCCATGCACCCTCCAGGGATCAGCGTAAATTATAAAGGCTAGAGTTCATTCTTCAGGCTAAAGTGTCCTTGGACTGTGGGACAACAAACTCACACTCCCAGTCCATCAGCATAAAATGCAGCTCTAAGTCTGTGTAGTTGCTCCTTTTGTTGAGAGATCTCCTCCATTCAAGACTGTGGTTATATTTATTTCCCTTCTTAGGGAAAGATCTCCTGGGTGATGACATCCACGTGAGTGGTTGGAGTGAACTCTTTTGAATGATGAAGCAAGAGGCAAAGCGTTAATGGTGTTTAAGAACCTGTTAATTGCCACGTGGTGGTGGCACACACCTTTAATCCCAGCACTTTGGAGGCAGAGACAGGTGGATCTCTGTGAGTTCAAGGTCAGCCTGCTCTACAGAGTAAGTTCCTGGATAGCCACAGTTGTTACACACAGAAACCCTGTCTCAAAACAAAACAAAACAAAAGATTCTGTAAATCTTCTGGCCCCCAAACTCAGAAACTTCAAACTGTAGGTTGCACATGTCAGTGATTTTGCTTCTAATTTGATAGGTATTGTTGGCTCTGGACAAACTTTCTGGGCTAAAAATTAATTTCATAATCTAAACATTCTAAACTAGAATTTCTTTCTAGGACCCAACCTTACTAGATGGATAAGGCTGTTATAAAAAAAAAACAATGCATTTTCTGAACTCTATAGCACCTCCTGAAGACCCACAGAAAGTGAAACAGGACTTTTATGCGTCAAAGGTGATATCCATTTTTCCCTTCATCAGTCATATCAAAAAGACAAGTTCTTGGCTGATTCCTTTTTGGTTTCTTATAATGCCTGGCATGATTTGCATGCAGGGGAATCTGTAGTAAAGTTAAAGACATGGTGATAGATGATCAGGAGATGCATTGCCAACTATCTACAGGTTCCTTGAGGCATGCTCAGCTCAGCATTCCACATCCCTGTACACATTTGTGTTGTGCACAACTGTTCACTGATAAAATGAGTTGCTGCTCTTTACTTCAGCTGGGAAAGCCTGTAACTCCAGGTAGCTCCTTTTTGCATCTGTTCAGTCATGTGTTTAGATGCTGATGACACTGGAAGAATGGTCAACGCCAGCAACTGTATTAACAATAAACCCAGGAATGGAGGCTACTTAGGCTTAGGATTTAGGACTGCAAATGCTAGTGTCAGCGTGGTTTTGCTCAGTATCAGGTATCACTGGTTTGCATGCTATGCAGCATCTCCATCATTCAACTTCTGTTATTTAGAAAATGGGGCTCACAGGGTTGTGAGGATTGAGTTATTTTAGGTACAGTATTTTCAGTAGGGTGGCATATAATATTAAGGCCAAATATTAGCTATTAGAGTTGTGACTATGGCAGAACTCTCCAAAAGCTTGGCATCTTAGACTATGTAAGACAAAATGCTTAGATGCCTCTCTTGTACTTCCCAGAAGCACCCATGAGTAACTGGACTTAGTGGTCACTTTGTGGGATTGTAATTAGTTTTTTTTCTAGTTGGGTTTTTTTTTTTTTGTGTGTGTGTGTGTTTACTCCAAATTCAAGGAGCTATTTCAAGCTTCTAATACTTGTGTGAGATTATGTGAGTCCCTAGTGGGCAATGGCTTCTTTCTAAGCCTACACACAAAAAAATATTCTACACATCTCCAGATCTCCCCCTATTCTTCATCACCTTGAGTTTTGGTGACCTACAAGGATATTCAGGTCTCATAATTTCTGTGTTTGGGATTGGTGCATCCAAAGAGAGATGCATAGGAAGGTATAGAACACAAGATCTATCTATCTATCTATCTATCTATCTATCTATCTATCTACCTACCTATCTATCTATCTATCTATCTATCTATCTATCTATCTATCTATCTTTTTCTGTCAATCCACTGGGGGCTGCCTCGCTCTATTAAAGGCTTCAGTGACTCCTCCCACTGTTCTCTCCTACAGCTTTTTGCTGGCTTCAGGGGCTACTCTTTTCAGACCCATGCTCATGCATGCAGCCATAATTGAATTCAGTGGGACATACATACACATGTGTGTCTGCATGTCTGTGTGTGTGTGCAAGATGTGTGTGCTAGAAAAAAGGAGGGGGCCTTGAAAGAAGAATTTCAACAAGAGAAAAGAGGGTATCAAAGAAGGAAAAAGGCATATGTGTGAAAATGACTAAAGTTTGTCATATACATGCGGAACTGTCAAAGAATAAGAAAGACTCCTTAGTGTTTCTAGTCTTAGGCACTATCCGTTGCTTGTTCCCTTTTTCCAACCACATCTTAGAGTTGAATGCTATTCACATACCTTGTTTGAGCACCGCATTTCTGATTTGGAAAACCCTGAGAAGCCTGATGCTGCTCCATTCATGTGCTAGAAGGAAGAACCTGGGACATTTTAACCCGATCCTATAGTTTCAAGATTCATGTGTTCTCAGGAACTGGCATGAATTCACTAGATTGTGGAATACAATTCTCTTAAGTATGAAAGCTCATAAGGGAAAGAAGGAACTAAGTAAATCAGAGTTGCAAGGTTTTATTGCAATTCCTAGGACATTCTGGGTTATAAAAACAACATTAATTTTGCTTATATATGTATATTTGTATCTACATCTATATCTAGGTATCTACTCACACTTGGATGAGAATGTCATGTAAATAAGATGTTGAGTTGGGCTAGTGGAGGTTTCCTTGGTTTATGATGAGGTGAAGTGAAGGTGTAAGTCACAAAACAATCCCACACCAGTTTGGAATTATGATTAATAAGAGGGTTATTTATTTAAGGGGAAAAAACATACAGATCTCTGTCCCAGACAACAGCCCTCTTTGCACAATCAGGAAACAAAGTCTAACAGCTGGAAGCTAGTGGCTACCACTGCTTTTTAAAGCAAAAGAGACCACACCCCAGTGGGCTGGTATCTTAAAGGCTATTGGCTGAAGCAGTGAAGCATATGTGAAGCATACGGTTAGAGTCCATTAGGGAAGTGTGTGTGTGTCTGTGTCCCACTGAATTCAGTTATAGCTGCTTGCATAAGCATGGGTCTGAAAAGAAGAGAGGGAGTGAGGGAGAGAGAGAGAGAGAGAGAGAGAGAGAGAGAGAGAGAGAGAGAATGGAAAGACAGAGAGAAAGACAAAGAAAGTTATAATACTGTACTAGGAAGAGATAGCCACTCAAGGAGTCTAGCTCTGACCTCTTGACAGTTCTTTGAAGAAGCCTCTTTGGTGACTTAAGATGTTTGAAATATTTGAGAGCTCCAACTTAGCAGAAGGCAGTGTACCTCTAGCAAGTCAATGGTTTGTAAGAGCTTAACTGTGGCTCGCATCTAAAAGACGAGAAGACATAAATCCTTCCGTCAGAAGTTTTTATGAGAAGCACTTTCCTTGATGGACTGTTTGTGTAAAAAGCTCCTCCAGTGAAGGATAACATAGAAACTTCTACCTTGGTGGGGACGATTTTACTTTTAGATTTTTATTACTTAATGCCTGAGGGGATGAGCTGGTCTGACATAGGATGTATTTCTGAAGATGAGGGCCCATATGCCTTCTGTGATTTTCCAACTTGGGGTCTATATTTCAAACCCTGAGATTAAATTGCTTCTCCTCTGTGCTTGTGGGCCTCTCTGAACTCCACCCTTAGAATCAGCATCATGGTTCCCATAGCAACTAATGTACCTGGAAGAGGGAATGAAAGGAAAGGGACCAAATTAAAAAAAATGATGGTGCTACAGCTGAAAACAGGAATGAACTGTAAACTGGAACATAGGGTCATGAAGATTGTGTGTGGGGAAATGGGTATAGAGGTCATAAAATCCACATTTAGGGCCTCTGTGGCTACCCTACCACTCTGTGCGTTTCCCAAACTCACTGCTAGTTTTTTCCGCATTCCTCTCAGTCCTCAGCTTTAGGAGAGAATGTGAGAGGGTTGGCATGATATGTAGTCTAGGTTTATGTCAATGTTGTGCATTATATAAGACCCCACCAATGGCACAGGAGACTCGTGGCTAATATTTTAGTGTCTTTATCTTGCAGCAACAAATAGCAGCCCACAGGCTTTGGGAGTTTTACCAAGAGGAATTCACACTTCACATTTTCAGGAGCTGAGGCTTCCACTGTCAAGCGACTGGCTGATTTAGTGATTGGCAAAGTGTCTCATTTTGATTTGTTGATGGATGTTTTCTTGCTATTATCTTCGCATGGTGGAGCAAGAGACTCCTCGTCCCTCCCCTTTTGAAGTCATGGCAATAATTCTATAATGAGAGAATGATTTTCTTTACCCAATCTAATTCTAGCTACTTTCCAAACATCCATTTCTAAGATTAGGCCTTCAGCTAATAAGTTACAGAGGTACACAACACTCAGTTCTCTGTAACCTGCTCTGTACCCTCGATTCAGATCACATCCCTCATAATTGCAAAATACATTATTTTGTCTGAATAGCCTCCAGAGTATTAACTCATTCCAAATCCACTTTAAGTTCTGAAGTCAAAGCTTCATTTAAACATCATCAAAATCAGGGATAAGTAAGGTTTGATGTGTGATTCCTTTTGTCTCAAAATTCTTAACTGTGAAAGCAGGACCAGTACTAAAGTATACAGGTGGATCAGACATTCTCACTTGAAGAGGAAGAGTGAAGAATGATGAGGTTGTGGGTCCCAAGCCTGTCCTAAACATGACAAATCCCTTGAGATCTTAGTTTGAGTGGTTGGTCAAGGAGGTAGCCACTGGGTAACTAAGAAAACAGAAAGTGTATCTCTTAATGGTTAAAATGCACTTTGCAGTTAAACATACTTGAAACCATGTGAGGCTCTTTCTGTTCTATTAGCAGATGAGGCACCAGGCTAGGTCTTCTAACCATAATACCAGGTTCCTTGAAAGGTCTGTAAACCCCAAAGTTCTTAGCTTGACTATATAATTAATTTTACAGCTAATCCACTCTTAAAGCATCATGGAAAGAAAACCCATAAAGGGAGATTTGGTTTGCCAAAATTTGGCAAAGAAAAAGGGTCACCTTACTCCCTGAATATGCCTTCACCCCACAGATAAAAATCTTTTATAAGATTACCCCAAATCTTTTGCTCTGTTGCCCACTGTGCAGGTCAGCCTACTTCTCCATCACTGGACTGCATTATCACGATGTGTGCTTAATTAATCTTTAGACATTAAATTTGGCTCCCTCTTGACTTTTGTGCTCTCCTCTTCTCCTGATCATGGGTTATTTCCTCAGCGGAGCAAGAAGCATCACTCCTTCCTCCTGTTATCTCAGTGGAGATCATTCTCTTCCTGCTCCTTGGTACTTAAGAATCCCTGCCCCATCAGGGCTCACAAAGAGCTCAAGGACCCTGAGAGAAATCACCTTGAGACTAATTGGAAACAGACACAGCATTTTGTCTACTCAGACAAGGGCTGAATATGTCCACAGATGCTTAATAACCTCTTGGTATCTTGGTAAAATGTAATCCACAGCCTTTGTAGTAGGTTCAGTTCTCAGCACCCACTTGGTGCCTCACAATTGTTATTCAGTTCCAGGAGATCTAGCATGTTCTTCTGTCCTTGTTGAGCACCAGAAACACATGTATATACTTCCATATATGCAGGTGAAAGACTCATAGACATAAAATAAAATCTTAGAAAAAAGGTAGTCAAACCTGGAGATGATGCCTAATTTTGTTGAATGTTACAATACATGTAGCTTAAAAGTAAGTTTCCAAAATGTTTTTGGTAACTTTTAACTTTGGGTTCTTCTAAGTTAAGTGATTGATACTCACAAAAGTATCAAGATAATTTTTAATTATGACTACTAAAATATATATAGCCATGTTTTATTTTTGGCATATTTATATACTGCTATAGGGAGGCCAGACATACTGGAGTCTATTAGTAAACATTTTTTTTTTTTGCCACACTGAGGATTTTGTTAGGAAGTAGCATATGCCTGTTAAAACTGTAAATAAAGTGACACAGTTATAAAAGTTAATATTGAGTAGACAGTGTGTGAACATTTAATTCTTAGTTTTCTTAGTTCAAGTAACCTACCACATAGTTTTCTTTTTAAAATGGTTATTAATAGTTAATCATTAATTTGACTAATACATTAAGATTTCTAAAACAATAGTATGTGAAATAACTCTGCATATACAATACAAGGGAAAACAAAATCTATATGAGACTTGGCTTTTTTTTAAAAAATAAGTTCTAACTGTGTGGCCCAGAATGGCCTCAAACACAGGGTCTTCCTGCCTCAGTGTCCCAAGTAGTAGAACAATCAGTTCAAGACACCAAGCTCGGTAGGAGGTATTTTGTTAAGGGAAAGGAGAATAATTGTACTGTAGAGTGATGGTGACCATGGTCCAGAATAAAAAACAGGAGAGAGAATCATTGGTAAATGCTGAGAGTTGCAGGTTGGCAGAAGTAGTTTTATGAGCAGTCACCTTCGTTAATGGTGGGCACATTTGATTTTAAGAGTTTCAGAAAAGGAAACTGCAAGGCTAGCATCTGAGTTTCTGTTCAGATGATGGTTTTCTGGAATTACTGGCCTGCTCTTTGTTTTCCCCTTTTTTTCTTTCATTGAAAAATATATTGTTTTCTCATATGACATGTTCTGATTATGGCTTCCCCTCCTCTATTCCTCCCAGTACCTCTTCAGTTCCCTCTGATCCAGATGCGCTCCCTTTACATCCCTCATTAGAGATATCAGTCGGCCCTTAATAAGAAATTGTAGGTAAAGCTTCTAAAAAGCAAAGATTTATGTTTACATTAACATTTTTTAATTACGTGGTTTATTTACAAGACCCACCCTTTGAGAAGAACTAGGATCATTTACATCTTTGGGGATTATAAATTTCCCAGATTGAATCCTAAACCAAAGCTTCCTATTTTTGAACTGATCCTGAGTTTTTCCAGAAGCCACTGCAGGGTCTTGATCTATTTCACTTTTTACCTTTCGAAAATAAAGTATTCTTTTTAGTTAATATGTTAAATGTCAGCTAAAGACATTTTGTCCTACGTTCTTCTCATTTGATTTGATAGACACCATGAACAAAAGCATCAGGGAAGGAAAGGGTTTATTTTACCTTTGAGACCCTGGAGGGAAGTCAGGAAGGAACTGGAGGCAGGAACCTGCAGGGAGGAGCTGAAGTAGAGACTATGGGAAAACGTTGCCTACTGGCTTTCCCTTTATGACTTGCTTAGCCTGCTTTCTTGTAACACCCAGGACCATTTTCCCAGGGGTGGCACTGCCAACACTGGGCTGGACACTCCCCTACCAGTCATTAATCAAGAAAATGTTTCACTGGTTTGCCTAATCTGATTGGGTCATTTTCTCAGTTGAGGTTCCCTCTTCTCAGATGACTCTAGTATGTCAACTGACAAAAACCCAACCGATGCAGCATTGTCACAAATAACATAAAATACCTTGAAGTAACACTAACCAGACAAGTGGAAGACCTGTATGACACACAAGAACTTTAAATCTTTGTAGAAAGAAATTGAAGAAAACTTTAAATTTTTAAAAAGATATGGCTGGCCTTAAATTGTGATAATCCCCCTGCCTCTGTCTGCTGAGTGCTGTGACTATAGACATACACCACCACACCTTGCTTAGAGTTTTTAATTTTATTAAAATTCAGATTTTCAAGTATTTCATATACATCTAGTCCCTGTCTTTGTGTTATAGTTACCTTCAAAGTCATCATTGGATCCAAGATCCCACAGCTTTACTTTGATTTGTATCTTCTAAAAATTAAAGCAGTAATTTTTATTTATCATTTTTGAAAATACAGGTATGATGCGTGCATGAGAGAGAGAGAGAGGAGAGAGAGAGAGAGAGAGAGAGAGAGAGAGAGAGAGAGAGAGTGTGTGTATGCAAACTACCGTCTGCCTGTGGAGGTCAGAGGGCAACTTCTAGGGAGTCAGTTCTTTTTTCCACCCTGCTGAGGCAGGGACTTCATGGTCTTTTCTATTGAGCTGTGTCTTTCCGGCTAGGTGGCCATGGACTTCTTGCAATCGTTCTGTTTCTACCGCCTGTCTTATTACAGGTATGTGCCACCTCATCACGCTTTTTATAGATGGTTCTCGAATGTTGTCACTCCATCGTCTAGAACTTTTATAGTTTTGCATTTTATAGGTCCACGATCCATTTCAGTTAGTTTTTGTGAAGAGTGTCAAGATTATGTTTTTTTTGTCTTTGTTTTTTATTTTTGAATTTTTTCTTTTTTACATGTGGATATGTATTTGTTGAAGCACCATTTGCAGATGTTGGATACCTGGAATTGGAGTTACAACAGTTGTGAGCCACCATGTGGATGCAGGGGAACTGAGTCTGGGTCCTTGCAAAAACAAGTGATACTAACCGCCGAGCCATTCCTCCAGCCACAACTATATTTTCTTTTCTTATGAAAATATTCCTGTGAGTTAGGACTTTCAGTACGATGATAAAAAATACACATATACATATATATAGAGAATTTATTAATTCTATAAAAATATAATTTGCCAAAAGAAATATAAAAAGAAATCAAAAAGTCTGTAACTGTTAAAGAAGTTAATTTGTAAACTTCTCTAATATTAACTACCATATATAAATAACAATTAATGAAATAACAATTAATAACAATTAATGAAAAAGAGACTGAACTTGAAAGAGAGAAAGGAGGGATATATTGGAGGGCCTGGAGGAAGGAAAGGGAAGAGGGAAATATATATTATAATCTCAGAAGAAATGATTACGGAAAGTAATGGTGAGAGCAGACATTTCTTTTCTGTATTCCTGATCTTAAAGGGCCTTTTCTGTTTCTTAAGCTTCCATGTGGTATGATGCTACCAGAAGGAGTTTTAGAGATACTTTCATCCAGCTGTGAGTTTCTCTCCAGTCTTCATTTATTGACTGTTTCTGTTTGGTGTTAAGGCATTTTTACATGTCTGGGATAAATTCTACATGGTGATGGTGCCTAAATAATTTTATACATTGTTGGTTCCACTGTGCTAACATGTTGTTGAGACTTTGTATACACACACACACACACACACATTTATGAGAGTAATTGGTCTATAGTTTTTTCCTATAGTATCTTTTCCAGGGTTCAGTGTCTGGTGACTCTGTGGAATGAGTTAAGATGTGTTTGCTTTGGTTCTATTTTCTAAAAGAGATAATAAAATTTCCTTCTTAAATATATGGCTAAGCTTACTGGGGAACCTGATAGACTTGCATGGTAGCTTATGTTTGAGAAGGTTACAAATTAAACTTCTTTAACAGTTGTAGAGTTATTAATATTTTTGGTTTCTTTTCATGTTACCATTGACACATCATATCCTTTATGGAATTAATAAACTTCATTTATACCACTGAATTTATGAATATAGAGTTGTTCCTTGTATTTGTTATCATACACAATGCATATTGGCAACATTCAATTCTAATGACAGGAATTTGCATTTATTTTTTTAAATTAACCTTCCTAGAAGCTTATCCATTTTACCATCTCCTCAAGGTATGAAACTAATTTTTATTTTCCTGATTTCCTAAGTTTATTTTTTTCTTTAATTTCACCGATTCATGCTCCTTTGGATTTCCATTTTGATCTTTCTCATTTCTTTACTTTGCCTTTCTGAAGACAATTTTTTTTTTCTTACAAGTTTCTCTCTGAGCGTTCCACCCACAATTTGTGATAGGCTGGGCTGTCATTTTTTCACGACATTAAAAATACTTAGAAGTTTATTTTCTTAAGTAATATTTAGAACTGTATGTTTCACTCTCTGGGTGCTTTGTGACTTTTCCAGTTACCTTTTCATTGATTCCTAGCGGAAAGACATCTGCATTTCTGTTCTTGTAGACTTGCTGAGGTAGGCTTGATGGTTCAGCATGGGGCCTTTCTTTGTGAGCGTCCACTTTGAGGTAACAATGTGTGTTCTGCTGTGCTTGTTTAGAGCAATCTGTTGACACCGTCACATCAGTTGGCTGTTGGCTGTGTAAAGCTCAGCTTTATGGTTGCTGGGCTTTTTGCCTGCTTGACCTAGCAATTGCTGAGAAAGGGATACAGATGACTGACTGCCCTTGGAGAAGTGGCGTCTCTCGTCTCTCCTTTCAGCCATGCTTTGTTTTTACTTCATTCCTATTTTCATCTTGTACTTTCTCCTGCTTTGGGGGTTTCAATAGAGCATTTTTATAATTCCATGTTCTCTTCCTTTCTTCACATATCAGTTGTATTTCTATAAGCTTAGAGTATTTTCTGTTTTGTATCTTATTATTGTTTTTATGCACTTCTTTTATGGATAAGCACACATAAACATATACACACATACAAACAGGATATATGACAACATACATGGTCAGATGCATTGTCGCTATTATTGTTTTGAAAAAAAAAACCTTCTTTGTTAAATCAATTAAGGATGAAGAAATAAATTTTAATTCTGTGTTCCTCTCATTTTGTTTTTGTTTTTTGTTTGGGGGTTATGTGTGGTGTATGTGTATGTGTGTGCATTATATGCAGGTGTGTGTGCAGTGTGCAGTTGTGTTTGCCCATGCTTGTGCATGTGGAGGCCAGAGGAGGACACCTGGTATTTTGTCTTATCACTTTCTTATTCTCTTATACTCTCTGTCTGAACCTTTTGCTGTTTTTCTACTAGGCTGACTGGCCAGCAAGCAGCAGTGAGTGGCTTTCCAGTCTCTGCCTGCATTACTCTGAAGTGACAGGCATGTAACTGCCATACCTGCCTCTTTTACATGGGCATCAGGGTTCCAAACACTCATTTGTGTGCAGCAAGCACTTTTACCTGCTGAGCTATGTCCCCAGCCCTGCTCTTCACGTCTTAACGTAAATGTGAATTTCTGACTCACAGTGCCATCCTTTGGTCTGAAGGATGTGACACCTGCATCGTAAGAATCCTGGGAAGACACTTTGAGAAAATCTTCAATTGTGTTTCACTTTCAGAAGATTCCTGGGCCACAGGAGTATCTTTCTTTCTCCCGTTCTCTCCCTCTCTTCCCATATCCCCTCCCTCCCTCCTTACCCCCCCCCATCCCTCTCTCCCTCCTTCTCTTTAAATTACTTTCTCCTTGATTAAATACACAGGACATAATCCAAAACATTGTTGATATCACCCTGGCTCTGGCTAACTTGTCATGTTTGAGAATGAGGTGCTTTGAATCAGCTAGTATCTGACTGTGTTAGGAACTAAGGCTGAGTTATTAAAACAGGGCTTACAGTCTTATACAAATGGGACGGTTAGATGATTTATAGGGCTGCTAGCCTTATATATCTGAGGAAGAAAGATCAGTTCCTGGCTGGACTAAAACTGTAAGAAAGAAATTTACTCAACTCATCGATACAGAGATGAAATAGGACTTTGCTTCCCAACATTAAGACTTTTAAAAGTACAGTCTTAGATTCATTACTAACAGTTTGTATAACAGGCATACAAATCACTACTCTCAATATATTTGTATAAATTATTACACCAGATTTAGTTTTTACCAAGGAAATGCTTTTTTCTTTGATATGAATAGGGAAAACATGAGATATTTTATTAATGTAAAACTATAACCTATATAAACTCCTCCCATAATTTTGGAACTGTTTCTTATCTCATGGTAAGTATGATTTTACTTTTCACTTTTTTAACACCATCTTTAAACTAAACTAGGTCACTTCTTTACCCTCCTCCAATATTTGGTTACAGCTTCTCAAACTCACTTTTTAGAAGTTGCCATTGAAGGAAAGCCTGATTGCTTAGATTTTTTTTCGGGCTGTGTGAAGAAGATGCATTTGCAGCTGGAGGTATCACTGCTTTATTTTATAAAATTCCAGGCAACTGGCAGCTTTTCCTCATCTCCTGGCTTTCAGAGCACACAGGCAGCCTTCCTGCGGGTGTAGTCAATTAGGCTCAGGACTTACACCCACGCTAACATCCTTATTAAAGGGCCATTTGGCTACACCGCCAGTAGTGTCTCCTCTAAACTCACTTCCCCACTTTAAAGATGTAATTAGGATTGGAATCTTCCAAGTTTCTAAATTCTTGTTTTCTTTTGTCCAATAATCTCATCTTCTTTTCATTTCCTTCTTCTTAGATTTGGAGTAAGCTGTTGGTGTGTGTGTGTGTGTGTGTGTGTGTGTGTGTGTGTGTGTGTGTGGTGGGAGGTTTGGAAAGGCATGACACCAAGCTGCTTTTTTGACCCATCACTTAGGGAAGTCTCCTTAGCTAAACATACAATGTTGTTTACTAGTCTTTTCTCTCAAGCCGTTTGCTGTTATATAACAAACATCACTCACGTTCCAGCCACCAAAGCATGCTGCTTACTAATGATAGCCTAAGAGTTCAGCTCTTCAAGGTCACCACCAGGGGTCGAGGAAGAAGTGCACGATGAAGTGAAACTGAGCTCATCTTTTATTTCTGAGGGGGTAAAGACTCACATGCACGATCTGAGCACCATGCTCTTCATTGTTCCGTAGCTCCAATTCTGTATCTACAGCTTCTAGTTCTCCTGTGTTCTTTCTTGTTTCACCTGACTTAAATCAATTTTTTTTTTAAATAGAAAGCTTAACCAATAAGAAAAAAAGTTAACAAGAATTACAAATCATTGTTCACAGCACATTCTTTGGGTAAATGACACTGAGCTGAGTCATTTACCATGGCAACATATAGGCAGGGATATGGTGCTTGGCACCTTCCTGGGCAGGGGCATTGAAAATGTCTCAGTCCTGAAAATATATTCTCTTATTGTGTTTGTAACCCCACAACATGAAATGGGGAACCTTGTAACTTTGACTGCAAGGCCAGGCCATCCTTCGCAGCCCTGACTAATTGTAAAATTTTATCTGTAGTAGCTGGACTTAAGATTAATTTTCTTTAGACTTGGTTAATTGATTGTTATTTGGGACCTAAACAATAATCATTGAGTTAGATGACCTCTAAAAGTTTATGTAGAGTTTTAATTGCTAAGGAATTTAGTATGAAGTGGCCACTGGCCTGTGTTATCAGCCACGTTTAGTTAGGGAAATTGGTACAGTGTTTTAGGATGTTTTGTGTTCATAACCTTGGTTGGACATCTGTGACTCTGACCTTGTGCATAACTGTAAAGATTTTTAACTTATGATCTATTTACAGAAACATTCAGTCTAATTTGAACTTGCTCTGAGGTGAAAGTGAGCTAATTGTGTGTTGTTTGAGTGCAAGGAACAAAGCAGGATTTTAAGTGTCTTACAGGCCTCATGGGACAATAGATCTAGTTATGAAGCATATCTTAGTATATTTTCTATATATTGAGATTATACAGCTTAATGAGAGGTCATCTTCCTGACCATCCATGGATATACGTAACCATAAGATTGAGATGGATTCATTAGATTACGTATACCTATCATATGAAATTACACACCACAGTGCAGGTACTGGGGAGACACTATAGCCGCTTTAGCAAATGTGAAATTACAGACAGGAGCAACAGTTTCTAGAGTGGTGGTCCTGAAGACCTTGCCTGAATGGACTTCTCCTCCATCAGAGAATTATTCCTCTGGTGGGTTGACATCTGAATACTAGTCATCACTTGCTGTATACTTCCATGGCCCTTGACAGCTTACTCTCTAAGACTTCAACAGAGTGGTCCCTCCTATTCATTTCCACCAACAGTCTACTCTGACGATTTGTACCTTCTCTAAGAAGATAGCTCTCTTATAACTTGCTTTTTCCTAACCCTCAGAATAACTGCCATGAATGTAATTCTTCTGGTGGGACCAACTGTTTCCCACCTCCACGCTCATCTAGTTTTAGCTGTTAGCCAGTCTCAGCTATGCTCACATTACATGTATTTGGTAAATCAGTACCCTACCTCTCAGTATTAAACCCTGTCTCATTTCAGGCTGCTATAACAAATTGTCATTTTATTTCTCGTGCTTCTAGAGCTGGATGTCTGAGATAGGGCCTTTGTTGCATCATGACATAAACTTTGCTTTGTAAATGTATGTAGAGTTTGTTCGTACTTTATTATCTTTTTTTTAAAATTTTTTATTGAGAAAAAGAAAAAAAAAAGTTTCTGCCTCCTCCCAGCCTCCCATTTCCCTCCCCCCTCCCACCCTTCTCCCCCTGCCCCCACTCCTCTCCCCCTCCCTCTCCAGTCCAAAGAGCAGTCAGGGTTCCCTGCCCTGTGGAAAGTCCAAGGCCCTCTCCCCTCCATCCATGTCTAGGAAGGTGAACATCCAAACTGGCTAGGCTCCCACAAAGCCAGACATGAAGTAGTATCAAAATCCCATGCCATTGTCCTTGGTTTCTCATCTGCCCTCATTGTTCGCCATGTTCAGAGAGTTCGGTTTTATCCCTTGCTTTTTCAGTCACAGTCCAGCTGGCCTTGGTGAGCTCCCACTAGATCAGCCCCACTGTCTCAGTGAGTGGGTGCACCCCTCGAGGTCCTAACTTCCTTGCTCATGTTCTCCCTTCTTCTGCTCCTCATTGGGACCTTGGGAGCTCAGTCCGGTGGTCCAGTATGGGTCTCTGTCTCTATCTCCATCCATCACCAGATGAAGATTCTATGGTGATATGCAAGATATTCGTCAGTATTGCTATAGGATAGGGTCATTTCAGGTTCCCTATCCTCAGCTTCCCAAGGAACTAACTGGAGACATCGCCTTGGGCTCCTGGGAGCCACTCTAGGTTTTAGTCTCTTGCCAACCCTAAGATGGCTCTCTTAACTAAGATTTGTGCTTCCCTGCTCCCCTATCCAACCTTCCTTTATACCAATCATCCAGTTTCCCCAAGTTCCCCCCATCCTCCTCCTCTCACTCTTCTCTCCACATCTTCCTTTACCCTCATCCCACCCCATCCCCAAGATCCCATTTTTTTCCCAGGCAATTTTGTCTACTTCCCATAACCAGGAGGATAACTATATGTTTTTCTTTGGGTTCACCTTCTTATTTAGCTTCTTTAGGACCACCAATTATAGACTCCATGACCTTTATTTATGGCTAGAAACCAATTATGAGTGAGTACATCCCATGTTCATCTTTTTTATAATGGCACTAAGTATCACAGGATTCCACCTTGTGACCCACATTAATGCTAATCCCTTACCAATAGTTTCATATTCACATATTATCTCACTGGGACTGGGACTCACACGCCTGAATTTTAGGGACATGTAAACAGCCTGTAGGTGGCAGCCGCTTCTCAAGTGGGACTCTAGACTTTTGCAGTTTGTTTTCCTCATCTCACTCACTGTCATGCTATCGTTTATTTATCATTACAACGTAAATGTTGGTAGAAATGTGTAGGCGAGGTCACTCTGATGAGATGCCGTACAAAAGCAGTCAGCATACTTTAGAGACCAGCGTGAAAGGTAAGTGATCTTTGATACAAAAGGAAAGAAACAGACAAACATAAGTTTGCTCTGTTTATATATTTCCATAGAAAAATTTGACAGCTTTTTTTTCCCTCTGCAGTATCATTTCAAATATGAGTAAAAATCAGATGAGACCTGTCCGGTATGTTCTGAATTTCTGAAGTCATATTTTCTCTGTATTTGTTTCGAGCCTGGGATCATAGACATTCAGCTCTCCAGCAGACGTGAAAATCAACTTACAAATTAAAAGCGCTGATGCAAGGAGTTTTGCACCTGCCTTGTGTTGGCCCAGTTCTCTTATATCAATGCTTATTAATTTGAGGTTTAACAATTCTGCTTTATTCCAAAATTCGGCATACCTGTTAACTCAGACCTTACACAGCCATCCTCCTTTCTAACAGAATTCTCAGACTGTCAGTAATCAAAAACAAATGCAATTTCTAAAATAATCTGGGAACTAATGTGAGGCCTCTAGCTTTTTAGTTTGTCAAAATTAACTCCTTACTGAGCCACACACTTCAAATAATAGTTTTGTACCAAAAATGTTGGAAAAACTAGGATTAGACTAAAGGATAAGTTTCCCAGAATTTTTTTTGGTCTTACCTAATATATTATATGTCTTTCCCCTCTCCTGTATTTAATTCTTTTTTATTAATTAATTTTTTTCATTTATTTTACATACTGACCACAGTTTCCCCTCATCCCCTCCTCCCACCTCCATGCCTGCCTCCTATCTATGGCCCCACTCACTCCTTCTCCATCTCTGATCTCTCTGTGTCCAGAAAGGGACTGGCTTCCCCCACAGGTGTCAACAAAGCCTGGCGGCACATCAAAGTTGAGGCAGGACCAAGCTTCCCCGACCCCTGCATTTAAGACTGAGCAGGCCTCCCAGCATAGGGAACAGGCTCCCGAAGCCAGTTAAAGCGCCAGGGACAGGTCTCATCCCACTGCTAGGGTCCACGTAACAGACCAAGCTACACAACTGTCATATGCATGCAGACAGCCTCTGGCTGTCCCATGCAGGCTCCCCAGCTGTTGGTCCAGAGTCCTGAAACATTTAATTCTGTGAGTCTAGGGAAACTGATACAAATCAACTGTAGAACAAGCTACAATGTTTAAGTTAGTCTACTCCAGCATGGCCTCTGCTGTAGTTCTCTTCTTCTTCTTCTTCTTCTTCTTCTTCTTCTTCTTCTTCTTCTTCTTCTTCTTCTTCTTCTTCTTCTTC
>NW_026067963.1:5889486-6025083 GCF_014885135.2 Alexandromys fortis
CCCCCCCCTCTCTCTCTCTCTCTCTCTCTCTCTCTCTCTCTCTCTCTCTCTCATTCAGTCTACAGCAGGAACTTAGTCTTATCTATTACTATAAACCTCAACTACCAACACAGTGCCTGCCACATAACACATACTGAGAAAGGTTTTGCTGACTGTGTGAACCGAGGACACATTGTCCGTCCATTTATTTTCTACTAACGTTGCCTATTTTGCCATTTGTTTTGACTTATTTGTGGTTATTCTCTGTGACGATTTCAGTACTAGCAAATTACTTCAGAAGAGAATTCTTCCTTGTGTCGGGAGCCCAGCTGTTTGTGGTGTGAATACAAGTTTTAAAATGAAAAGAAAAAAATCCATTAGGGTAATAGGTATGAGTTCAGGATGAATGCATTCTTCAAGTGCACTGTACTTTTGTAGAGGAGAAAATTATAAATTACATCACGTGCTCTTACTTGAATGCTCAATTAGTCTTTTTTTTTCCTTAATGATTTAACTTTTAGCTTCTCTGGATTCTTTCTTAGGTGGATAATGATGGCAAACAACTCTAAAACATTTTAACCTGTTTTTGGTTTGGTTCACAATGTTTAATTTCAGTGGCATCTGACCTAGGTAGAGGATGGGCAATCTCAGGAAGGAAGTCAGTATAAGAGAGTAGGGTTTTGAACCTGAAAGAAACTGGAGGCAAGCTCTGTGGTCGCTGGTCACCCAAATGCTGATGACAGTCTCCTGAACAGAGTATGAGGTCAGCCTAAATAACTAGTGCCAAATTTGGAACCATATGACACCCTAAAGACAAGAGAATACAGCGGGGGAAGGTAAAGGGTCCCTTGTCAACCTTACAGAGCTGTGCAAGTAAAGAGAGACCTTTCAGACGTCTGTTAAGAGGGATTTGGTTTCTACTTGGCTTCTCTCTGCCTTCCTTCTCCATTGCATTTGTTATCTGATAAGCTGTGAATAGGAGCTGTACATGTTCATGCTGGTTCATTCTTTCTTGCTTATTTTCTTTGTGGAATTTTCTGTTTCTAGAAAGGAGGCTGTTTGACGTATTCCTCTGTGCTAGGTGTTTATTGGGGCCACCCTCAAAATACAGGCCTGTGCTTTTAGGACTGTCTATATTTGGGCTTGCAAAGCTATGTAATCTGGGGCTTCCGTGTCCAAAATCTCGATTTTAGCCTCCATCTAAGTGGTGTCTAAAAGATATGTCTTGTATGTTGATTTTCATCTTTTTGTCTTCCTGCTCATTCGAGATTTTGAACACATCTGAGGAAGGAGAATGATCTTTTTTAGACTCCCATAAGCCTTTAGATAAAGCTGTTGTCTAATAGAGGGCTAGATACACTCACATTGACTAAATAAAGCAACCTCATCTATACTATTCAAAATTCTAGTGTGCAGCGTAAGTCAGGCCATAGCTACCCCTTCCATTATTCTGTTTGTAGGCAGTTTTGTGGGTTCCCTATATGTGGAGAAGTGCTTCCTGCTCTGAAAGTTCTGGGCCAAAGAAGTGTGAAACCATGGATGAGTCTGCAGCATGCAATCAAATGAGCAGTTAAGGTGGGAAGTGGATAAAAGCCCTCCTTCCCGTGGGATTTGCTGAGTTATGCTGGGGAGTTTCCTTTCTTCAGACTGTTAACTTTTCCCACTGGATCTTTCAGAGAACACACACACACACACACACACACACACAGAGAGAGAGATTATCTATAGTTATAACAAACTCTAGCCTAGCAAACATGCTATTTAATTGTTGATACTTTGCAGTCCCTCATGCCTTTCTGGTTAAAGTTCAGTCAAAGGAGACTAGAAAGCAGACTCACTTCAAGTATAAATTTCAGCAAGTCAATCAGAGTAGGCAAAGGGCTAAGTATACATGTCTACCAATTCCAAAATAAAGGTAGGTTGGGCTTGAATCTATTTCTCATAGCTTTTTAAAAATTCGGCTATCCTCATGGACTCATAGCAGAGGTGATTGCCTGTACAATATGAAATCAGTTAACATTCTAATTTGGGTTGGGGGAGGCTTGCCAACACCACCCCTAGCTGGGGAAATATTGACAGTTGATGGTTGCTAGGAGAGAGAGTCAATTTTCTTCAAGAGTGTGGTCCATGATAGATTGACCATGCTCCATGAATGGTTCCGAACCCTTATGTGTGCAGACAGCACAAACTGGACTTACTAGGTTATTAAAAACGAAAAGAACATGAAGTCGAGAGGTAGAGTGGGTAGAAGGATGGGGTGGGTCTGCAAGGGGTTAAGGAGAGAAGTAGGGGTAAATACGAACAAGCTACATTGTATTCATGTATGAAATTCTCTAAGAATTAATTAATAAAACACTCTAAAAACATTCTATAACTCTGAAGCAACAATTATGTATGTTAAATATGTAAATTAGCGTTGTCATTTTCTGTGGCGGGAGAACACGTATCTCCTGTGAAAGATATAAGGAATGAGTATCAGCATAAACCAGCGTAGACGGCCAGTGGTCCCACACAGATGATCTCGATCCGATTTCACCCGTTTTCCTAGTCTTCTAGCCATGCGTGTTCACATTCCTCTGGAAGGGCTCGTTCTTCAGAGAGGCTTTTGTAACCTGTTTTTCTTCATGACCCAATTTCAATGCTTATCCAGGGAGAGAACTTCAAGCCCACTTCTGCATATCAAGAGGCAGCTGGGCTTCAGCAGCCCCAGAATCACGCTGCTTGAGAGAGCTCAGGCTGAGCTGTTTAAGGAAGCTCACTCGCTACCCAGTGGCAGGAGAGCTAAGCCCCAGGAACAAAACCACCCAAGCAAATACCAATTTGGGCAAGTCAGATAAAGGACATGATTAGAGGCACTTCCTTCTTTGTGATAATTAAGTCTTTCCTGAGGTTTATCTGGCCCTCCAACAGTCGCTGTTCAAGTGGGGAACTTTTCTTCCACCGTTACTGAAGAGCCCCCAAACACCAGTGATAAGGAGGTGGGGGAAATGGGTGGTAACTGGAGTTTGAAGATCTGTGTGGTAAGTTTCCTTGATAATGCTGGCGTGACTCTAGAATTCCTTCCTCAGCAAATGAGGTCTCTGAGCACACACAGCTATCAGCTGCTTCTAGTAGCTCTCATCCATGCATGGCTGTAACCCACAGCTGTGGTTACTTTAGAACTCAGCCTACATGGTAGCCATCCAGAGTCAGAAATACTGCTACAGTCTGCTTTCCCTCCGAAAGTCAAATGTGGAGCCTGATCCCTAATTCATTCAGTCCAATAGTATTAGGTCTGTGTGTGATGGGCAGGCTGTAAGAGGTGAATAGGCCATGAAGGTTGGGTCCTTATGAATAGGATTAGTCACTGTCTTGAAATTCTTTGTGATTCTATTACAAAAAATACCCTAGCCTTGGTTAGTTATAGGAAAATCGGCTTATTTGGCTTTTCCAGTGGCTGGATGGTTCAAAACCCATGATGGCATCATCCTCTTGGCTGCATTACAGCATGTCAGAGGCAGACAGGGGTCCGGCTACGTACCGAATAGTGTCTGTGAACATATGTGGTCTTCCTCCATAACAGCCAGCCGTTTGTAAGGATGAATCCAGCCACTCAAGGCTTGATCCTCTTCTTTGAGACGATATTAACTCTTTTATGAGATGGAATCCTTATTACAATCTAATTATACTTCATGAGGCCCTTCTTTTAAAGCACCCGCATGGCAGCTCACAACTGTCTATAATTCCAGTTCCAGGGGATCTGGTATACATGTGGCAAACCACCAATGCACATAAAATAAAAATAAGTAAATTAAAAAGGAAAGGTATTTCAATGGACAGTAGTACATGCCTTTAACCTCAGCACTCAGGAGGCAGAGGCAGGCAGATCTCTTGAGTTTGGAAACAGGCTGGTCTACTGAGCGGGTTCCAGGACAGCCAGAGGTACATAGAGAAACCATGACTCATAAAGAAAAGTCCCATCATATCAATACCAGCATCTAGACCAAGGCCCAGGCTTTCAGCACACAGCTCCTGGGGGCAAACTGTCTTTCAACCTTAATAGTATCCTTTAAACAAAGTCTGATGATCTTGTTTGTCCATTCTAGGAAACAAGGACGCCAGGCCTTACCAGACACTAGCCAAGGCTTTGACTGAGCTTTCCAACTGCCAGAACCGTGAAAGAGAAAATTCTCTTGCTTGTAAGTTACTCAGAGTAAATGATTTCATTGAATAACCGGGATTGCTTAATATAAAGACCAAACACAATCTAAGAGATTTTCCCTCTTAAACTCCTAGTACAGTTGGAGGAAGAATGCACCATTATTTTATGGAAAGAATGTCAACATCACCAATTCTTGACTTTTAGGAGCCAAGAGGGGTCAAGGAAAACAGCCCACAGAATCAGCTAAACAGGACTTATAGGGACTCACATGGAGTCTGCATGGGTCTGCGCTAGGCCCTCTGCATATATGTTGTAGTTGTTTAGCTTGGGATTTTTGTGGGACTTTATGGTATATTGAAAGAAAATGACACCCAAAGGGAGTGTGACTATCAGGAGGTGTGGCCTTTTTGGAGGAAGTGTGTCACTATGGGGGCAGTCTTTGAAATTTTTTTCTCAAGCTGCCCTCAGTGTGACAGTCAACTTCCTTCTGCCTTCTGGTCAAGACGTAGTCAGCAACATGTCTGTCTGCACACTGCCATGCTCCCCATTATGATAATAGTGGACTGAACCTCAGAAACTATAAGCAAGCCTTCCCAGTTAACCGTTTTCTTTATAAGGGTTGCCATGGTCATGGTGTCTCTTTACAGCAATAAAAACCCAAACTAAGACAGACTCCTAACAGTGAGAGTGGGGATATCCCGAAATCTTTTGTCCGCTCTTGGGACCCCTTCTTTCCAATGGGGTTGCCTTATCCAGCCTTGATATGAAGGCCTGTGCTTAACCTTATTGAATCTTATTATGTCCTGTTTGGTTGATATCCCTGGGAGGCCTGTTCTTTGCTGAAGGGAAATGGAGGAGCAGTGGATCTAGGGGAGAGGGGAGGGGGTGGGAGGGAACTAGGAGGAGTGGAGGGAGGTGAGGATGCAGTCAGGATACCTGTGTGATGGAAGAATAAATTGAAGGAGAAAAGGAAACATGTTACTAACAAGGGGCTGGAGATGGCGCAATGGCACAGAGGTTAGCAACACACATGGTCTGCTTGCGACCTGAGTTTGGTTCCTAGGACCCAGGTCTTGAAGCTCATAGCCACCCATAACTCCATGCCCTCTTCCGGACTCCCTGGGTACCTGCTTGCACTCACTGGCGCACACATCCGCAGACGTAGATACATAATTAGAAAGAAATCTTAAAGATAAAGAGCAGAAGCTACCAGACAAAGCAACTAGGATTTTTGCTAAAAACTAATTTTATTTTTTAAAAAGGTTGTGTTTTCTTACATCTAATAAGAAATGAACTTACTTTAAATTTACAAATATATCACCTGTAGATGGGAAAAATTAAAACAGTATTGGAGGCTATAAAATGAAAAATAATTCCCTTCTCCCTCATTGATCACAAGCCTGTGATTTCTACTATAAATACTGTTTTTTAATGAAAAATTATACCTAAATATAGCATTTTATATCTCTTTTAATTTCAGTAAGACCACTTTAGCTCTTATCAGTATGATTATGTGAAATATTGCTTCATATTTTTAATGTTTTGGCAAGGGAGGCAAATTTGAAAGATGAAAGCATCTTTCTTTCTCCTCCCCTCCCCTCCCCTCCTGTCCCCTCCCCTCTTTTCCTTCTCTCCCTTCCCTTCCCTACTATCTTAGTATCTTTCTGTTCTTTGAGCCCTCTCCAGTGTGTGTGTGTGTGTGTGTGTGTGTGTGTGTGTGTGTGTGTGTGTTTGTCTTTATTGCCCAGAGTGGTCTCCAACTACCTCGTGCCTCACTCTTGAGTTCTGGGATTGTAGCGGTGTATACACTTGCAGTTCACGCCTTCCTTTTAAACATGCTGTGCCTCTCCATTCTGATGCAGCTTTGTAGAAGAATCCTATAGTTTTGTCCCTTTAGGCTGAAGTAATGTTCTCTTTTTACAACGAATATTTGATTTCAAACATTAAAGTTATTCCTGCATCAAAACCAAAAAATGGAAATTTCATGTCCATCCATCTCATACCTGCTTTGCTTTCGTTTAATCTTGGGTCATGTCTTAAGAAAAAAAGTGGCAGAATTAAATCACATCTTTAATTTCCTGTATTTAAATAACTATGTGTTTTTAATTTGAATTTTTATTTTTATTAATCAATTAATTATTTTCCCCAACCTGATCACAGTTTCCCATGCCTCTCTCCTCTCCTCTTAGTCTCTACCTCCAACCCCTGCCCCATTCACTCCCTCTTCCTTACTTTAGAAAAAATGAACATCTTCCATGTAAATCACCCAGCTGAGGGATATCAAGCTGCAGCAAGATTAGGCACCTCTCTCTTGTTAAGGCTGGACAAGGCAGTTGAGCAGGAGGAAAGAATCTCAAGGGCAGAAAATAGAGTCAGAGACAGCCTCTACTCCTTCTCTGTCCCACAAGAAGATCAAGTCACACATCCATAACACACGCAGAGGACACAGGTAACTTTTATACAAGTTCTCTAGATGGTGGTTTAGTCTCTGTGAACTCCCATGAGCCCAGGTGACTTGACTCTGTGTGTTTTCCCATGGTGTTCTTGGCCTCTGGGCTCCCATAATCCTTCCTCCCCCTTCTCCACAGGATTTTCCAAGGTCTGTCTCGTGTTTGCTTGTGACTGTTTTTATCGGTTTCTGGTTGAAGCCTCTCTGGTGACAGCTGTACTGGACAATGATCCATCATTATAAACAAATATCATTAGGAATCATTTAATTAACCCTTTTTTCATTTTTTTGTCAGTCATATTGGGTTCTATCCTAGGTATACCAGTTCTTCTGACCCACTAATGTGGGGCGTTTATGGACTCTCCTGTAAATTCTTTCACCATTGTTTGATGGTTCTAGCATATGGATCCTGTCTTTATTTTGTTAGACTTATACCAAGATAAAGTATTTTTGGAGCCGTAATAGTATTTTTAAATATTTTACCAATTATTATTACCATAATTTAATGACAGTTTTAATTGCCTTTTAATGGTTCCTTGGTAGCAGGCCTTCGGGTAATCACTGTTTTCCTTATTCTGAGACACTCATTCTGGAAAAAGACATTGTTGCTGGTTGTCCTTCTGGACTTGCTGCTCTTAAAATATATTTGCAGTAGTTGACTTCTTTGTGGCTTCCACTGTTTCTTGTTTTTCAATCTTGAGCATCAAATCTAGGGATTCATGCATGTTAGGCAAGTGTTCACCCAAACCACTGAACTATATCCCTGGCCCCCTTGCTACTTTATATTTTAAGCGAGGATTTCACTAAGTTGCCTAAGTTGTCTTTGAACTTGTGATCCTCTTAGAAGCCGGGATGACAGGCCTGAACCACCAGCCATGGCTCCCTATTGTTTCTTAGGAAAAATGTGTGGTTGTTGAATGTTCAATTCTTCGTCATTAGAGGTAATGGTACATTTTTTTTCCCTTGGCTTTTGCTACATTTTCCCTTTGTTTTTGACTCTAGGAACTTTAATCACGGAATATTTGGGTGGGGATTTCTTTGGGTGTATCTTTTGACTATTTGCCTTACACCTACTTCAAATCCAGTTAACGTTCCTCTCATTTGTTTGAGTTAGAGCTTCTGTGGCTGCGCTAAAGCCCTCTGATCTGAAGCAGGAAAGGACTTTTCCGTATTGTAGCTTGCCATCATCCAGGGAAGTCAGAGCAGGAAGGTGGAGGCAGGAGCTGATGCAGAAGCCATGGAGGAATACTGTTTACTGGAGGGCTCCTTGCTTAGCCCGCTTTCTCATGTAACTCGGGGTACTCTTACATTACCCACTGATAAGAAAATGCCTCCCAGGCATGCCAACAAGTCAATCTGATGGGGATATTTTCTCAATCGAGGGTCCCTCTTCTCAATGATTCTCGCTTGTGTCAAATTGACAAAAAAAAAAAAAAAAAAAAAAACAAAAAAACTAAGTAGGATACCCTCATCTAAATACAAGGAGAAACTTGAAGCAGTCTGGAGTATATCACTTTACCTGGATTCCCATAGTTTCTTTTTTCCATTAAACAATAAACTCACTGTGTGGGGGAGGGAGGCACGTGGGGAGAGGATGTCAGAGATGGTCATCTTTCAGATCTCTGCAAGAGCTTGCTTAGATGCCTTTAATGCTCAGAAACTTAATGCTAATTGTCTTTGTGAATATCAGAAATAAAGATAAACTTAATGCAAATATCTGAAATTGGCTTAGAAATTATGGCTAGTTATCTGAAAAACTAGATTTGTTAAATTTTGTTAGTATACGTTTGTTGAATGAGTAAATAATTAGATGATCTCGGGAGGTATGGCTAAACAAAAAGCAAGCCACACTTCCATACTTAAATCTGCTAGATTATTTTGTAGTTTTTGTTTGTAATGAACTGTTCTTAGATGGCTAGCCATTTAAATCTCTGATTGGATGGGCTAAGAGATGGTATTTTGTAAAGTTGGATTTCATTAGAAGACTTTACTTGGCTAATGATTTTCAGAGTAAGAGTCTATTTTTCAAATTTATTTGTTTATATATTTATTTTTATTTTATGTGTATGAGTGTTTAACCTGCATTTATGTGCAGGTTCCTCATGAATGCTTTATGCTGCAGAGGTCAGAACTGGAACTGGATCTCCAGTAACTAGAGTTGCAGATGGTTGGGACCATATGTGGATGCTGAAAACTGAATTCAGATCTTCTGCAAGAGCAACACCTGCTCTAAGCTGCTGATCCATCTCTTTAGCTCCAGAGTCTATTTCTTGATAAATGAACTATTTCACAATATTGATTTAGCAATACTTGACTTACCAAGAAACTATTAGTGTTAATCAGTACCATTAATTAGGCAAATAAAATTAACTTTCACGTGGTGCAAGGAGAATTATTCATTTCTGTAGAACTGGGTGCTAGACACTTGACTAAATTGTATAGTTCTCCTGTGTGGCTTATTGACGGTCAGGGCATGTGTAGCTCTTTAAATTACCCAGTTATTATGTTCATTTTAGTGAAAAGATAGCTTTCCCTTTTCATGGGAAAGGTTGAGAAGTTGACAGAGTAGCTTCAAACTTTCTTGTCTTAAAGTTGATATTGCTCCTTTAGACATTGTAAAAATAGCTTTCTCTAGTTTTTGTAGCATGACGAATAAAAACCCAGAGACAGAAGCTGGGGTTCGACATGAAGATCAGAAAAGCAAAACAGCCAGTCGCTAGCTCTTACCTTTACCTCAGTTTGAAATGACGATCCTGTCTGCAGGAATCTCAGAATGAGACTGTGTCTGAGATCTGTCTCTTCCCATTTTATGTCCCTCCCTAGTGCTGGGATTAAAGGTGTGTACCACCTCCACCTGGTTTCTATGGCAAAGGAACTTAGCTACTGGGATTAAAGGTGTGTGTCACCTCTGCACGGTCTGTAAGGCTGATTAGTGCGGCTGATTTATTCTCTGAACTTCAGGCACGCTTTATTTATTAAAGTACAAATGAAATATCTCTACAAGTTTTGAAAAGGACCTTCAATGTATAATTAATCAACCCAAATGGATGTTATCTGAATATAAGAAATTTTTATAATTTTGAATAATTTCCTCTCTCGGCTCATCCTTGAAGTTTAGAAACTTGGGGTAGCTCAGAATTTGTAGCTTTCCATCTTCCAATAAAGCATAAAAGACTGCAATAACTTACGGTCTTTTACTGGAATGGAAAAAGACACATCTTTCATTTGGTCAATAATTTCAACCATTTGGAAAAGTCAATTGATTTAAAAGCCTAAATTTAGTTTCTACCCAGTATGTGAGACTTCTGAGTGGATTCTATAGCCAGTACGATGTGTTCTCTCTTCCTTGCTATGTTGCGGTCTGCCTCTGCCTTTGGAGCCCGTGAAAATAAACAGTGAGGGCACGTGGCTTCATCGAGGGTTTAAAAGGGTAGCTTTGCAAATCTGTATGTTGTGGATCATGGTAATCACCCTGAGGTATGCGAGGCCTTCTAATGCATTCCCTTGCAGAGCTATTATCCTGTAGGCAATCTAATAGGAAAAGTTGCCCTAAAGAGACTGGGGTTGTGGTGAGGAGGAGGAACATTTTCATAGAGTCAAAAAATAAATAAATAAAAGGAAGAAAAAACTTGGTGAATATCCTTTATTGTGTTTCCAAGAGTCAAAATGTTAACAATTGTGTTTTCTCAAGATTAATAAAGTAAGTAGAATTAATGAAAAAGTAAAAATCGGGCTTGGGGGAACCAAAAGTGTCTCAACTTCCATGGGTACCATCTCTGTCACTCTGTCTGCTCATTAAGATCAGTTTGACTTTTAGCCCAAGTCTTAGCTGAGTGCTGAGAGTACAGTGGTGCTGTAGCAGAGGCTTGCCCAGTGAGCATCTGTTGAGTTAGTAAATGAATGAACCACACACATTTCCCTAGTGTCTGTCAAGGCAGTCTATGCTAACACACAGAAAGCGAAGAAGTGGTGTCTTAACATGATTCCCACTGTTTTTCTTCTCAGAAAAAATTTGTACATGATTGATATGTTTCCATGGCAGTTTTACGATAATTAAGGGATCATTGTATAAGGGAAGGCAGAACATTGTAAGAGCTGGAAGAAAAGGGAATTTGCTGGAGGAGTGTGTCTCCTAGAAATGTCAGAAGCTGTACCCGTGACGTCCCATCAATACTGTTGCTTAAACGTGACCTGAACACGAACAACAACAATGGAAAAGCTAAGGTGGACTGGGGAAAGCTTATGAAGCCTTAGCGCTATGCAGAGAACTATAGGCAGCTAGGCAACGCTGGGAGCAGGAGAAACAGTCTTCCCTAGAGAAGAGCACACCAACTGATTGGCCAGCACCAAGTGGTCAACCCTGAAATCATACACATACAAGTAACATTATACAGATTGAATAGATTGCTTTTATGTGGTGAGTCCACATAAAATTTTATTTTATTATAATCTCAAAAAATTATTTAAGTTAATTATTTAAAGAGGTGACGTGAGTGACACACTGATCTGGGCATTAATGCCATCAATTAGGGACTCTGTCAGCTCCTAAACTTGGGATCCTCAAGTTCGTTTTGCTTTCTGATCTGAGAAACAATCTTTCATGGCTAAGAGCAGCACGGACAGGCAGGAGTTAAAGGGATAGGGAAGATGCAAATGCATCCAGCCCAGAATCCAATGTCCAGAAGGTCTGGTCTAGGACAGTTCTCTGAGTCTATGCAGGAGTTCACTAGCTTGATGGTAGGCAAGAGTCCAAGCTAATGTTGTAAACATCCTTATTTATGTAAGAGTAGATAAACGTGTACTTTAGGAAAATGACTGTGGCACATTCCAAGTGATAAAATAACCATTTGCTGTAAAATTTTCAGTTATAAAGAAGCCCAGAGTACGGGATCCCTTGCAGGCTCATTGACTTTAATTTAATGGATCAGCTACGCAGCAGCCTATAGTCTGAAGCTCAGTGAGGAAGGATGGAGAGTTCATTCCTTTCAGTCGGCTGCCCGGACGAAGCATGGCTTTCCTTGAAATACTCATTGTGTGATTGGCGGGCTGGCCTTGCCCGTACTTTCTGCTTTGAGATGACCTTTGCGCATGTGCACTGACAGAAAAGGAGTGTGGCTAAAGTAAGCTTAGAGGAAAAAAGTTCCTTAGCCTGTAATGTTGATTTGTAATTCCTGTCGTTCCTCTTGGAAATTGTTGACATTCCCATGTGCAAATTCCCTTATCCAAGAGGAAACCTTGACATTTCAGAAGAGAAGTGTGTTTTTAACCAGAGGGACGTTTAAAACACTGTCAGTGGGCATTGAGAATCTTCTTTGAATCGACGGACATAGCCTGTGTGGAGAACGTTTTGCTCCGATGTGAGAGAATCCTGCGGCTCCCTCTCTGCTCTGCCATCGCTCCATCCTCAGAGGGCTCTTCATTCAGTTCCAAGGTAAACCTAAAGGCAGAGGAGGGGCATGAGCCGAAACTAATGACTCACTGGAAGGGATTCTTTGTAAACAAACTTCCTTGCCTAGTCTTTTTTACTGTGACGCTCACGTCTGTGTGTGAATGCTGACATATCACTTCCGCCACCGCCTTGGCTGGCATTCATCAGCGTCATCTGGAATCACAGAGCCTTCGGGTATGGTTAAGGCCAGGTTTTAAGATTCTGAGTTGTTCCTCAAAGTGGTCTCAGAAATCTGAGATTTTGTAATGCTATACAAGTAAGTAGTTGCTTATTTAGATGTAGAAATATTTTATATTGGAAGAGGTATGATAGAGTGGACATCTTTGCCCACAGCTGGTCCAAGTTCTGGAAAAATCTCACCTCTGTGGAAAGGGCTTTGTCAGAATGGATGAACAGTATCAAAGTGCTCCTTTTAGCAATTATAATTATGAGACTCTGTTGCAAGAAATATTTTAGATAAAAATGAAATTTTATACCGAAAATGTCTTACTATATAGGACATTGACTTTGCAGCTCATATCCAATATCTCTTTAAAACCATGTGTACAGTAACTATGGAGTTAGTAGTATAAATGAACTTTTTGTTAAGAGAATCAAGATGATAAGAATTTTATTAAAACTAGAAAAATTAGCACACTTCATGTGGCTAGAGCAGTATTTCTTCATCTCTTAGCTACTCAGTTATGTAAAATAAAAGTCCTTAAATGAAATAGGCCAGGAAAAATTTCCTCAATGTACAAGGCACAGTCATCCAGAAACTGTGGCTGTGAATATACACGTGTATTTGTGTGTGTGCATGTGTGTGTGGACATATACACATATATTTGTATGTAGTACATGTGTATATTTGACTTCGTGCTTTTGGATGTTTTATTCTTTCATTTATTACCCCCCCTCCTTTTTTTGTTCTTTGAAACAGGATTTCTCTGTGGTAAAAGTCCTGTCTGTCCTGTAATTTACTTTGTAGACCAGGGTTGCCTTGAACTCACAGAGATCCGCCTTCCTCTGCCTCCCAAGTGCTGGGATTAAAGGTGTGTACAGTCACCACCCAGCTTAAAATGTTTTTATATTGGTGCTGAATTTCTTCATATATTCATTTAAGAGGGAGTCTTGCTGCTGTGTTGCCCTGGTAAAGCCATCATGATCCTCCTGCCTCAACCTTCTGAGAATTGGCACTGAAAGTCTGAGCCAGTCTGTGGCTGGCTGGAGAGGTTTTTTTTTTAAAAATCATAAATGAATACTGAATTTCATCAAATGTTTGTCTGCATCTCTTGCGATGATTTATGTTTTTTTTTTTATGCTTCATTCTGGTAAAGTGATGGATCACATTTTCATTGATTTATATGTGTTAAATGAGCCTCTTCTCTCTGGGATAAATGCCAGTTGATATTGTATTTAAAACAGCATGGTATTGGCACAAAAAAGCTAATGTAAATACACCAGTGGCCAGACAGAAAGCCAGAAATAAACCCAACTATTTATATGGAATTGATTTTTGACAAAGGGGACATGAACACACAGAAAGGAAAGAGCAGTGTATTTAATAAATGGTACTGAGAAAACAGAGCATCTATATGCAGAATGGAATTGGACCATTTTTTCAAACCAAATATAGAAACAAACTCAAAACTTATAAAAGACTTAAATATAATGCCTGAAACTGTGAGACTGTAGGAGAAAACTGGGAGGAAAGCTCTACAACATTGGTCTGGGTTAGACCTCAGAAGCTCAGTCAACAAGAGCACAACCAGACAACTGGGATTTCACCAAAGTAAAAACCTGCTACACAGCAAAGGAAGAAATTAACAGAGGGGCGAGTCAACGTCCAGCATGGGTCACAAAACAGCTTCTGAGAAAGTCTTGCTGTTTAAAATGTAAAAGGTGCCTGGGCAACCAATAACAATAAGATAACTCAGTTCAAAAGGACACAATGGATTTGAGTAGGCATTTTTCAAAAGAAGAGACATGGGTGGCTAACAGATGATGAAAGATTGTTGAGCATCTCTATTCAGTGAAATGTGAATTAATATCACAACGAACTATCAGCTGATACCTGTTAAAACAGATATTATAAAGAAGGTGGATAACAATTATTGGAAAGGCAGTAGAGAAAATGGCAACTTGTGCGAATTAGCATGCTGACTTTGGAGAATAGAATGTCAAGTAGTTTCACCCCCCCTCAAAAAAACAATTGTCCAAAAAAATTTGAAACTAGAATACTGAAGTGCTAGCTATACAATAGCTAATACTCAGAAGCAGAGCTGATATCCTCTATAGGATGAATGTATAAGTAAATATGGAATAAATACAAAACACAATGTTATGAATACAAAAATATTTTTTATAGTTTGTGTAGGACCCAAGAAACATATGAGATTTCATTATATCGATGTATCATTATTTACCAAGTTCACTTATTGTTTATCTGAAGTTTGAATTTAACTAAATTTTAATTCTCAAAGGATTAAAAACCATTCTTTCAGGCCAGAGTTGGTAGGCTCCCATTAGCTCAGGTAAGCTGTTTTAGTGCGTAGCCCTATCATGGTCTTGACCTCTTTGCTTGTATTCTCACTCCTCCAACTCTTTGACTGGACTTTGGGAGCTCAGCCCAGTGCTCCACTGTGGATCTCTGCCTCTGCTTCCATCAGTTGCTGGATGAAGGTTCTATGATGACATTTAAGATAGTCATCAAACTGGGCAAGGCCAGTTCAGGCACCCTTTCCTCTATTGCTTAGGGTCTTAGCTGGAGTCATCCTTGTGTATTTCTGGGAATTTCTCTAGTCCCAGGTTTCTTGTTAGCCCCATAAGGGCTACCTCAATCAAGGTATCTCTTTCCTTATTCTCCATCTCTGTCTTTCCCGCGTCTGGACCATCCTGTTCCCTCAAGTTTCCTTCTCCCTCCCATTTTCCACTCCTCCTCCCCCTCCACCTACCATTCTCCCCCTCTTCCCACACTCCCAATTTTCTCAGATCTTTTCTATTTCCTCTTCCCAGGGGGATCTATATATGTTTCTTTTGGGGCTCTCAATGTTACTTAGCTTCTCTGGGGTCGTGGACTACAGGCTCGTTATCCTTTGCTTTACAGCTAGTATCCACTTATGAGTGAGTACATACTATGTCCATCTTTCTGGGTCTGGGTTACCTCACTCAGGATGTTTTTTTTTTTTCTAGTTTCATCCATTCGCGTGCAAATTTCAAGGGCAACTCTGGCCTGACAGCTAGGAAACCAGCATAGGATCAAACTAGGCCCTCTGACTGTGGGCAACAGTTGTATGGCTGAGGCAGACTGTAGGTCCACTGGCAGTGAGACCAGGATTTATCCCTACTGCTTGTTCTGACTTTTTGGAACTTATTCTTTCTGGAGGAATACCTTGCTCATCCTAGATGTAGCAGGGAGGGTCTTGTTCCTGCCTCAAAGCATTGTGCAAGACTTTGTTGACTCCCCATGGGAAGCCTTACCTCTCTGTGGAGTGGATGGGGGTGAGATGGAGGGGAAGGTGGAGGGAACAGGAATGGGGAGGGAGTGGCAACTGGATTTGGCATGTAAAATAAGAAAAGATAGTTTCTTTTTAAGCAAATTAAAAAAATAAAAGCCATTCTTTGAGAAATAATATCAACACATAGCTCAAACTGACCTTGAACTTGTGATCCTTTTGCTTCAAACACCTGAGAACGAGGATTCAGGTATGAGCCATGACATGACCCCTATTCTCTGAGGTTCAAGTTTGAGTGACACTGGAAACTGAGGCAGTTAAGTGGACCCTAGCTGACTGCAGAACGAACAGTTAGCTGAATCGTGTTCTACTGTTTATTGATTACAAAGGATCACAAGGATTACAAAAGATCTCCAAAGCTATCTCAGGTGAATCCAGAAACAGAACTAAAATTGTCCAGGAAGAAGCCAAAAAGAAGTGCCCTGTCTAATGGAGTGAATCTGGGTGATATACACCAACAACAACATCTTTGAGGATGTGACCTCATCAGAAATGTGGCAAGCCTCAATATCAAGGGGAAGAAGGAAATGCAAAAGGCTATCACCCCTGTCCCCGTATATACATGTTAAAAGTAGGATGCTAAGCTACTCATTAGGAAAAATGCTCTCCCATTCATGGAAAAAGAAAGACGATATGTAAGGCAGAACTGTAGGTCCAGTGGCCAGTCTTATTTACAGACGTCATAACTGTAGGCCCTGCTGGCTGAGCTGCAAAACACAGAAAACAATTCCTAGGGATTGGAATCTAATGAATTTTCCCCAGCTGTGTCTCAGTGGATCCTTTTCTTCATTCCTCCCCAACGTTGGACGGAAACGACAACTTACTATACATCAATTCCAACACTCTAATTTGAGACTATTTAACTTATTTTCTACTTTTATAGGCCCATGGATGAAGAAAAATTTTGCCCCAGATGGCTTATATGAAGATTATCATCCATGTGTGATTTAGAGAATAAAATTTAGGTATTTTGAGTTGATGATATTCAGATGAGATCTTTGAATTGCATCAATGCTATAATGGGTTGAGACTTTTGAAGATGCTAAGACTGGGCGAGTATCTTTAGTATGTGGAGTGGGTGTGAAAGTTGAGGTGGTCAGAAGACAGGCACTAAAAGGCAGAACAATTATTGTTAACGTTCATTCCTCATCCATGGAATGTGTGCATGTTTTGCTTTACAGGGCGTAAGGCCTTTCCAGGTGTGGTTACATTGTACATGCTGAAACAAAGAGATAGTTTAGGATTACTCTGGTGGACAAATGTCCTTAAGGCAGGAAAGATGTAAGGAGCAGGAGCCAGAGAATAGAGAAGCTGTGTGTTGTGGGTCTAAAGAAGAAAGAAGAAATCAGGGATGTAAGTTGCCTCTGATAACTTGAGAAGATTCAGATCTTCCTTGAACATTCCTAAAGGAGCACTTTGTCTCACTTTGGAGTTCTAAGTTCTAGAGTAACTTTGTGTTGTTTTAAGTCCCATGAAGTTTGTTAGAATTTGGTGCCTTCATCATAGGAATTTATTATACCTAGTGTTCTATAAGTAATAATTCTGGTTCTGGAGAGAACTGGTCTCAATAGATGCCCATTATGAACCAGAAGTTCCACCTGCCCTCGAAAATTTCAATTAAACAATCTCATAAAATTGTGGCCACTTTACAGATAAGGGAAAGAGTATAGTTCAGAGCTAGTTAAGTATAGTTTTTGTAAGTTAGTCGGAGGGCTCAAAAAGTCCCTCTCTTACATGAGCAAGGAAGTCAAGACCGCAAGGGGGGCACTCCCCTCCCCCCCCCCGAGACGGTGGGGCTGATCTACTGGGAGCTCACCAAGGCCAGCTGGATGGGGACTGAAAAAGCATGGGATAAAACTGTACTCTCTGAATATGGTGGACAATGAGGGCTGCTGAGAAGCCAAGGACAATGGCACTGGGTTTTGATCCTACTTCATGTACTACTGGCTTTGTGGGAGCCTAGCCTGTTTGGATGCTCACCTTCCTAGACCTGGATGGAGGGGGGAGAACCTTGGACTGCCCACAGGGCTGGGAACCCTGACTGCTCTTCGGACTGGAGAGGGAGGGGGAAGGGAGTGGGGTGTGGGGACTGGGGGGAGGGGGAGGGAAAAGGGAGGCGGGGAGGAGGCGGAATTTTAATAAAAATAAATAAATAAAAGTCCCCCTTTTCCTTGCCTCCTCTTCTGCCTTTTTCTTTCATGTTCCCCTTCCTCCTTATCATTTGCCACAGAAGTACTGTCCAGGAAGAATTTCTGGAGTGAACAAGTCCAACACCTGCATCATCCCTTATGTGTGGACCCCTGTGCCTGTTTACGGCCTGGCTTTTACCACCTGGAGGCCATTCCACCACAAACAGTTAAGCTTCTAGATAAGCCAATTTTATACTGCGGTCAAAATGAGTATTCAAAAGGCTATGCTTTATGGGTTAAATATGGATTTTTTTAATGCCAAAATGGTCTAGATTATACTGTAGGCAAAGAAAAGCTCATGCTATAAATTTCAACAACTGAGCCAGAACAAAGGAGTTTCTTTAGAGCCGTGGTTCTCAACCTTTAGGTCACGACCTTTAGGCAGTTGAAGGACCCTGTCACAGAGGTCTCCTAAGGCCATCAGAAAACAGAGATATTTACATATCTCTGTTATGAATCTGTTATGAATCTGTTATGATTCATAACAGTAGCAAAATTACAGTTATTAAGTAACATCAAAAATAATTTTATGGTTGGGGTCAGTACTCTGTTAAAGGGTTGCAGCATTAGGAATGTTGAGAACCATTTGCTTTAGATGATCAGGTAAAGTAACAGTAGAAAAGGCTCCATAGACAGGTTGGTAAGAAACCAAGTTTACACTTTATAAGCATCTTATTTGCATACTTTGATTAAAAGGCCTGCAATGCCTTAGGTACAGATCTTGGCTAAGCAAGGAGCTGGTGGCTAGCTGAGGCTGGTTAAGGAGGCCACATTGCTTCTCTTTGTGCTCAACCTGAAGTCATTCTACCACCTTCTTGCTATGTCTCAGCCTTCTAAAATGTGTAAAATGTGTTGGGAGAAAATCCTGCAGGGAGCTCTCTGCAGACTGAAGATATTATCTCTTCATGGATCTGTCAGCTGGCCAGGGGATAACATCTGGCAGAACAGCTGGTAAGATGGCACACACAATCTGCCACTGAGGAGAAGAGCCTCAGTTACTGGTAAATTAGATGACATACTTGTCACCAATGCAAACCTGCCTGGAACTTATTGTGCTCTTCCAAAATGTGATCTCGAGGTCAACTATTCAACATAGAATATCTAACAGACAGGGGGTCCTCCTCCTTCCTTCATTGGGTTCCTTCCGTCATTCCATTCCACCAAAAAGAATTCGTTCATTATTCCAAACAAAAATATATAAATATTATATATTATGTGTAATATATTATATATAACATATATGGAATATATTGCATCTATTATATTATATATGGCATATCATAAATGTTATTTATAGCATAAATATGATATCACAATATCATATATCATAGTATATAATACATATCAATATACTTATATAATATATTTATATCACACATTATAATATATACCAACATTAACTTCATTTAATATATTCATATCATATATTATAATATATCAATATTATATTTATATATTATATAATAATATAAATTTATATGTTTAACTCATATAATATATAAATATATTATACAGTTACAAAGACTATATTATAAATATAACTATATTATATGTATATACCTTACATGTAATACATATTACATATATATTTTTTATTTTGTGTTACAGTGTAAAGAAGCATCAAGAAGGGGAAGCATTGAGCATGCAGCTTGGATGGTAGGTGGTCAATGAATGCTGTTTCTGCTGTGTTGTTATTGCATCAGGAATGCTCTGGTCCCTGTGTAACCCAGAGTGTCATTGTATGATGGGGTTGTGAGCTTTTGTGCGAGGTCATGAGGTTAGAGAATGAGTGGGTCAAATAGCATTTTGTTGTTCCTGTGACTTAAGTGATACCGTGTTGTTAGGATAATAAAATAACTCTCCTTAGTGGCAACACAGTGAAGGAAGAAAGACTCTGCTGGTTGTCTATTAGGTGTATTTGCTCTGCGGGGAACAGTTGACCCAAGATCACAGACCATCAGTCCAGACTTTGTTATGATGATATGTGGTACACTCTTTTAAAGTTTTTCCAACCAGAATGTTAATTCTTCACTTGTTGCTTTCTTTTTCTTTACAAGTTCCTATTTTACTATGTTGTCAAAGTTTCCTTTTTACAATTTTTATTAATTCTTTGAGAATTTCATACAAGATATTTTGATCATATCCATCTTCCTCCTCAATTTCTCCCACATTCTCCCCCTCTGCTCTTATCCACACAACTTCATGTTCTCTCTATCTCTATATTTTTATCTCCCTCACCCCCTTTTTCCCCCTTTCCTCCCAATCAAGTCCAGTTTGTGTTGACTGACTGCTCTTGGGTATGGGGCCTGTTCTGGAATGTGGCCAATATAGCAAATGTGACACCATTAAAGAAAACTGACTTTCTTTCTCTTAAACAGCAACCTTAGGTGGAGGTGGAACTTTGTGCCCACATCCCCTCCTCCATGCTGGGATTTTTTTCTGGTGTGAGCTTGTGTGACTTTTGTGCACGCTGTCACAATCCCTGAGTTCACATGCACATCTTTCCTGTTGTATCTGGAAAACACCATTTCCTTGAAATCTTTCATTGTCTCTGGCTTTAAAAAACCCTTCTCTCTTCTCTTCTGCATACATACATCTCTGAACCTTGAAGATACAGATGTGATGTAGACATCCCATTTAGTACTGAGTACTCTGAGGTCTCTTTTTTGCTCATTGTTGACTAGTTGCCAGTCTCTGTGTAAATTGCCTTCTACCTCAAGAATATTCTCAGATGAGAGCAATTCACTGACCTATGGGTATAGCAAGAAGTCATTAGGAGATGTTTTATTACTGTGTCTATTTAACAGAGGAATAGTAGCAGATTTTTCTCTAGGCCCATGATCTATCTAACCCCAGGTCCTTGATCCTACTGACAATGTCAGATGTGGGTTCCATATAGTGGAGTGTGCCTTTAATACATTTAAAAAGGTGTTGATTACTTTCATATAACCTTCATGCCAGAATACTGGCATTAGTGGTGATATTTGGCCAGGCAGGTCATTTTTTGTGGCTCTCAGAGCACACAGCTGGGTGTGACAATGACTTTTCTCTTCTGGTGACCTATATAGAACTTCCCAGTACCATGAAAGCTAGCCAGTAGAGCTGAAGCTTCCAGGTGGGAACCAGATGGATTTTTTTCAAGTTCTACGATCACATTTAAGATGCTTTCAAGAGTGTTTTACTGGAGGGTGTCTAGGGGATCCCAGTGGCAGACAACTCAAAGTGGTAACCCACTCCTGGTAGTGGGGTTTTTATTTAGTAGCATATATCTAGCATTCTGGATTGTGATTTTTTTTATCTTTTTGAGACAGGATCTCATACAGGCAAGGTTGATCTCAAACTCACATGTAGCTGAGGATGACCCAGCATGTCTGATCTTCCTATCTCAAACTCTTACACGCTCATATTCCAGGTGCACACCACCACATCACAGCTAGTGTTAATTTTCTCTTCCCAGTCAAGTGGTTATGAGAACCACAGCAAACTTGGGAATGTGGGGATAAATGTGGAGTTAATGTTTTCCTTTCTGCTGGAACTGTCTGGATAAATGGGAGCTGTGGGGTTTCCTTCAAACCTGTCTTTGCATAGAGTCAGTGCTTTTATGTGAGTCTGCGTTATTTGCAAAAGACAAAGTAAAGTCTGATTTTTTAAAATCATCTTGAATTTGTTCTACAATCTAAAGGAACACTTGAGGCAACTGTGACGATATGTACAAACAAACTTTAAAAGGCATTCCTGACAGCCACAGTTCTAAGCTTCAGGGTGCCTGAGAATTAAGGTTGGTAGAAGGCAATTGCTTATGTATGGCATTGATGTGGGAGTCCCCTCTGTGTGCTGTGATTACCATTAATGAATAGAGAAACTGCCTTGGCCTGTTGATTGGGCTGAGTATAGGTAGGTGGGGGAAACTGAACTGAATGCTGGGAGAAGGAAGGCGGAGTTAAGGAGCCACCAGAGATAGACATGCTGAAACTTTGCTGGTAGGCCACAACCTTGTGGTGATGCACAGATTAATGGAGATGGGTTAAATTAAGATGTAAGAGTTAGCCAATAAGAAGCTAGAGCTAATGGGCCAAGCAGTGATTTAATTAATACATTTTCTGTCTGGTTATTTCGGGGCTAAGCTAGCCCAGTGGCCGGGACAAACAAGTGGGCATTCCTCCTACATGATATGATCATATAGAGAGGGCAGTAGGGTGATTTTATAATCACAGTGTGTTGTGTACAAATATGATATGGTCAAGTGTAAAAATGAATTACAACAAATTCCTGGGCTCCGTTCCATAGAGTCAATTTTAGAGGTTGGGATGGCTCCTGGGATGTTTTTTTCATAGGAAGTCAATTGAGTTTAGAAAATGAGCATTTGGGAGGAAGGCTTGCTTTGTCAGGGTAAAAGTTTGATATGAGGGAATAAAATACCATTTAAAATCCTATTTCCTGAAGAGGTGCCCTGGTTAATTATTATGTTGAGTAGAAACTCTTTATCCCAGCTGCGAAGCGTGGAACTTGAGCAACCGTAGGCTCTCATCCCACCATTTTCTTGCTGTGTGACTTTGAGCTCAGTGCCTCAGTTTCCTTGCCTGTAAATTAGGCTGATTCACTGCATCTGCTGCTAAATGTTCTGACTATTGGATAATACTGCCTAACAGTTATGGATGTTATAATAGCTAAGAAAAAATTGTGTAAAGCATTTTAAAACACTTTCCAGAAATTGATTTATTAAACACATCACAAATATATATTCAGATCTAGTTGTTTATTCTTATTCTGGGCTTAATTGTTCAAAGCCAAAGACTAGAGAACAGCACAGTCAGGGTTCGCAGCCAGGTGGGGTGACTCCATCATCCTTTCCATTGCTATGATCCAATAACATCTCAACCCACCGCTTCCCTCCTCCTTTACTTATCTTGAAGCCCCAGATGAGCCAGCCTTCATTCCTATGAGCTGAAATATCGTTTGGTTAATTGAGCCTAACACACTTTGCTGAACAGCCAGGCCAGGGTGCACTGTGGCAGAAAGGATTAGTTAGTTGTGTTACTCTTGGGCAGGTGGCTTCCAGCCCAGCATTCTGGAGGGTTCTGGAGTGTCCTGTGTCAAAGACCTAGGTCAGTGGGCTGCAGCTCTGCTTGTTTCCACCAGTGGGCCTCTTGGGTGAGGGAACTGGACATCTCACTGTTGCCTGCTCCACCCCCGTGGGGAAGAGAGCTATAGCTTTCTAACTACAAACATTCTTTCAGGGATTTTCTTTGGATGCCCTGGAGCTGAAGGTGTAAGACTTTGTGGCATTGAGGGAGCTAGGGCTCCAAACCAGTGTACCACAGATGGGGTAGTAGCTTAAACAGCAGGCATCTGAGCTCAAAAGGATCATTCTGAAGTCTAGAGGTCCAAAATCAAGGTGTTGGTGGGACTGCGTTTTGATGAGCTCTCGTTCTATGCTTGACCTTCGTGTGTTGGTGTTCTACACACCTTCACCGTGTCTTTCCTGTTGTGTGTCTGTGTCCTATTTCTTCTTGAAACCATACTTCTCTTGTGGCTCCACCCAAATGGCCTTTCTTCTTTTTTTTGCTGGTCCTATGTCCAATTACATCCTAGTGCACTGGGAGTTAGTCAGCACAACATACTAAGGGAAGTCACAATTTAGTTCCCATCACACACGTAAGTGCTGTCGTGGCTGACTAGTGAATGTGCCGTGGTGTTAGCAGTGTGCCGTTTCCATTTTCACATCTAACACATACACACTTTCCACCTACTTTTAGAGCCCCTTGCACACTGGACCTACGGGCACTGGGACATTCTGTCTACTCCGCGTCTCTCTACATGTGAAGGAACTGACCATTGCACACCTGCTGATTAACTTGTCAAGAATCCATCCTTTATCTTTTTCTCTGTGTGTATGGTGTCTGGGAAGCCTGTGCCTTCTGGGCTCTTGCTTCCTTCCTTGGTCCTGCCTCGCTCCCCAGCAGTGTTTGTGCCCCTCTGTGAAGGAAAAGTTTCTTCTTCAATGTTCTCCTTAAAGAAATGGGGCCCCAGCTTGCTGAGCAGAGCTGTGTGTGTGTGTGTGTTTTCTCTGCTCGCTTGCTTTTCTGTCACCAGATTGCTCTGGGAGCAGTGATGCTCTTAATTAAGCTGAGATCTGAGGTGCTTAAAATGCAGAATTCACAGGCAAGCTGGCCGACGCCTGAGGCTTGAAAGAGATGCTTTTAATCGTCAGAACTCTAGATGTGTCGCCCTGTAAATGCTCCCCCAGTTCGGCTTGAATTAGCTTACAGGACCAAAGTGTAGACACATTTGAAATGAGGAGGGGGAGTTACACTTTTTATCTTCCCCATGCTATTAGGTAGCTGAAAAACCGTGGCATTAAGGAAAAAACATGGAGAACCTCTCTGTGTACCTGTTCTACCATGGGAAAGTAGCCCCAATTTAATGAAAGAATGAGTATAGGTCTGTGGAGAGAGTTAAGCTTGTAAATTGCTTGCTGGGCCAGCATGAGAACACGAGTTTGATTCCTAGCAGCAACATATAAACAGAACATGGGGATGTATGCTTATAAACCCAGAATCAGGGCTGGCGAGAAAGGAGGATATCTGGGCCACATCACCAGGCAGCCAGGCCAGTCTCTAGACTCCAGGAGATATTTATTCTTTTCCATACATGGGCAGCCTGTATGTGGAGGTTCTGTTGAACTTGTCCATATTGGGTTTCATGATCTAAGTTGATGAGGACGACAACCAGATTTGTGTCAAAAACTTAGGTTTTTTGACCTGAGGAATGAAGAGGTGTTGGAGAGGTAGGAAAGATGAAGGAGCAAAGAGGTTTCTTTTTTGTTTGCTTTGTTTTTAATTTTTTTTTTAATTTTCTTTTGAGTGGGCACAGCAAGTGTGAAAGGTATATATGGGAGGACTAGGGGATGAGTGGAATTGGGGTGCATGATGTGAAATTTCCAATAAATCAATAAAGAAATTATGTTAAATTAAAAAAGGACTAGCAAGAATCGTGGGTGTAGTAGTAGGGGGCTCCTGGTACTGCCAAACTGTCCATTTTTCTCTTGCTCACACCCAGTTGGACTGGACTCACCATGGCCTCTGCTTATACATAAAGTATTTGTGTAGCTCGCTAGATCAGTGGTTCTCAACCTGGTCACGACCCCTTGGGCGAGTCAAACAACCCTTTCACAGGGGCTTCCCAAGATCACCAGAAAACACGGATATTTACATTACAATTTGTACCAGTAGCAGAATTACAGTTATCAAGTAGTAATGAAAATAATTTTATGGACTAGATCAGCACAACATGAGGACCTGTATTAAAGGGTCACAACATTAGGATGATTGTGAACAATTGCTGGAGTTTAGACCATGATGAGTGGGCCAGTTATATGTTTTCCCCTCCCCTCTTTCCTTTTTTCCTCTCTTCATTCCTTCTCTCACCCCCAACTCTTTCTTCTTTCCTATTATCATCTACCTACCTAGTTACCTAGTTACATATCTGTCTACCTAATTTTTTTCCTACTGTGATAAAAGTTGAACTTTTATTCCACTTATGACTGGTAAAAAACAAAAGCCTAGGTATCCAAACCCTCAACACTTTGCACTAAAGAGCAATCTCCTTGAATGAGCAAAATATGTGATCTCCACCCTCATGGAGAGGATGTGCAAAGTGCACATGTATAGGACACCAAGTCATAGACCACACTCACAGAGTGTGGGTTTAGAGAAGGGGTTGTGTTCCTTCCCTACACAACAGGGCCTTGGGGAAAGCCTCAGGTCAATCTATTCTCAACACCTGCATTTATGACTCAGTGAACATAACAGACAAGGGGGTGGGAAGACTATAAAAGCCAGGAAACCAGGAAGTGCTCAGTGGCTACATAAACAAGACCAGAATAATGGCAATAGTACACATCAATGTGAAAAGAGGGGATTTCCCAGGGGTACCACTACTAAACAAAGAACTATGGGCAACTAATGCCCTCTGAAAGAAGAAAATGATTCTCCTAGAGTTGAGGCCCCCTCATGGGTTGTCCAGTGCAGGATAGTCAGCCCCGAAATCATAGACACAAACAGCAGAAACAGCCTTAGCAATTGCATTTACGTATTCGTGCATATGCAAACATAAAGATATGTGTGCAATACTAACATGCTAAGTAAAAGAAGCTATCAACTTGAGAGTGATGGGGAACATGGAAGGGCTTGGAGAAAGAGTAGCTGAGAAGGGCTAGGTGGAAAGGAAGGTGATGTAATTCTCTTTCAATTGAAATCATATTTTTTTTTAAAAGAGAGATATCTGGTCAACATACTTATTTCCAAAAACAAACCTCACATGATTGCCAAAAAGATAAACAGAAAAATACATGGCATTTGCCAATTTTCTGTGAGGAAAATAAAAAGGAGACATCTCCACTGAAAACTGAAGCAGCCTACTATTCAATGTGCCATTGCAGAAGAAAGGACCAGGCAAGTTAAACCTGGGAAAATGTGGTCAACACACCAGCCCCATCAGCTGCAGTCGGGATCTTCAGGGCAGTATGCAGAGCAAGCCTTCTTAATTGACCCTGGCCTCACCATCTGGAGGGTCAGGCGCTGCTCCAATTAAGAAAGGAAAGATAATGTCCAGACACTGAAAAGACATGTGAAGTACATAAACAGAGTGTTCTAGCCAAACAGAGGGTGAAATAACATTAGATGCCACCTGACTGGCCCCTAGGCCTCTAGGTACCCTGAAATTTCCACCTCATTGCTTATTTTTAAGTACCAGAAAGTAGGCCTACCCTAAGGAACGGAGTAGCCTGATTTTGAAAACTACCAGAACACCGTCTACCTTTTAATGAATATAACCTCATTAATGTTAAGTAAGCCTTGATTTCAAAATGACAACCCCCTGTGTGAAGGGAGCCCTTCAGTCGTCAGAACCTAACACTTGGTTTAACCGACAATTTCCCACCAGATAGTAGTTTAGTCTTGGGTAGAAAAACAGGAAACGACCCAGGCTTGTGCCAAAGGAGAGTCCTGGGATGAAGACTAGGACAGCTGTGAGGGTAAGGAAGGTTTTGAGGCTCTCTGGCTGACTGTATCACCTGCATGGAGGTTCGGGGCATGGCTAAGGGAGCAATGAATGAGTAGTTTTTGTTGTTTTATTTGCTTGTGTGCGAGCATGCATGAAGAGATGAGAGGGCAGGATTCGCAGATTCACGATGCAGACAGGATAGAGATGGGGGTAAAAGGCTTACTCCAACCAAGATCTACACAAGGCTGCCACAAAATGTTTTGTAATCAACCTAAGAGATCGTGAGAAACTGAGCCCATGTCTATAAGACTGGCTATCTCACTGGGATGGATGAACTTTTATAACAAGTGGAAAAGACTTGTATAACACTGTGGACACACTTTTATAAGTTTATATAAGACTTTTATATTAGGGAGTTGGAACACAACCTAGTACATTGCTAGGGCTTTGAAGTGACTTAGTGAAAGGACACACTGTGATAAGGATGTAGTAGGTTAGGAATATATGTACATTTACACCTAGGTGGGGATAAAAATGACCCAGAAAGATGGAGTAGGGGCTGGGGTATGGCTCAGTTGGTAGACTGTTGGTTAAGGAACCATGAACCTGAGTTCTATCCCCAGCATTATATAAGAACTATGTAGGATGTAATCTGTAGCCACAGTCCTGGGAAAGGCAGGTGGAACTCACTGGCCAGTCAGTGGAGCCTAATTGGTGAGCTTTAGGTTTATTGAGAGACCTGGCTCAGAAAACTATGCTAGTTGTCTCCTCTCCTTTAAGATCTTTTCTCTCCCCACCAAAGACCCCTTTAGACTTTCCCGAATTCTCTAAGTTCTCCCAGCTGAACACATGAACCTAGTGCCAGGGACCATGTGAGTAAGGCTATGCCATCACCTTTATTCTGGGGCTGAGTGACACCACACTCTATGTTTTCCATCTTCAGACCTGAAAACTTCATTTTTATTTACAACTAGATGAAACTCCACTGTGCACATATACCATCTTCATCAGTTGGTGGACATCAAGGCTGATTGCCTGTCCTAGTTACTGGGAATGGAAACTCAGGAAACATGGATGAGCATGTCTATCTGCAGTAGGAAGAGCCCTTAGGGTGTATATCCAGGAGTGGTATAACTGGGTCATATGGTAGAAATGTTTATTGTTTTGTGAGGAACCTCAATATTGATCTCTCTGGTGGTTGCATCAGTTTGTACTTTTACCCACAATGCACGAGGACTCTCCTCCCCTCACATCTTTGCCAGCACGTCTTCTGGATGTCCAGGGCCGCTGTACTTGTGAATCCACTGAAGATATGGCTGCTTGCACAAGACCAAGCCAGTCACGGTCCTTAGATGAACTTGTATTAAGAAACTTATGTAGCCAGTCAGTGGTGGCGCATGCTTTTAATCCCAGCACTGGGGAGGCCAGAGGCAGGTGAATCTCTGTAGTTTGAGGCCAGCCTGGTCTACAAGAGCTAGCTCCAGGACAGGCTCCAAAGCTACAGAAAAACCCTGTCTTGAAAAACAAAAAAACAAAAAAAAAAAAGAAATTTATGTGGCTACATTTAAAATACAAGTATACAATATGTGAAAAATCATATGCCAACATGTAAGACACACTAACATAATTTTTCCTTCCATAAAAGATACTTGCATCATGTCTTAGGGATTTTCTGAATATGGTCCCCTTTCCCCATTTCCCCATTTTTCTGTTCACCTTCCCAATTCCTTTCTTTCTTCTCCTCCCCTCCTCTTCCCTTTCCCACTCCTTTTTCTTCTTTCTCACTTCCCTTCCCTTTTCTACCCTCCCCCCTTTATTCTTTTTTTCTTTCCTTTCCTCCATCCTTTGTATTATAGTCATTTGGTTCAAGATTTTCAAATTATCAGAGTATCAACATAAATGATACTTTTATCCAAGAACATCCACTTTGCCTTATTGACCATTAATGATATCAGAATATGATTTTATAATTTTAAGTTATGACTGTCAAAAATTTCATTTCAGATGCTTCCCTGCTCCCCTATCCAACCTTCCTTTATCCCAGTCTTCCTGTTTCCCCAAGTTCCCCCAATCCTCCCCTTCTTACTTTTCTCTCCCTGTCTCCCTTATCCCCAACCCACCCCACCCCCAAGATCCCAATTTTGTCCCCGGCAATTTTATCTACTTCCCTTAGCCAAGAGGATAACTATAAGTTAAAAGAGCCACCTTAGTGTTGGCAAGAGACTTGAACCTAGAGTGGCTCCCAGGAGCCCAAGGCGATGTCCCCAGTTAGTCCCTTGGGAAGCTGAGGATAGGGAACCTGAAATGACCCTATCCTATAGCAATACTGACGAATATTTTTCATATCACCATAGAACCTTCATCTGGTGATGGATGGAGATAGAGACAGAGACCCACACTGGAGCACTGGACTGAGCTCCCAAGGTCCCAATGAGAAGCAGATGGAGGGAGAACACGAGCAAGGATGTCAGGACCACGGGGGGTGCACCCACCCACTGAGACAGTGGGGCTGATCTATTGGGAGCTCACCAAAGCCAGCTGGACTGTGACTGAAACAGCATGGGATAAAACCGGACTCTCTGATCATGGCGAACAGTGAGGACTGATGAGAAGCCAAGGTCAATGGCAAGGGGTTTTGATCCTACTTCATGTTCTGGCTTGGTGGGAGCCTAGCCAGTTTGGATGTTCACCTTCCTAGACATGGACGGAGGGGGGAGGACCTTGGACTTTCCACAGGGCAGGGAACCATGACTGCTCTTTGGATAGGAGAGGGAGGGGGAGAGGAGTGGGGGGAGGGGGAGAAGAGTGGGGGGAGAGGGAGAAGAGTGGGGGGAGGGGGAGGGAAATGGGAGGCTGGGAGGAGGCGGAAACTTTTTTTTCTTATTCTCAATAAAATAAAAAAAATTAAAAAAATTCATTTCAGACATCCTGCAGTGTAATTATTTTCACATGAAACCTTCCCCCATTGCAGGCTTTGGCTTCATCACCTGCTTCTGGTTTTTGACTCTGGCATAGGCTGAGAACATGGCAAGGCGCTTCTGTTCTTCTTACTGGTCCTTACCAGCCACTTTCCACGCTCCTCTCATGATGCGAACAGGTTGGGCTAGTCTCCTTGAATCAGATGGGCCTTTGTGTGGTCCTGGCTGCAGCATCTTATATACACCCTTTCCTACTTCTTGTGACCCCACTCTCAGTTATTCTCCACAGCTTCCAGGCCTGGGCTCTGCGGGTAGGTTGTGATTTGGCCTCTGTGGCTTTGGAATGTAGGCAGGTAGACAGCTAGGAAACAGAGACGTGACAGTTAACTAGTCCTAGTGTTATTTACCCATTTTGTAACCTGCCTAACAAAATACCCATCCCCAGAAGGAGATGTGATGTGACTGACTTCTGTCTGGATTTACTCATCTCTTCATGAACTATTCTGTAGATCAACCATTGTACTGAACACTGGTAATGAAGCAATGATGTCTGGTCTCAGTGTGGCTACGGTTTACTTGGGAGACAGGAATAATTTGGAAACATACTGTAGTGATGCCCTGAGAGTAAGAAAGGGAGGTTTGAGATGTAAATGATGGAGGTCAGAGAAATGTTCAGGGAAAGTCACCAGGATTAGAGGTAGTGAAAAATGTTGGCCTACCAGAGAATATAGGATCCCTGGTAAAGGGACTGTTCCTTGCATAGTCACAAAAACTTGTTGTTACCTAGTCAAGGTGGCAGAAAGAGATTCATCAAGTCCAGGATTAGAGGAATAGTGAAGCCACAGAAGGAAGCTTGTAACAAAGAACTGTGGACAGCCTTAGCAGTGGCAAGAGTCATGAGCACAATCTATGTGATTAGATGTTCACAGAGGTAAAGAGGACCATGGTGTATGTGTATAGGGTGAGGGATGGACTAGATGTGCCTGGAGTGAGGAAGACCATGGGAGGTTTGTACAGGGTGATGGATGGTGATCAACACTGGAAGTCAGAAAAGGCACCAAATTCAGGATCAAGAGGAGGAAATAGACGTGCAAGATTTTGATTCTTTCCAAGAAAGATTGATACTATTCATTGACTGAATATGGGCACAGTGAGGGGTCACTGAGGACTCTCTGGCTTCTGGCTCCTGGTTTGGTAGATAGAAGAGAGAGGCAGAGAAATATTAGAATGAAAGGTGGCTTCAATTTTGGATGTGTGGTGTTTGAATTCCTTGTGGGCTGGTTTGGAAAGATGTTCATAAGCACTAGAATCAAATGAATCACAGGAGCGTGAAGAGGGCTACATATACAGACCAAGGTGGATGTAGCACATCAGGTCTATTGATGCTCTGACAGGAAGTGACATCACTTAGGCACCCCGTGAGAACAAGTGATACCACTGTTTTTGTGTATGGATTCAAGTGATCTTGATAACACTTACGATGTCATTACAAACACATTGACAAATAAATAAGGCCTTTGCTATCAGCCTGTTTTGAGTTTTGCTTCAGAATGTGTAGGCTGAGGTGGCAAATAACATCTCAAGGTCCTTTCCCACACAATGATGCTTCTGAGGTCCCATGAATAGGGAGGGCGTTGGGAAGTGCAGCTTTGCTCTACAGTTTCAGAGGTAGGCCAACACAAAAAACAGAGTCAGAGCTGAGATTGCCATCTCCTCCCCTCTCCTACCTCAGCCATTACTGATTTTGGAAATCATATTGCTCATTATCTGGGTCAAGGACTTGAGAAGAAAGGACTAAGCAGCTTGGTGCGAAACAGCATGTTCAGATGGTTGCACTAGCTCCCCTAAACCACTCACCCAAAGAAAGTAGAAGATCAACACAAAGAAAGTTCTCCTCAGCAGATGGCTCTCTATTTTTTCCCATGTCCTTTAAACTTAGCTGTTTTGAAACCCAACCAGAACTCTTCAGTAAGTAGGTGACAATAAAGCTACTTTTATTGTCCTGGTTCTTTAGTCCTTCCCCCGTCAGAACTAAATCCTTTAGGGAAAGAATAAGATACCCTTACCGTCAGTGTTTGAGTCTCTTCAATTTGTCTACAGCCTGGTAAAAGAAAAATTGCAAGCTGATTGCTTGTAATTGGATGAACAGCTGGGGCTGGGCTCTTCCCTGGGGAAGATAATTCCTCCTGCTCTCAGTGTTCCCCGAGTTCTTTGTCTAGGACTGAGGCCCTATGAGCTTTTTCCCTTTCATATTAGCATGTCCGTTGGTGTTGTCATTGTTCAGGTCTTGTTTAGGCAGCTATGTTGATAGGTATCAATTTAACTATATATGTTACAACACTTAAAGAAACAGAGGCCATGAATTTGTGAGGATACAAGACAAGGGGTGGTACATGGGAGGAGTAGGAGGGAGGAGGAAATGATGCGATTATATCATACTTTCAAAAGTAAACCAGTATTGTAAGTTAAAAACAGGCAAACCAATGATTCCTCATCAAATGAATAGATAAATAAAATACGACGTGTCCATGAGATAGGGTAATTTTAGCCTTAAGGAAATTCTCATTTCCACTCAAGCTATAACATGGATGAACATCAAAGGCATAGTACAAGTTGAATAAGCCATTCACAAAAGAACAAGCCCTATGCTACTCCTCTCATACTTGTGCCTAAAGAAGGAAAAATTACAGTGACATGAATGGAATCATGATTGACAGAGGCTAAGGTTAGGTGGTAGGGTGAATTATGGATTAATATGCAATAAGGAGTTTCGTTTTAGGATTATGAAAAAGTTCTAGGGATGGATGATGTGGGATGCCCTTCTATGTGCTGTGATTGTCTTTTGTTACCATTGGTTAATAAAGAAACTAATTTGAGCAATAGCCAGGCAGGATAGAGCCAGCCAGCCAGAAAATGCAAGTAAAGATACAGGTAAAAAGAAGGCTGAGTCTGGGATATGCCAGCATTTGCTGGGGGAAGCAAGATGGTATGTAACAAGCCACAAGCCCTATGGTAGAATGTAGAGTAATAGAAGGATTATGGATGCTTGTCTTTTTTAGTGTGTTGGTTACAAGTTGTTATGGATAATGGTCAGGAAAAAAGTGAAACAAATAAAATTAGATCAATTTCCAAACCTGGTTAATAAACTGATTCTCTATACTTTAAGTGCAGTGATTAATGCTCATAAATTAGATGCAAGACTTTGTTACTTTGAAGACACACATCAAATGCTCAAGAATGAAAATATTATCAGAATATCAAAACAGTAACTATTAAATACAAATATGCAAATGTGTTGAGGATATTGTAATATGTTATAAGGCATTAAAACTGCTTAAGTAACACAAATTACTTAGGCAGCTTCAAGTCTGTTAGATCTAAGTAGTTATTGAGGGGATTTTATCCAGACAAATCAGGCATCAAAAATTGTTGGCCACCTTTTGGGGAGCAATGGAAGGATACAGTATGTTAGACACAAAAGGGAATGAGCAGAAGTGAGCTCTTGTGATCTCAAGAGGATCCAGGGGACACCAGGAACAAGGACCTCTGAGTTGTTGGCCTCACTGACTTCCATGAAGATGACAGGTGTGGGTAGTGATTTGATTGGGCGTAAATTTTCTTTTGAGATAGGGGCTTGTGAAGCCCATGATGGACTTGGACTTGCTATGTCACCAAGGATAACCTTGAACTTCTATATCCTTGGGTACTAGATTTATAGTATTTCTGCCTTTATAATAGGTTTGTAAAGTTCTGGGCATCAAACTCATAATTTTTTTTTGCACACAAGGCCCACACCACTTTACCAGATGAGCTACGTTGCTAGCCCTGGAAAGAACGTTTTGAAATGCTCCTTTAACCCTGTAATTGAAAAGAGCCTGTCAATCATTTCTTCTGCGTCCCAGAAAGTTCTGAGGAATTGTGGGTATCTCTGGTAGCATGAGCTATTCACAAAGGCCACAATTCTGAGTGGTAATTATTATCTTCAAAGGCAGCTGTAGTCTTCTGTAGAAAACGTCCTTAGGTTCACCTTTGAATCGATCTAGTGGCAGCCAGAGATGCCTAGGTTTGCTCTTTTACTTTTCAAGGGAAGTCTCATGTAGGAAAAGCAGTTTCTATTTTAGTGAAGGTGCTTGAAATAGGCAACCATATAGGACAGTGTGGAGCAGGGCTGTTAAGGGGGCTCTGGCCCTATCTTGCTTTACATTTGAATACTGCGGGTAGTGGACATCAACCCTACAGAATAGAACTAATTCTGTATTTGTTTGCTCAAGCTACTCTGAAGCTGATTGGATGTTGACAAAATATTTTGGGCACCTTGGAAAAGTGGCATTGCATGTGTTCAAAATATTCCTAAATGTGTTGTTTGCCAAATACTTCAGAGAAAGATTCAGCTGACTTACTTCAGTTTGCTGATTTAGAAGCTTTTTCTTCAAAGTAGAAGTGATGTTTCTTTTGCTTAAATGTAGCTCTGGGCACAGATACAAATTTTCAGCATATTGTTGGCTTCTAATACTCTACATCAGCCATTCGGCAATTTCGCATCCTTGTTGTTGATTTTGTTTTCTCCGTAATGCAATACTTTATTTGTTAGGCATTCTTCCTGCTAGTGAAATACCTTTCGGAGTGTTCCCACTACTGGAACTTAAAAGCAGGTAGCTTCACTAACAGCTAGGTAGATGGGAGGGATTACCTGATAGTAGGGATTTGGGCAAATACTAGATGGAAACAAGACAGAGAGCAAACAGATAAGAGAATTTTGTCCCCTAACCCTGGGAATGGTCTATACATTCTGCTCGTGCCTGTATTTAGCTGTGTGCTGAGTAAGTTCCCCAACTACATTAATGTGTAATTGATTTGCCGCTCCACACACTGCAGGGCCCAGCGTCATCTTTGTTCCCCCCACTGTTCTTCCATTTCTTCAGTCTGCAAGTGATCTTCAGATATTCAGTACTTCGTGGTTTCATTTAGATAATGCTATTCTCACTTAGTCTTAAAAGAGGGAAATTCAGATTTCTCTATTATCTGACTAGAATCAGTCACTATCAAATCTTTGCTGTGTATTAAACTTACAGTATTCAAATGAAGTAGGTTTATATATTGATCATAAAGTTGATAATTATTTGATGTGGGATGTCCTTCTATATATGTGTTGCTTTTATTGGTTAATGAATAAAGCTGTTTTGGCTTATGACAGGGCAGAATATAACCAGGTTGGAAGAGGTATAGAGAGAGAGAGTAGGCAGAGTCAGAGAGATGCCCTGTAGCCACCGAAGGAGTCAGACACCAGAACCTTACTGGTAGGCCACAGCCTCATGGTGATACATAGATTAAGAGAAATGGATTAATTTTAGATGTAGGAGTCAGTTAATAAAAAGCCTGAGCTAATAGGCCAAGCAATGTAATTAATAAGTTTCTGTATGATTATTCAGGTCTGCGTGGCTGGGAATGAAAGAACAGTCTTTGTTTTACAACTATTGACAGCTGTACAAATGTCATAAATATGTCCTGAGGAGTGTTTTGTTTTGTTCCTACTTAGTCACTAACTGCCATAATCTCCTCAGGAATGGGTGCAGCCTGTCTAGAAATTACCTACCCCTTCCTCACAAGAATTCTGGTTGGTTTGGTTTTGTGTAAGTTGCGCAGTGGTGAAAACAGCTGCTGTGGGTGTCTGAATAGCCCTGTCCTGTTCAGAAGGCAGCTATACATAACTCCCATCGTCCAGTTCTTTCATTCTTTTTATGCCTTCTTCTTCAATGTTGCCTGAGAACTTGCTGACACAGATATCGACCTACTGACGCTGAACACTCAGCTATAATTCTTAGCACTCTGACTAGGGTTATTCAACAATATGACCATTTGGCAAAATAACAATAGCAAGGTGTTATGGGGGTACGGAGACATTTGAAGGGGGAAATGGGAGTAAATGTATCATGTTTCATTGTATATATGTATAAGATTCTCAAAGAAAAATATAAATAAATATATCCAGAAAGAACCTCAGTGCTGTTTAGATAATTATAGGGATAGCGTGGTATGAAAGATTTTTTTAAATGCCCACTGCTAATAGATGAAATATTTTCTCTCTTATTGTAGGATACAGGTAGCAGTTTTGCTTACTTTGAGATAAAATAACATATTTTCTTTGTGTCCTAGATAGTTTTCTGGATGAATATCCCCTTTTAAAAGTTGAAATACATCATCTCAAATAACCTTTCAAATTCCTACCCACCTATAGATAGACACTCCTAGGTATTATGCAAAACCTGTTCCTGTTCAAAAACTACAATTATCCCTAAAATTATGATTTTTAGGATCTCATTTAAGAAAAGTTGAAGGTTTGGATAGGTAGGCCTTTCCATTTCATAATCTCCAAAGCTCACATTTAAAATGTATTCATAATTTTCCGGGAAGTGGTGGTGGACACGTTTAATCCCAGAACTTGGGAGGCAGAGGCAGGCAGATCTCTGTGAGTTCGAGGCCAGCCTGGTCTACAAGAGCTAGTTCCAGGACAGGCTCCAAAGCTACAGAGAAACCCTGTCTTGAATAACTCCCCACTTCAATGTATTCATAATTTACTGACATGCAGAGTTGTTTAGGGCTTGTGGAAGATAAAAAGTCTTGGATCTCAGAGATAATTTGATTAACTTAGAAGAATCAGAATCTATATATTTTAGAGGCCAGATTGATCAGATGTTAAAATATCTGTTTGCAGTCTCAAGACATGAAGTGCCACAAGGTGGGATGAGAAGAGGAATACAGAGGTCAGCAAGAGGCCACACCCTCTGCAGGTGAGGTGAAAGTTCTGATCCTCAGAATGCATTTGCAAAGAAGAGGTGCTAGCATGGGAATCCTTCCAGATAGCATGGGTGAGCAGAAGTGAACAAGGCTTATAGAGTGGCCAGGAGGAAGGAACTGTTTCAGATGCATGTACAAAAGCAAGGATGGTATTACACAACACAAAGTACCCAGAAGGATTGCAGAAGTGAAATCACATGTGAGAACCTTGGTAAAAAGGGCATCAGTTATGTGAACAAGGGAAGTGTCTCTAGTCTTTGAATGCTGGAGGATCTTAGCATTGATTATATGCCAAGTACAGCAATTTAACAAGGAAGGTATTTTCTTTATCAACACCAAGCATGGAATAACAGCTGTCTTTTCCCCTTTGTGGATGAAATGATGCCTGGTGCAGTATGTTTTCCAGAATGTATCTTCGGTAGGTGGCACAGAGTTCTCTGCTGTGCTTGGGATAGTGCATATGTTACTACGTTCTTCATCAGGTTAGCATTATGGAGCTAGTGAAACTGCTGGTGCACATTATTCACTAGAGTTTCATCAGCTCTAAGAAGATATTCATTAATTTTTATTATGTTAGAAACAGCATCATGGCACCACTGTGACACTGGTATTGATTAGAACAGAATTGGTGAGGTGTCCTGGAACTGACTTATCTAAAGATGTTTCATGAGTGTGCCAACTCATTAATTTATTCATTAATTCACAAATCAACTATTCATGGTTTGTTCCAACACCTGCGAATATGCCCCAACAAGCCCTTTCCTAAATATTAATGAAGGATTTGTCATTTAATACTTCAAAATAATTATTTAAGATAACTTCCAAATGTAGACTTAATCCTTGGAGATCATAATCTGCCAACCGTCAAGTAGTTATAGAGGGACAGAGGTTCTAGGGACTTACAAGAAATCTCAAGAAAGGGTTGCTGGCAACTGATGCTTACTTCATGCATTTCTGAGGGAGGGTCTGGCTGCCTGCCAGCATTCTGTGTTTATCTCTGAATCCTTAGAATGTAGTCTGAGCACACACTTTCATGTTTATCGAACTAAGCCAATATGAGAGAGATGTGAACTGGCTAACAAATTGAAAATTCTTGCTCAGGAGGCCCAGGACACATGTTAAGCACTATTAACATTGTATACATACACACACAAAGCTAGCTAGCTAGCTATATAAATAAATAGATAAATGATAGATAGATGATAGATGATAGAGAGATGATAGAGAGATAGGTAGATAGATGATAGAGAGAGATATAAAGATAGATAGAGGATAGATAACAGAAAGATAGATGATAGAGAGATAGGTAGGTAGGGAGGTAGATAGATAGATAGATAGATAGATAGATAGATAGATAGATGATGGATGGATGGATGGATGGATAGATAGATAGATAGATAGATAGACAGATGGATAGATAGATTCTGACTGGTGAATGAAGACATACTAATTAGAAATGCAGTACATCTTTGCTACAAAGCCAGGTCAGGTGCTTTCAGGATTGATGAAACCTGTGTGTTAGTAAGAATGATACCAAATGAGAGACTGTTGAATTTTGATACATTTAACATGCATACTGACCATCTATTTTCATTCATCCCACTTTTTGCATCTTCTCTTAGCCCTTAAGAACATCAATTGCAATAACATCAGCTGCAGTTCTGTCATTTGGCAAGTGTATCCCTGTGACTGGTAGGAGATGATGATCCCTCCACCATGTTGAATATTGCATGTTGGGAGAGAGAAAAATAGCTGGAACTGGTCAGTTCTTAGCACCACGAATGTTATATTTTTTAATTGAAAATTGATTTTTTTGTTCATACAATACATTCTTATAACCATTTCTCCTCCCTCAACTCCTTTCAGATCCTCCACATATCCCTACCCATCGAAATCTACAGCCTTCTTTTCGTTCTCTCATTAGAAAAAATCCCAGATATCCAATAACAATAATAACATAAAATAAAAACAAAGCAGGGCAGGAAAAAACAGACAAACAGAAAAAAAAGAGCCAAGCAAGAAACTGTTCTGAAGGTTAAAAGTTCAGAATTGTTGAGGTGTCAGGAGGTTTGGTTTCCCTTGAAGTCAATCTCTTTGACTCCCACATTGTTGTACATCATACGTATGCATGTATCCCTGTGGCTTTCCCCCTATCTTTATAAGGACACCAATCAGACTGGAGTAGGGAACCATTCCTATGACCTCATTAAACTTGATTATTTCTTTTGAAGTCTGTCTCCAAAAGCAATCACATTTCAAGGTCCTGAGTGTTAGGATTTCAGCCCATGACTCTAGGACAAGGGCATGAAGATGGGGTGGGGTTGGGGACTATACAACTTCATAATATCGTGGCAAAATTCATCTTGCTTTCTGTTTACAGTGTGCAGATATGGGAAAACTGTCAAGAGAACTGTTTTCATATATTGACACTTTACTACTGTTGTGCTTCTCAGAAAGAGTTACCATTCACTTTCAATTTATCCCAACTCGGAATAAAAGGCCATAAGTAAGACCTCATTGTTATTATTGGGTTTGCTGAGGTAGGTGTTGTCTTGTTGGAGGAAGTGTGTCACTGTGGGGGTGGGCTTTGAGGTCTCTTTTGCTCAAGCTTTGCTCAGTGTTATAGACAGTCTACTTCCTGTTGCCTTCTGATCAAGATGTAGTCAGCACCATGTTTGCCTGCATACTGGCATGCACCCCAACATGATGATAATGGACTGAACCTCCAAACTGTAAGCTGCCATGTCAATTAAAATGTATTTTTTAAAATAAGAGTTGCTGTGGTCATGGAGTCTCTCTACACATCAATGGAAACCCTAACTAAGACAGTTACTATTTCTGCATAACCTGTGATGTGCAGTACATTGTCAAACAAATGAGTGTAACCTAAAAAATTGTTTGAGCACTGACTGAACACACACAGAAACATACACACACACAGATACAAAACACACACACACACAAACACACACATACACACACATGCACATGCACACAAATACACCCCAAACCCAAAATAGAGTCCAGGGTCTTAAGTAATTAAAACACATTGCCATTACACCCAGAAGACAGTATGAATTTAGGTGGATGAATCTATGGCTAATGAAACTTCTAGCTGCTAATAGTTGATATAAATATATTTGCAATTTCAAAATGATTTTTTAACAACTGTTTTCTCACAAATTTCTTCTAAATCTGGCAGAAGTGGCCTTCCTTGTCAGTAATAACTATGTGCATTGATGCTTCAATAGTTTGCTTTAATTGTAATTTGCATTTCTCACTGTTGTTTACTTGTGATTCATCTGGGGACTGTGTGTTTTCCACCAAATATTTTATTACTGCGATCCTTTAATAACGCATTGAAACACTGAGCTATAGCATCTGCTTATTGAACTCCATTTCCTAGAACGAGAATGGTGACAGTCAGTGACAACGCATTATCTTAGCAGACACAGAGGCCCTGTCTTTTGGATTCAGTTGGTACAGTGTACACTGTAAAAACAAGGATGCTATGCTTCCTCCAGCAGCTCCGTGGAAACAGTGCTTTTGGATTTGAGGTTGAAAAGTTTCCCATGTGAAAATATGTAATATTATGATTCAAGCAACATGTTCTATTTTTAACTCAGCATTAAGAATTTGCTATTCATGAAATATCTAACCTGATTTTTAAAAATCAATGAATTTGATTATATCTTGGAAGCTCATTTTGTTCTCTCTAGAGTTGTCATAGTAACCAGGAAACCAGGTGCTATGGAAAGCTATGATTTCAGACTTTCACTCTAGTTATTTTTTTGTATGATCCAGAGAGAAAATATTGTAATGGTGCTTGGCACAAAAATTATATATATGTAAAGAAGTATATATATATATGAACATATGAACTTACATATATAATAGAGACGAGAGAGAGAGAGACCTTATATATATACCTGGCTAATCTGAAACTTGTTATGTAGAGCATCTGCCTGAGAGTTTACAGTTATTCTCTTGCTTTTGTCTCACAGTTGATAAAATTAGAGAATGTGCCAGCATGCTTAGTACAAAATTGTATGATCCTGTAGTGGTCATGGAGGATTCAGAGTCTGTAGACTGCTGCCCTAGTGTGTTGGGTTCAGGTTTACATTTTCATATGTACATTCCTGTTCAATGTCTCGGACTTATTTTCCCATGAATGGTATGCTATTAGGATTGTTTCCTGGGCATTGAAATATATAGAACTAATAATATAAAATCCAAGTGACTGAGTATATTAAATGACTTTTACATTGATTACACCGTTCTATACAAAACCTAACTTTAGTTAATTATCCTACCTCTGTGATGACATGAACTGCTTGTTGACTCAGTGTACATTGGTATAAGATACCCAAATCTGATTGTCATTGGCTTGTCTGTCAGTTAGATGACTGGCAGCTTTCTCACACAGCATGCAAATTCCCATGGTTCCTTTCTCTTAACCCTTTACACTTCCACACTTCCTTCCTTTATCCTGCTTCTCTCCCTCAGTCTTCCTGTTCTCCTTGTACTTCCCCCCTCCCACTTTCCCTGTCTTCCTTTCACTTCAGGTATTTTATTGTGAAAATTGTAATTTCATTACACCTGCTACTCTAACCTCTCCAACATTCCACTGCTTCTACTTTTCAGAGTAGCTCCCTTCTACCACATCTCACCCTATCCCCTCCTGTCATCATCTCTGTATGTTTCAGATAACACAATGCTATCCCTGGGTCTTTACATCAGGAGGCCACTTGCTTCATAATGCTCTGTTCAAAGTAGAGAAAGTTTCTGTGAAACCTGATGAAAATATAAACCTGATGAAAATACAGTAGTATTATATGAGTATACACACAGAGACTGAGACTAGAAACAAATGAAGCCCATGAGAATTAGCAGAAATCATGAAGATTTTAATCACTGTCTATGTGGAAAGCATCCTGGACCAATTATATCTTCATAAATAGGTGCAAGGGAGCGATAATGAACACCTCAAGCTACAAAAAGAGTAAACATTCAAGCAGATTTTTGCCAAAGGCATATCCGAACATTGAGAAAGAGCTAGTCCTATACGAATGCATCTTGTCAAATGTATCTTGAGAAATCCAGCATATTTGGAATTGTCCTAGCTTAAAATTTAAATACATTGAATCTATGGGAGCATATTTCATAGTAAAGGCCAATTTGGAGTTGAAATCTATTGTAATTTAGAGGTAAGAAAGAGAAGAATTTCGAGGATGTTAGGCATATCTCTACTACTGAAGCCAGATATCAGTGAGAAGGATTTAATCGGTTCCTTGATTGAGAAATGAGACACTGCTGAAGTCCTGTGCATTTTTAAAATTGAATTTTCAGGCCTGGTGAGGTGGCTCATGCCTGAATCCCAGTATTCAAGAGTTAGGGACAGTTCAATTTCTCTGGACTATATGACAGTTTCTAGGACAGGATGACACAAAGAAGTCATGTCTTCAAGAGAAAATGTTTTCAAGTCAACAAAGAGATTGATGGGTTTCATTACAGCATATTCATGCGTGTATGTCATTATACAGTTTTTTAAAATTAATCCTCCTCTCCTAGTCTACCCTGTTCTCATTGCTCTCCTCTTGATGGTACCCTCTCTTTTTCCAAATGAGTTGTTCTTTCTGTTTTCATGTCATGTGAGTTTCATTTCCTGCTTTCCTTTTTCCTCCCTCTCCTAGCCCTCTTTCTTCTTTCATGACCTACATACACATAGGCACCTATACACATATACACTCACACACATACATACACATAAATGTTTGAATCTGGGATATAAATATGAGAAGAAAATGTAGTATTCAACTTTCTGAGTCTGATTTATTTTGCATAGCATAATTATTTTCAGTTGCATCCATTTTCCTTCAAATGTCACAAAACTTATTTTTTGATTGACTAAATCATAGTTTTATTAAAAAAATTTAAAGAACCTTTTTACTATTTTCCATATTGCTAGACCATTTTGATTAACCACTAACAATGTATGACAAACTCATTTTTTTATGGCTAAATAATTTCCATTGTGTATATCTGCTGCTTTTTTTCTCTCATTCATCTGTTGCTGGATGCCTAGTCTATTTCGACTTCCTGACTGCTGTGAACACTGTAGTTATGAACTTGGATGTGAATTTTTCTCTGTGGTACACTGATTTCGATTCTTTGGGGGTATGATACCCAAGAGTTGTGTAGCTGGGTCACCTGCTAGTCTGACTTTAGCTTATCGAGGAACCTGCATGTTGACTTCCATAGTGGCTGCCGCAGTTTCCAGTCTCACCAACTATGATTTGGTCTCTTTGTTCTTCATGTCCTCTCCAGCATTTGTCCTGTATCATCTTGAGGATAGCCATTCCGACTGGGGATGAGCCAGAATCTCAAAGCAAGTTGCTTTGCATTTCTGTTACGATCAAAGATGTTAGACACTTTTCAATTTTTTTTTGCTATTTTTATTTTGTCTTTTGAGAAATGTCTATCGATTCCATTATCCCCATTATTGGTTGCGTTATGCAGTTTTAGGTGTAGTTTTTAGTAATTCTTTAGGTATTATACATATAAGTTTTCTACCTGCTGTATAGTTGGCAAAAACATTCTCGCATTATGTAAGCTGTCTGTATACTGCAAAAATGTTTAGAGTCCAGTTTTGAACCCTTGGGATTGCTTCCTGTGATATTAGATGTTTTAGGAAAGTCTTTGCCTATGTTTATATCTTGGCTTATTTTATTTATGTTTTTCCTCCAGCAATTTCAAAGCTTCAAGTATTACAGTAATGTCTTTGATCCATCTTCAACTGACTGTGCAGAGTGAGAGATATGGATCTAGCTTAAGTCTTCTGTGTGTAGGGAGTTGGTTTGTCAAATATCATTTGTTGAAGATGCCTTTTTCCAGTGTGAATTTTGACACATATACCAAAAACTAGATGTCTGTAATTGTGTGGGTTTATTTCTGAGTTTTTTTTGTTCTATTTCATGGGTTTTGATGACTATCTTCATACCAATACTATAGTGATTTTGTTACCATGGAACAGGAGTGTAATTTGAAATCAATATCATGATTCTTCTAACACTACTCTTTCTGTTTACTCTTTTCCGCTTTGTCTATCAAGAATCTTTGTGCCTCCATATGAATTTTAGGGTTTTTTTTAGTTCTATGAGGAATGTTACTGGAAATCGTACTTGTTATTAAAATTTTTAATTTTATGAAGGTCTATGTTGAACTTTAGTTCTATGAAGAATGCTATTGGAAACTGAAGTTTCTTTTTGACTTTTAGTTTGAAGGAGCTATCTAAAGATGAGAATGGGGTCCCGATGTCACCCAATATTATTGTGTCTGGGTTCCTATGAACTTTTATGCCTAAAATTATTTTATGAAATCAGGAAAGAATGTACATATTTACAGTTGTATCTTGATGAATTGTTCCCATTACTAATATGTAGTGTTTTTAATCTCTTCTGACTCATTTTGATTTGAAGTCTGCATTACCCATTAGCAGAATTGCTATGGCAGCTGTTTCCAGTTCTTGGTTATTTGTCTGATAGATCATTATCCTTCAGTTCTTGGTCTTTGGATGTCTTTAAGTGAACTGCGTTTCCTAAATTGGCAGGTAGTTGGATCTTGTTTGTAATTTGGTTATCCAGCTGTGTCTCTTCCTTGGTGAGTTGAAACTACTTATGTTCAAAGCTAGTATTCTCTTAGCAGTCTCATTAGCTTCTCTATCAGGGATACATGGTCTATCTTTCAAAAGGGGCTTCTTTTTCCCCTGCCTTTCTGGAGAGCCCTGTGACTGGTGCTGTGTTTACCTTGGCTCCTGTCTGTCCTTTCCTTGGAACTTTTCAGATGTAATGTCGCTGCCTTTGTGAATTTCCAAAGCCTTTTCTCTTTCTTTGGAGTAGAATCCTTTCTTATACGAAATCTTCATCTAAAGAGGGCCATACAATGGCAGCTTCTACTCTGCCATTTTACCCAAATCACTCAAGAAATCTTTTGCATTTATTAAATGCATGCGGGGCAGTCATAATGTCACAGTAGATTATGATACCAGTTAGTTGACCCACAAAATAGACACTCACTAAAACCCATGTGAGATATCCAAGATGACCAAAAAGACTCAAATAGATGCTGACACAAGTGGTTCAGATCGTCAGACACTGAAAATGCCAGCCTTTCCCATGGGTATCAAGGTTATAACTAAAGTTATAATAGCTATTAAAGTAACTCCCAAAATAAAAGAATTTAATTTTGGCCATCCTTGGTGTGTTGGAAAGACACCAGAGGCAGAGGTTTTAATTCTGCCTTCTCAGCTCACGTGAAATGTGTGAGAACTTTCTAGAATAGGAAAGAGTTTTTCCACAGAAATGTGATGATCAATATGAAGCTAAGAATAGAAAGGAGAGAACATAGGATGATTAGAATTAGCATCGTCTTTATATTTACAGACTTCTTATTGTGGGCCAGGAAGGCAAGGTCCCTTTCTGCGGTTCCATCTAAGCTCTTCTAGGGGGGGAAAAAAAAACTGGAGACTGATAGATTCTTGAGCTGTCTGTAGGTACATCCTCACTAGACAGACTAGACAGTGAGTATATATTTCATAACTAGCATGTTTGAAACTTAACTTACTCTGAATACCTGTCTGATCTGGCATATTTCTCAGTTCTTTTGTGGCCTCCTTGTCATTTGCTTGGGCTAAACGTATTAGAGTCAGCTTCTGAAAATAAACCACCACCTCACCTTCTCCTCCTCCTCCTTCTCTTCCTCCTCTTCCTCCTCCACCACCACCACTACCACTATTACATCCTCTTCCCCCACCACCTCCAACTCTACCATCACCATCACCACCACCACCACCACCACCACCTCTGCTGCTGTCACCACTGCCTCCTCCTCCACCACCACCACCATCATCTCCTCATCCACAACCACTCCACCACCACTATCTCTTCTTCCTCCTCCTCTTCCTCCTCCTCCTCCTCCACCACCATCATCTCCTCATCCACAACCACACCACCACCACCACCATCTCTTCCTCCTCCACCACCACCACCTCCTCCACCACTTCTACCTCTACATCATCACCCATACAATAAAAGTACAGGAAGCCCCTGTGGGTTCCTTGCCCCATTCCTCCAGTGGAAGCCATTTGTCTCATCAACTTCTTTCAATATTGCCACGTTTCACCTGGGACACTTTATGTAATTGTTTTAGTTTTTTTTTTTTTGAGATTTCATAAAATAGGTTTTGATCTCTCCTTTAACTCTTCCTAGATCCACACTCCTTTCCTTACCCACCCAACTGAGTGTCCTAATTGTTTCTTTTTTAACTCCTTCAAGACCAGTTTGTTAAGTCTACTTTTGAGGCATCTTGCTTCCATGTTGCTGGTCTAAGCTGGGCTGTGTTTGCCATATGTTTATGAAAATTCTTAGTTTCTACATGTTTATATTTATTTTTCTAACTTACTGACTTTTAAAATGATCTGAATAGCTTTATCATCACTGTACATAACAATACTTCTCCTTTCCTAATTTTATTCCTCTTATTGATTAGTCTGCAAACCAGAACAGTTTCTTAGTTTTGAAGCCGCTTGGTGACTTCCCTAATCTGATTGCCTTGGTCTCCAGTAAAGGCTGAATGACAGTGGAATTGGCAGGTATTCATTTCCATTTTAAGAAGATATTGGTGCATTCTTATTTTTGCTATTAAAAATACATTTGTTGAATGATATTTTTCATCAGTGGAAACTTTTAAAAATATATGTTCTGAGTTATTGATTCACCTTACTATGACTTCCTTTAATACCTTACTTCTATCTTTAGTGATTCCTCTTTGATTTCCATTGTTTACCCCACTTTCTTTCTCTAACTTTTTTTTAGCTTTTTGAGATGAGCCTTGATTTAAACGACAGTGTTCTTTACTAGATAAATGTTTAAGTCTAAAGTTTTCTCTCTTCAGTCTCTTAAATATAATCTACAGATTATGTTAGGTAGTATTTTGATTTTAAATTTCTCTTTTCGATTGATTTATTCTTTCAGGGTGCTTCCTGCTTGCTCTGATCCACATCTTCACTATTCTTTCTTCCACCACTGTGAACCCCCTTTCTTCCCTGTCTTGCTTACTTTTCTATTGCTGTGATAACACACCATGACCAAGGCAACTTATGGAATAAAACACTTAACTTGGCTCATTGATTTAGAGGGTTAGCATTCATGATGGTGGAACAAAGGTATGGCTGCAGGAACAACTGAGAACCCACATCTTCTTTCCCAAGTAGGAAACCGGCAGAGCTAACTGGGAAGGGCAAAGGTCCTTTGAAATCTGAAAGCCCACCCCTAGTGACACCCCTTCTCCAAGAAGGCCACACCTTTTAATCTTTTCTGCCAACTATGGTCCAAATAGTCAAGCATATGTGCCCACGGGGGTCATTCTCACTCAAACTACCACAAGTCCCTTCTCGGTGTTCATGCCTTTTATTTTATATCATGACACAGTATTGACTGTAACTTTGATCTGGAATAATCCACAGAAGCTCATTTGGTACACAACCAAGGATGAGGTGTAACATCATTTAACAATGGTCCAGTAGGGAGGTCCAGTACAGGCAACTTCAGTGACCATGAATTTATGTTTATATTGACTCTGTCATGCTCAGAACTTAGCATTTCATAACCCTTCTTCTTATTTTCAGACTCTTACATTCTTTCTGTTCTCCTTTCTGTGGTGTCCCCCATGCTACAGGGGGATGTTACAGATGTTATCTTTCGGATTGAACATCCCACCATCACTTATTCTTGAACAGCCATGAGTCTCTGCATTCATAGGCACTTATTCCAAAAAGAAGCTTCTCTGATCAAGGATGGGAGTACAGTTTGTCTATGGTATAAACATAAATATTTACGAGGCAGTTCGGCATGATGCCAAGTTAGCTAAACAACATTAAAGACTTACTCAACCATGGGCTTTTGAGTGTGCTCCCATAACACACACATAAAACACAGACAGACAAATGAATGGATGGACAGACAGATGAACACACACACACACACAGAATTAATCTTCCTTATTATATGCTTAAATTATCTCTTTTATTACCCATTTTTATTTTTTGATAAAGATATGCTTAGTGTCCTAGTTTTAGTTTTTCTATGCACCTTGAATATTCTATAGTTAAAGATATTCGTGGTAATTATATTTTGGTATAAATTGTAATGATCACATTAAAAATTTTGTTTCATTATCCTATATCATTATTTTTCCTATTTTACATATTTTAAATATTTTTATGTACTCTTTGACACTTTTATACATGTATATGTGTATCTCGATAATGTTAACCCTCACTACTCTGGAACCTCTTCTTATTCCCAACTAGTTCCCTTCCTATTTTCTGATTTTTTTCGCATGTGTGTGTGTGTGTGTGTGTGTGTATGTGTGTGACCCACCACTAGGTCAATTAGGGTCATTTACATAATTATGGATATGGGGCTGTTTACTGGAGCATGGGCACCTTGTCAGTTCTGGCTATTCAACAACCACTAATTTCCAATGGCCCTTCAGGGCGGATGGAGCTTCATGCTTCATCCACCTATTCATAATGATGAATATAGACTGGCCTAGTCTTCAGAAGGTCATTTTAGGTCACTGAAGCTGCTGTGGGCTGATATGTGCGGCATGTAGGTCACGTTCAGAAGACAAGGTTTCATACATCATGGTGCTTTCCTTTGCCTTTTCTTTTGTCTGATATCAGAATTTCTTGCTTTTTCTGCTTTTTATTGTTGCTTCACACCTATGTGTTTACAAGCACTAATTAAACTTGGTGGGTTTCCCCCTGATTTGCAGAAAGATCTTTGTATGTAGCCCAGGATTGCCTTAGTCTTGAGATACTTCTGTGTTAGCCTTCTGAATATTGGGACTGCAGGCATGTACTACCATATCTGGCTATAGTATGTCTCATATACAGAAAGGAATCTGATTTTGTTTTGTGTGAGAGAGTTAAAAATCATATTTCTTTTTACTAATATAGCACTTTTGAAAAATGAAGTCTTAGTTTAATTAATAGGGTTATTTCATTTTGACTTTCTACAAAATGCTATTATTTTGTGTATGAGTGTTTTGCTTGCCTATATGTCTATGCACCACATGCATGCAGTGACTGCAGAAGCCAAAAGAGAGCACTGGATCCCTTGGAACTAGAGTTATAGATGGCTGTGGGCAGCCAATGGGTGCTGGAAATCAATCCCAAGTCATGAGGAAGAGGACCCAGTGCTCTTAACTACTGAGCCATCTCTCTAACCCTTCCTCACTTTTTTTTTTAAACCAAGGTCATTTTAGATTTATTGGAAAGTCACTGCAGAGTTCCTATGTAGTCTGCAACCAAAGCTTTTCATTATCGTAGTGCGTAAGCACCACGTACTTTCCTAAATAGTTGACTGCACAGGCACTTTATTAATTAGAATCCACATCGATTCAGATTTATTCAGCTTTGACAGGATGTGTCCTTTTCTGTCTCAGTATGCCACCCCAATTGCCACATGAATTCTCTGCTGCCTTAGGTGTCCCTGGCTTTGTGATAGCTCCCTAGACGTCACCATCCTGCCAGTTATGAGGGCCACTTGTCAGACATACTGATCGCTATCTCTCAGCTTAGATTCCTGTTTCTGTCACAGTTAGGCTGGGTTGTGGATTTGGAGTGTAAAACACAGATAAACTGCCCTCCTCTCATTGTCTTTAGGTATGTGCCATCACTGGGACGTAGCCACTCACATGTCTGCGTCACGTCATGTTTGTTAGGCTGCTGCCCTATGACTTTGCTTTTCCTCTCACGTTTCACTGGAAGGAAGCCCCATGTGTACAGCTGTAGTGATACTTTGTTTATGTTTTAACAAATAAAGCTTACCTAAAGATCAGAGTGCAGACCTAAGCCACTGGAGGTCAGGGAGTGGTGGCACACACTTTTAATCCCAGGACTTGGGAGACAGAGGCAGAAGGATCTCTGTTACTTCAAGGCCAGTCCAGACTACACAAGATGGAATCTGTCTAAAATAGAAACAGAGCTCACACAAAGGTGATCCCAGCCCTTGGGATCACACGCCTTTAATCCCAGCACTAGGGAGGTGGAGACAGGAGTGATATGGCTGGGTAGAAGGAGATATATAAGGCTGGAGGAGACAGGAACTCAGGGCAGTCTGAGGTTTGGTGGATACAGTTGCAGTCTGAGGTTTGGTGGAGACAGTTCCACTCTGAGGATTGCCCCTGCAGTCAGAGAATGAAGTCTGAGGACAGAATTGACCCTTTGGTACGAGCATTGGTAGAGTGAAAGAACTCTCTGGAGTCTGGCTGCTTTGCTTCTCTGATTTTCAGCATGAACCCCTATATCCGACTCTGCATTTTTTTTTTATTAAGGGCAACTAGAATTTGTGCTACAGGCAGTTTTTACTGAAGGACTGAGGGGCTGGGTACCCATCCTTTAGAGTAGAGTAGTCACATAAATTATTTGAAATTCTTCTGCACAGAAAGTTTCTTTGCCCTGTTTACTTATGTATACAATCATTTATTTATATTACTGTAGATTCGTGGATGCTCACTTTATTATTTATTTCCACTCATAACCCGAAGTTATTTCCTTTTTCTTACTCATCTTATCTTCATTTTGGTTATTGGGAAATTTCCAATTAGCTTCCATTTCCCTTGGTGTATCATTACTTCTTACTTTGGTATACTACATAATGCTTTAGATTAATCTGGATTCCCCAGCTCCAATTATGGATCCGGCCATTTCTCCAAAGAGACACATTCCTTGCATTGGACAAAGATGTATAAACAAACATCAGGGCATTGTAATTGCTGTTAAGAGCCGTTAGTAGACTCTCTCAGATGGTACAGCAACAATAACACATCCATCAAAACCTCTGAGTATATTCACATTTACAAGTATTTCTATGCTATAGGTATAGCTATCTGTATATATTAGTAAGTAGAAGGGAGTGCATCCTAACATCCCCTGTGCCAGTCAGTTACCAAGTGGATTATTTTGCTCTTTGTTCCCTGCTTATTTCTGAACTCCCACCCAGCTGAAAGAAGGGCTTCTACACCTATTGCCTTAATTGTTCAGCTTCAGTATCCATGCAAATGGTGAGTGAACGATTAAACTCACTTCCCCTTGGAGATAACTTTGCTACTGGAGTACATGCTTGTGCAGAGTTCTTTTTGAGTTTCTCTTACAGACTGCCAAAGTCTTTCTCTGCCAAAGTTCCTATGGTTGAACCTTTACACTTTCAGATTTCTTTTAGTGAAGTTGTTCCATGCATTTGTAATATGAAGAGGGTTTAGTTGTATCATTTCACCCCGAGATTTTTGACTCGCTCATTGCATTTTAGTAGCTGTGTATCTTAAGGTTGTGTGTGTGTGTGTGCTTTGTAAAGTTCTGTGAGTTTCAACTATTGCACAGTGTCGTGTACATATCATTGGGCTCATGAACAGTAGTCTCACCACACTGAAAAAGAAATCCAATATCTAGTAATACATGGTATTATAAACATACAGTAAGTAGGTTTTTTTTTTTTTTTTTTTTTTTTTTTTAGATGGGCTTCTTTCACTTATCTATATTCATTTCGGGCTACTTCAGGTACTTAAGTGACGTAGCGACTCATTCTTGTGTGTGGTATGTATATTGCTCTGTGTGTGTGTGTGTGTGTGTGTGTGTGTGTGTGTGTGTGTGTGTAGATACATGTGCATTGAGGAGAGAGGCCAACTCTGGATGCTTTCTTCAACTGTATTTCGACCTTACTTTTTGTAACAGGGTCCCTCATTAAATCTGGAGCTCATTGATTTAACTAGACTGTTTGACTACTGAGCCCCAAGGATCTTCCTGTTTCTAGCATCCCATCTTTGGGATTATGCTCAGAATCTCAGCTTTGGGATTGTAAGCTTGCTCCCATGCATGTACATGGGTATCAGGGACCTGCCGATGTGCGTACTTTAATATTAAAACCACAAAAGCTCATTTCTGAGCCAAACATGGTAAAAACTTGCTAAATATTATGTCAGTTCCAATTAGCTAGTGAAAAAAACTTTATATGTCTTTATAATTTCTTATGTGTTTTCTCATTTTTCTAGTATCCCATTAATTTTTTTTATCTTGTTTCAATTTCCTTTTTTCTGTTCAGATCTCTACCACTCCTTTTAGAGAGTTCCCATGGGTGACAAACAATTCTTCAGTTTTTCCATTTTCTGAAAATTCTTCATTCTCAGTTTTTGACAACTATCTATGCACACAAATTTATAAATTGATACCCACTTCTCTTCAGGGAAATGATATTCTACTTTGTATTAGTATTTTAAAATGTTTGGTTTCCATTTTTTGCCAGGTGACCTTTTTTTGGTCTGTATTCAAAACTTTTCTTTTTTGAGTTTAGGTTATGTGGTTTTTGTAGTGTGAATGTTTATGTGAATTTTCTTTTATTTTATTTCTTGTAAATTAGAGTTTCTCAAATCACACATTTTCCTATTTTACTGTGAATAAAAAACAACAACCTTAACTATTGCTCTTCTTCCTAGAACTCCTATTAAATGTTCTTAGATTTTATTTTATTCTTTTTGCTTTTCTCATTTTCGTATTAAATTATTGCTGGGCAGTGGTGACACATGCCTTTAATTCCAGCACTCAGGAGGCAGAGGCAGGTAGATCCCTGTGAGTTCAAGTTCAGCTTGGTCTACAGACTGAGTTCTAGGACAGCTAGGGCTGCACAGAGAAACCCTGTCTCAAAACACAAACAACAAACAAATACAAAAAAATTCTTGTGATTATCCTCAAGTTTTATCAATTTGTCTTTTACAGACACTGGTAAGACCACACAGTGTCTCTGTTTAATACAGCTGAATGGCATTCTTGCCCTGGCAATGCTGAAGCATGCATGGGCAGCCCATAAATGGTGGTTCCGTTGAACTTGTCCACACTGGGTTGCATGGTCTAAGTTGATGAGGATGGCTGACCAGGTCTCTTCCACAAGAGGGCATCAGATCTCATTACAGGTGGTTGTAAGCCTCCATGTGGTTTGCTGGGAATTGAACTCAGGTCCTTTGGAAGAGCAGAGAGTGCTCTTAACTGCTGAGCCATCTAGCACCTTTTACTTCCAGCTGTTTTATGATGGCCTATGTATTGGCCTGCCTTGGTTGCCATAACAAGATACCGTGCTGTAGACTGGTGCCTCAAACAGCTTATTCCTGACAGCTTGGGAGGCTGGATGTTCAGCTTGAGGTCTGGTAGGGTCTGTTTGCATGAGGGCTGTATATGTGTAGGTGGTGCACACTCATGAATGTGTGGATGTGCTTGCCTGCAGAACTCCCTCTATGACTTCCCTCCATCTTGCCTTGAGACAGGAACAAGAAACTTACTACTTGAGCTAGGCTGCCTTGTCATCAAGAGTTTCAGCTTTTGGTATCCATCCCACAGTGATGTGACTACAGACACCTCAGCATGCCTGGCCTTTTATGTGGGTGCTGGGGATTTGAACTTGGGTCCAAATGCTTGCACAACCCTAGTAGCAGGGGTTCTGGCAAGGGCTTTCTTTGCTTTGTTTACCTGGCTTCGAGGACGCTTCTTTATCTATGTTTTCACACGATCCTTCCTCAGAGAAGCCCAGCCTGCCAGTGATGGAGAGGGAGAGAAAAGTGAGAGCAAAAGAGAGAAGGGGAAGACCATAGGAAAAGAGGAGGAAGGAAGGTAAGACGTGAGAACGCTTAGGGGTGCAAACTCATGACCTCAGTACATTCTAATGGCCACATCTCCAAATACCATCACATTGAGAATTAGATCTGCCCTATGCTGATTTAGAGCAGGAGACAAATATTCAGCTAATGACAGGCTGGACTCGTCACCTTTGCCTGAAAGCGGTAGGAAGTTAAGCTAAGAGCTGAGGTAGAAAATGGAATTCAGGGGAGGTAATTATCTGTTGGGGGAGGGAGTTTGAGAAAAAATAAAAAGACAATAAAACAATTACCTTGGTTAAACAGGTGAAAAATCTCACAGATTAGTGGAAATACAGAAAAAAAATTACCCCAGTCTTTTTTCCATTACTAAAATTATTAAACTTCATTATAAAAGAATTACATGCAGAAAAATGCTATTATCTGTCCTGCCCCTCCTTCTAAGTCTTCATTTATTTTTGGCTCGCTCACCACATATATTAATTAACTGTTTTCAGACTTCCTTAGGGAGTGTAAGAGGAAATGGAAGAAGTATGATGTGTCCATTTCTGTGAAATTTCCATTCTTCAGTTCTCCCATGGGCTTTAGTTCTCCGTGTGCTTGAAGACTTGGAAAACATAATATTCTCTGACTTATTATTTGAGTTCATTACATGTCTTATTTCAATTCCTGGCTTTAATCAAGGAAGCTGGAGAGGGCCAGTAAATACAATTCAGGATTGCCTAACACCCGTGGTTTTGCAGGGGTGAGGCAAGGTGTGCAGTCACAGGCTCAGGAGGGGAGAAGGACGGTCTTCCTTCCCCAAGCGTGTCTGGCAACAGCTTAGACAGGGCACAGCTTCGTTTCTCCAGCTATCCCATGGTGAAGAGTTACGATCAAGCTGTCAAGGGGATAGGATTTCAAAGATTTGAGCTGGAGAATGTGGAAGCGTTCTCTGTTGTGTCATGTTAAGACAGATACCGGGTTTGAAACGAACCTCGTTTCAATCCTTCCCCACCTCACCACTCCCAGGCTCCCTACTCATCAGGGACAGGTCTTTCTCTCCCCTACTTTTTCAGATTTTCTTCAATAATTAATGAATGATTGTTTCTTTGTGAGAGAGTTATGCAGATTAGATTTGAGAATGGGGCATGATGTCTGGTATGAGATAAAATGTTAAGATAGGTAGATGTTTGGAGCCCACTGGCCTGCCACTCTCGACAACAGTGAGCTTCAGGCTCAGTGTGAAATCAGTTTTCCAAAAATAGTATCAGAGTGATGGAGTCGAAGACACTGACTTCTGACTTACACACACACTCACATACACACATACACACATACACGCACACACACGTGCATGTGTAGTATCACACCCATGCCCATATCCATACAAGCATCTGAAAATATACCACAGATACACATGAAATAAAGAAAGAAAACTAAAAAAGTATAAGTTTTAAAGATGTCATCTTGAGGTCCAAAACTGCCTCCTGTCTTTACCAGTGAGTCATGGTCCCGTCAGCCTTTCAAGGCGTATTTTCCTTTTAAGCACTGTTTCCAACCATCTCTTCATCTTTTCCCTTTGTTTTTATTTCTTAATATAGTTGAGAATCAAATACCAAAGTCCTTGAAGACATAGAAAAGGCCTCACATCCCGATGGCCATTTAGGTTGCTCTAATGATCTGACCACATCACTGTGCCCCGGGTACTGTTTCCAGCACCCAGGCCATAGTGTGTTGGGAGGGTGTGAGAGTGCTGAGCAGGAAAGGAAGGGTGGAGGTGCATGGGGAGTAGGAAGGCTGTGTTTTAAAACTGGCTGTGGTAGTCTATTCAGATTGTGATATTTTAGCAAAGACCCGGAGGATGCAGGGAACTGGCCATGTGCATGTCTTCAAGGATAACATTGTGGGCACTGGAAGTGGGAGAGCTCTTGGGCAGGGGTGTGCATGGCATATACTAAGTAATGAGGCTTCACTAAGGAGAGCGAGTGAGGCAGTGAGGACTGAGGCAGACAATAAGGGAGGAGACTGAAGACACATAGTAGGGACATGGAGACCACTGTAGTAGCTATTTTATCCTGCATGGGAGTGTGTGTGTGTGTGTGTGTGTGTGTGTGTGTGTGTGTGTGTGTGTGATGTTTATAACTATGTGCATTTATCTGTGTGAGTGTGGGCACACAAATGCCATGCGGTGAGTGGAGGTCCAGGGACAACCACCAGGTTTTTTTTTTCTACCTTGTTCGAGACAGAGTCTCCTTGTTCATCATTGCATATGCCAGGCTGGCTTGCAGAGAGATTCTCCCATCTCTGTCACCTGTCTCCCTGTAGGAGCACTGGGGTGACAGACAAGCACTACCGTGCCTCATTTTATGTGTGGTCAGAAGCTTCAAATCAGGCTCACTTCTGCACAGCAGCTGCTTTAGCCCCATAGGTCCTCCTGAGCTCTTCACGTTAGTTTTGGAGAAGGCATCTATCACTTTATTTGGAGTTCACTGACATAGTAAGACTAGCTGGGCAGCAAGCCTTTGGCATCTTCTTGCCTTTGCCTCTCCACTGCTACCACACCCTGCTTTTTATTTGGGTGCTGGGTACCTGAACTCGGGACCTTATGCTTTCTGACTTTACGGACTGAGCCTTTTCCCCACCTCTAGGTTGACTTTTTATAGATGCCAATCACAGACGCAACAGACCAGACCTCCTTTCCAAGGCTCCTACAAATTCCTGGTCTCAGTGTATGGTTTGTGGATTAGCCCATTGGAATCACCCCAGAACAGTAGTTACACAGAATCTATGCCTACTCCGGATCTGTGGATAGATTCCGAATCTATCTCCTTTCCCAAGAGACTAGTGTACAGGCTAATATTTAAGAAACTGAGCTTTGAAGTTTGTTTTATATCATTATATTATTAACAGCCGGGTGCATGCCTTAAAATATGAATATGCTCTGGGGTGGTGGCCCATGGCCTGACAGCTCTGCTGTTTATGGGGATTGTTGGGACATCTGAGGCAGAAGGCGTACACTGTAGGCCATCGTGTCGGGGAGATCAGCATCCTGCATGGATAACATCCTCAGGTCCCTCAGGGTAGTGGAGGTGGTGTGTGATGCTTTTGAAGCAGAGGTGAGAATAGGACTTTCTGAATCTTCTCCATCCATTAGAAAACTCTGATAGCACTGCAGGATGCAAAGGAGAGAGATGAGAGCCGACTGATTCACACTGAGATGCTGTGTGTAAAGCCACACACAGAGGATTTCCGGCTGATCTCTTAGACTAGCTGGCATGATCCTAAGTCACGGGTTCTCGGCCTTTAAGCTGGGAGAGCTATGGGGAGGGCTTGGGAAAGTACATGCTGCTTTCTTCGAGTTTTAGAGTTTTGCATTCTAAAAGCCTGCCCAGATGCGAAATAAAAATTAAGCCATTTGTGCTGGGGTTGAATCTCGGCACAGTGCCTATCCACCCTGCGGTAGACCATAGGTTTCATCTCCAGTGTGGAACGAAAGAAGCCACTTTGTTTATAATGCTGTATTGGCTTTGGTCCTATGCTGCATTGACCAGCACAAAAATGGAACGGGAGGGAGCACTGAATTTGCCAAGTTTGACTGGAGGGATAACTGAACTGCTCTCGACACCGCTACTTTTCTAATGGCCCCACCCTTCATTGTGGAGCTCCTGTTCCCTAGTAGAGAAAGCACGTGATTTGTGTCCCTCAGAAAGCTTTAGCTCAGAGTGGCTTCCTTCATCAGTATCAACACCTCTGCTTCCAGATGACGACTTCCGGAGAATCACCTGCGGTCTCCCTGGGGGGACACAGAGTGCGTTCTCTTGCCTCACTGAGGCTTGCCACCTTGCTTTGATGTCACAGTGTGGGCCTACATGGTCATTTATACATTCTCCATTAGAGTTAAGATGAATTCAGTTCTTCACTTAGAAGAGCTTTCCTGGGCTTTGGAAGGAGCTACCAAACCTCATTCCAAATTGGACATGGTCTTTTTAAGCCTCATATAAATTAAGCCTTGGAATTCTTCAGAGAAATTTGTGATTTTATAGCTCCCCAGACCCAAAGTGCTATTATTAAATTATCTTTCTGGATCACTTCACTGACAGCTCTACTTCTTAAAATAGAGATCAGCTATATTCCTGGACACTGGTGTAAAAAAAGCTGACTTTGAGATTGCAGTTTCCAAATGCTGGCTTGACTTTAACTACTGTTTTTCAACTTCTGAAGTTCTCTTGACCGGACTTAGAATACATGGCACAGGTTCCTTTTTCAAATGTCCTTTGTGCTCAGCACCTGTTCATAGTTGAGTACCTTTTCATCTCCTTCTCTGTTGCTGGCTGCTGCCAGGATCCCTGCTTCTTTCCTTTCCTGCTTGAGGTGTCTTTCTTCTTCTTCTTCTTCTTCTTCTTCTTCTTCTTCTTCTTCTTCTTCTTCTTCTTCTTCTTCTTCTTCTTCTTCTTCTTCTTCTTCTTCTTCTTCTTCTTCTTCTTCTTCTTCTTCTTCTTCTTCTTCTTCTTCTTCTTCTGCTCCTTCTTCTCCTCCTCCTCCTCCTCCTCCTCCTCCTCCTCCTCCTTTACTTCCTTGTCCTCCCCCTCCTTGTCCTCCTCATCCTCCTCCTCCTTCCCCTTCTCCCCCTTTTCCCTTTCCTCCTCTTCCTCCTTCTCCCCCTCCTCCTCTTTCCAGGTCTATATCTTCTAATATTAGTGGATGTCAATGTAGATTGGAATGAGCTTAGTTGACTTTAGCAATGCCCTCAGAAAGGCCTCACACTTATTATCTATGTCTTGCTTAGAGAATGCTAAGGAATGGGGGCTCTTCTTTTCTCCCTGGTTCTCCCCATCTCTCTAACACCCATTTAACAATTACCCTATTTCAGTCTTTAAAGATTCATCCTTGAATAAGGTAGCTGTGTGTGGGGAAAGAGCCACAGGAGGTGGGCAGAGAAACAGTCAAATGAAACCAAGTGTTCAGGAGACTTTTAAGCAGAAAACACAGCTGGGTCACGTGGTGATTCTGTTTTCAGTTCTGGCCTTGGAGTTCTTGACAGCTACAATGCTCTCTATTATTTCTGTTTCCTGAACCGGTGCCTTTTCTTTTTGGTTTGGCTAGGTGTATCTTATAACTTTCTGAGCAAGGCTGATGCAATAAGGGTTTGGGGTGCCCATCATCTAAAATGATCCTAGTCTACTCTCAGGAATGACTGATCTTTTGCTGCGTAGTAAAGGAAGTCTCACTTACATCCACATCTACGTGTGAGTCCAGTGGTGCAGGAGGGTGAAGCCCTGTCTCCCTGTGCTGTCCTTCATTTTTTTTCATCTCATCCTCTCACCAGCCAATGATCTTGATGTCTTCCCCACCATCTTCTGGATCACATTGCCCTCCTCAAGCACTGAATCTTCTCACTCTGTGTGTTGACTCACTTTCCCCATCTTTTCTCTGCACTGAAATTCAGTGGTGTTTTGGTGGGGTGTGAGCTTTATTATATTTTATGCCAGTTTAGTGTCCCATACCACGTTTGTGAGACTTTGTCATCTGGAACTTCATGTTCTATAGCTCTGGGAGTTTTTCTTGTCTATTTCTGGACATTTTGTCACATTTCTTTTCTATTTCATTTTGTTTTCATCTTGGAACTATGATAAGGTGTTGGTAGTACATGGGATTGTGTGTGTGTGTGTGTATTTAATTTTCTCAAGTATCTCAACTGTCTTCTATTTTTTTTCCTTTTAGAGGAAATCCTTAACATTATTTTTCTGTACACCCATTTAATTTGAGTATTTTCTTTATTTTAATTTTGTTGAAAATAGATTCTTCTCTCATACGATATGTCGCAACCACAGTTCCCCCTCCCTCCACTTCTCTCAGCCGCAACCCCACCTCTCCTTTACCCTGAATCCATTCCCTAGCTCCCTCCACCCCCCCAACCCCCCCCCCCCCCCCCCCCGTTTCCCTTCAAAAAAGAGCAGGTCTCCAAGAGACAGCTACCAAACACAACAATACAAAGTACAATAAGACAATGAAAAATCTTTCATATTAAACCTGGACAAAGCAACCAATAGGAGGAAAAGAGTTCCAAGAGTAAGTAAAAGAGTCAGAGACAAACCTGCTCCCATAGTTAAAAGTCCCACCAAAACACCAAGCTAGCATAATATGAAGAGGACGTGGTGCAGACCCGTGCAGGTCCCATGCTTGCCGCTTCAGTCTCTGCAAGCTTATATGCATCCTCCTTAACTGACCCAATGGACCATGTTCTCCTGGTCTCTTTCATCCCCTCTGTCTCATACAATCTTAACCTGTATTCGAACTTTTGAAAAATATTTTTTTGTATGTGTTTCATTTGAGTCCTGAAGAAGTTTTGCTAACTGCTCTCTCAGGTCCATGCAGTTTGCAATCACATTTTAAACACATTTTTGCTTTTCTTGGTTTCCATCTTTCCTCGAATACTTGTTGATTTGGGCTCTTTTTAAATTTAAAATAAGACACTCTAAATTTAAAAAAAATTATAAATTCTCAGGGTTTATGATAAGAGAAACAAGGAATTGTATTAGTTTATCTTTGGTAGGTCAAGTTACTCCTAAATAATTATGGGAAATTAGGCTATGGCAAAGTTTAAATTACACATGGCCTATGCTTCAATGCTTTCAGATTTCAGCAAAAATCCAACCAGGAAGCTCACATGTGTTCATGGATATCATATCCATAGAACCCTGATTTCATCAGGCATAGAAATGAAAACAAACCATCAGTAGAAATTATAAAAATTTTCTGTCATGATGGACCATTATACAATGGTAAAAACAATGCGCAACAACATATTTCAGATTAATAAATATAATGCTGATAAAGGAAGATGAGACAAAATTATCCATAATTCTCTATTGAAAGTAGGGCTACAGTAATTGTAGTATTGTCTTATAAGAATAATTATATAACAAAATAAAGTATACCCCGAATGGCTTCAAAACTGAGTCAATCTCTCCAGCATAATTTTGAAATAAAATATTCATATACATATGCATATATGAGATATGCATGCATTTAGATAAGACACAAATAGACGCAACTAGCTATTTTGGGAAGCCTCCAAGGCACAGATTCTGGGTTGTGCTTCATTTATTGGCTTGTGTCATGGTTATATAGATGTCTGCTGTATGATTTTTCAGCCAATAAGCTTTATCTTGTTTTAACTACTATTTTGATATGTCTCATATTTTGTAATAAAAACACTTCTCATAATAGAATGAAAGATGGCTCAGCAATTAAGAGTGTCTGCTGCTTTTGCACAAGACTGGAATTTGACTCCTAGATCCTACATTTCAGCTCAGAACTGCTTGTAACTCCACTTTTAGGAGATCCAGTGCCTGCTTCTGACTTTCATAGGCACTCACATACACATATGCATGTAAACATACCTGGACACACACACAAAAATGAGAAAGAATGAAAACTAAGGAAGGTAGTTTCAAATCCTGTTAACAGTGCCCACACTATCAACTTGTAGGTTTCGCTGATAGTAGTATCTGCAGGTATCTACAGCTGCCTATCTATTTTTTCAAAACCTTTAGATTTATTTATTTTATGTTTGTGAGTGTTTTGCCTGCATGTATGTCTGTGTGTACCAATCTATCTTTGGTGTCGGCGGTGGCTGGAAGAGGTCATGGGACCCCCTGGAAGTGGAGTTCAGGATGGTTGTGAATCACCACGTGGGTGCTGGGAAGCAAACTTGCAAAAGGAACAAGTGCTCTTTACTGCTGAGCCATCTCCCAGCTCCCAATGTCTGTCCTTTATTTTTCTGGATTTTTCTAATTCTTCCAGGGCCTTTACACTGAGGTAGTATTTTTGTCTGTTTAGCATTCCTAAAGCAGAATACAGAAAAGAACTTGGGGCTTGTTATTCCCTGAAAATTTACAAGGAATCTCAACACTGTCCGTAGAGCATCTCCCCATCTTCAATCCTGCATGCACCTAGGATGACCATGCTTTAGTTTTTCCACAAACAAATCCTGCTAGCAGACAGAAAAGATGCATCAGGACATCAAGTAAACAAGTTGTTGCCTGCCATTGTTTCTACTGCCCTTTTGGGAGGATGCTACCATTTCTCCAATTATTTCTGGTGTTTGGTGAGTGAAATAAAGTGCCTGTGTGGATTCCTTCTGAATGTATTTGGGATTCTGATAATTCTTAGCCCATCTATCCAGCTTCCAAAATTCTGCAACCTTTTCCTCCAATTTCCTTTTGTGATGTTTGTGAATTGATGACTATCTTGGGTTGAATTGTTCACCTTTTCACCTCCTGCCAACTTCATATTATTGAAATCATAAATCAGACATTTGAATATGATCTTATTTGGAGATAAGGTCTTTATGGAGATAATCAATATAGCAGAGAAAGAAGAGAGTCTGATATATCTTATCTTACTCTGTTTCTCTCTTTCTCCCCCTCCTTCTGTCTCCTTTCTTTCTTTTCTTTTTTTTTTTTTAAGACAGAGTCACATGTAGCCTAGAATGGTCTTGAATTGTTGGTTCTCCTGCCTTTACCCCTCAGTGGTAGAATTACAGGCATGTGCAACCACACCCAGTTTCTTACTGTAGTCTTATTCTTACATGGCCTAATTTTAAGTCTCAAAATACGATTGTATAATTATAGCCATTTTAGAGAACTCAGGACAAAAAAAATGAATATTTTTTCTTGGATGTTAAAAGCCGGAATGTGGGGAAGGTAGAACTCCCATGAAGTTGGGCGCCACCTTCAGCACACTCAGATTTATAATTTGCAAGAAGAGAGCAGAACCACATGGCTAGAAAGTGAACCCAGCCTCAGATGCCCCAGGACCAGAGGCCCAATGACCTTCTGTTATCCACTAGGCTACAACTAGTTCTTTGTGATGGTTCCCCTGAGCCCCCAAGCCGCTGAGCCTTTGTGCCATCAAATTTCAGCCCCAGGGATTGTCACAGGTGGGAGAGACAACCAGGATCACCTGGAATCAAAGGTAACACCGATCTCCTGAACCGGACCTCACTTTAACAAGACTTCCCAGGTCACTCAGATATGTTGACAAGCTTGAGAAACAGACAAGGAAACTCCTTAGCTGGGCAGGGGCAGAGTTAGCCTGCCTAGAGCCCTATTCTGTTGGAGGACCTCTGCTTCTTTACACATCACCAGGTCTCACTGAGTTTCCAGTAGCTCCTCCCCTGAGATGCCTACGGCTTCTCTTCTCAGAGTGTGGACATCACAGCACACTCTGGTCGCTCAGGCTCGCTGCCACGCTCAATCGTTGTGAGATTTCAGGGGATGTTCTATCGGGAACTCACCAAGGCCAGCTGGCCTGGGTCTGAAAAAGCCTGGGATAAAACCGGACTCGCTGAACATAGAGGACAATGAGGACTACTGAGAACTCAAGAACAATGGCACTGGGTTTTGATCCTACTGCACGTACTGGCTTTGTGGGAGCCTAGGCAGTTTGGATGCTCACCTTACTAGACCTGCATGGAGGTGGGACTTCCTTGGACTCCCCACAGGGCAGGGAACCCTGATTGCTCTTCCTGCTGACGAGGGAGGGGGACTTGATTGGGGGAGGGGGAGGGAAATGGGAGGCGGTGGCTGGGAGGAGGCAGAAATCTTTAATAAATAAATAAATAAATAAATAAATAAATAAATAGATAATAAGAAAAAAATCGTTGTGAGATTTCTTTCCCTGAATGTTGTTGGGATTCCCTGGCTATTTAGGATCTCTTCACCTATTTACCTGTCTCAGGCTCCACTGTGCCTCATTCACGGAGCTCCTACGGGAGAGTAGCTTCAAGCTTCTTAAATTTGAAGAGGAATTTTAAAAGAAATTCTTTACAAAATGTACTAAATCTTGATATCCTTAAATTCTTATTTATTTTCCTTTATCTATCTCTGGTACCCAAGCCAGGCATATTTCCTGACTGATTTATTGCAGAAAGCAAGTGCACATTTCTGTTGCTACTTTACTACTGCACCATGGGATGATGTTGGCTTCAGTGTTTAACACCCTGGTGAATGTTTTCTGATTGAGTGATGCTGGAGGAAGATACTCCAGTGTTCTCATTGGTGATGATATCCTAGGTACCAGGAGTTCCAAGGGCTGGATGATGCTGTATCCTCTTGGTTCAGGACAGGTAGTTTGGGAGGTAAAGAGAATGCACTGTAGGGTCCAATCTCCTTTGCAACAGTTACCTTTGCAAGAAACAAGAAAACAGTGTTTGTTAAGTGTCCTTTGAATTTGTTACCTGGGAAGATTGTGTGTGCTCAATGTAAAATTTGAATCTTCTGTTGTTTAAAAGGCATCTCATTATTTTTTTAGTTTGAAGAAGGAATGAGTTCTTCTCTGGGTTATGAAGGAAATCGTAAACAAATCTTTAAAGATAGCAAAGGCACACAGACACCATTTTTTACCTTCACATTCATAGTCTCCAGCCCACCTCCAATACTTCATTAGTGGGATTAAAATCACTCTCCCTTGTATACAAATATCTCCAAGCACATAATTTCTGTCTTTTGTGGAATGTGGGTGGAAATTGCACAGGTAAGGATCAGATCCGGGGCTCAGATGATGCACAGGTAAGGATTTGGGGCTCAGATGATGCACAGTAAGGAGCCGGGGCTCAGATGATGCACAGATAAGGAGCCAGGGCTCAGATGACTCACAGGTAAGGATTTGGGGCTCAGATGACGCACAGGTAAGGAGCCGGGGCTCAGATGACGCACAGGTAAGGAGCCGGGGCTCAGATGAAGCACAGGTAAGGATTTGGGGCTCAGATGACGCACAGGTAAGGAGCCGGGGCTCAGATGATGCACAGGTAAGGATTTGGGGCTCAGATGATGCACAGGTAAGGATTTGGGGCTCAGATGATGCACAGGAAAGGATTTGGGGCTCAGATGATGCACAGGTAAGGAGCCGGGGCTCAGATGATGCACAGGTAAGGAGCCGGGGCTCAGATGATGGACAGGTAAGGATCCGGGGCTCAGATGATGCACAGGCAAGGAATTGGAGTTCAGATGAGGCTCTGGAGTCTTTGAATAAATAAGGCGTGTTTGTAGAAGATCTTAGGGATGTGCTTTGGTGCTCTTCTCCAATGCTTGCTTTATGAAATTACATCTGAAAATTCAGCCCAACACCATAGCAACATCCTTTCTCCTTGAAACTGTAATGAAACTCGGCGCTGTTTTCATCAAAAGAAATTGTCAGAGACAGGAACACTGAGAGGAGCTTGGGTCCAGACAGAAATAGAGTCCATTTAAAGAAGCCCAGGTTCTAGGGTCTCGGTGGGGACAGTTAAACACTGTCCTAAGCCTCTTATTTGTGTGAGTCTACAGTACATCCATCACCACTCCCTGCCCCTTCTTATCCTTCTTAGGGCCTCTTGCTTGACACTTACCCAACTATCTGCTTTTATGAATTCTTACCTGCTCCCTTTCTTGCTCTCCCCGCCTCCTCTCTCCTCTCTTACTCCCTTCTCCTTCCTCTTCTCCCCTCCTCTTCTCTCCCTCCTCATTCCTTCCTGACCCTCCCTTCTCCCCCTTCCTCCTCCTCTTTTCTCCACTCTCCTCTCTCTTCCTTCCCTGCTACTTTCTCCACTGTGGCATCATCCACATTTTAAAAACTCAGTTTTAACGTTTTTGCAAAAATATCCAGATTTCTTTCCAAGCTAAAAAAAAATCACCATTCCAATTGGGAGTGTAGCTCCTCAGAGAAAAGCTCTGACACTTGCCCATGGTAGAATTATGAAATTTTATAAATTTGCCATGGGCAAAGTTAGCTTTCTGCTGAGCCTAAACATCTGTATTTTTCCATAATGATCAATGTTCACAATATGTTTCTGGTTAAAAAAAAAAACAACAACAAAAACTCTTCCCAGTTTTTGTTCGTAGCAATATTAAAATGTAAACAACAGAATTTATGAGCAGCCTCTTCAACCGTCCTTCATCCTTTTATCCTGATGTGCAAGGACGAAATGGGCTTTTATAATACAGTATCTGCAGACCTCCTTATTAATTTAATTTTTAAACTTTTGAGAATTTCATACATGAATTCTATTTTTACATCAGTGAAATATTCTCTCAGGAAGAATGGTTCAAGTGTTCTTTTCTACTTATGTCTCACCTATATTAAAGTCTGCTTTCTTTTTCTGTTCTTTAACATACATACACACACACAATTACATACATCCATTATTTGTGTAAGTTTAAAAATTGTGTTACACTGATCTGGTGAATTTAGATGCAGCTAAAACGCAGTCAGACCCTTGGGGACTTGCTTTGCAACCCCCGTCTTCGTGTTGATCTAAGAGCCCACCGGAAATCCCAGTTAGAGGTTAAGCCATGAACTGTTGCTGACGTGTAAAATGTCCCACATGCCTTCCCAAACCCTCCATGCCCAACTGTGCTCCTCACAGGTTTTGTAAATTTGGGCTTAATTTTCTATTTAAACGGATTATCTTATTTTGCCACCCCAACCAAATGTTACTCTGCCTAATCTTCCACTGATTCGAATTTGGACTAAATTTACAATGCAAATATAATCAGAGGAGAACTATAACATTAATCACTATCGCTTATTGGACTGCTCCGTTCAAGGCTATTTTGAAATTGCTCTTTAATTCTCATAGCAGCCTTCTGCATTGTGTATGGCTATTCATCATCCTCACTTTAGAGAGGTAAACCGAAGCCTGCCATGGGTTACTTACTCTCTGAAGTATTTTCCCAGGCAAAGCACAACTGGATCCAAATATAGGCCTTCTGGTGCCGGGAGCAGTCTTTCTGAATACTGACTTAATTTTCCTTATAATATAAAAGACTTCCTATCCAGATATTTTTGAAATGCAGTTTTCTACAGTTTTTGAGTAGTTAAAAAATAACCCCCCCAGGCAGTTACAGCATCAGAGGGAGGGGGGAGGAACAATCAAGGAAAAGAGAGGTCCAGTATAGAAGATTTTTCTGATCTGCATCGTTCCCTGAGTCCAACCCGTAAGAGCAGGAGCGGTCTCAATATATTAAGCAAGTCACCAACTATCTGTGGATGAATGGGTAGACAGCAAGAAGCCTTAAGCTCTAAAGAAAGAGCAGTGTTCCCTTCTTCTAGGTGAGTTCCCTGCTCAGTACTTTTAAGTTTATATTCCATTTTCTGGAAGAACTGCAGAGGGTGACAATATATTTGAGCTAAGAAGCTGTCAATCATGACCATTCTCAGCTTGAATGGGGGGGGGGGGGCAGAAGTGGGCGGTACCAGAAGGCTACCTGATCCTCTGGCTGATCTACCATGGTAATTAAAAGGAGACTCCTGACTCTCCTGTTTTAACAATTGTTTATCTTTGGATTCTAGCTCATTCCTGGGAAAATGTTCCAAGATCTGGCTCGTGTTTTGTATTTCGACACAGGGTCAAATCCAGACGGTTCTGTTTCTCTCCCTGGAGGTGAAGGAGGCCCGCCCATCTCAGCCTCTGCTTGTAGTTTTCAGCATTTACCTCCACACAGTTCCTTCTGTGTTTCCCACTCCACATCTAACATTTGCAAGTTTCCTGTCGCAGAGCAGCGGCGTGCTCATTAAAACCGCCAGCTGACATGGCCACCCTCCGCTGATCTTCTCGGGCGGCTGTTTGAGCAGTGTTTGTACAGCTGTAGCCTGTTTGCCGGTGGGGCTAGTCTACTAATGAGCAATTCCAGAGAACGTGCCCAGGTGAGGACCGTGCTGTCTGAATTCCCCCTTTCCCGTTCTTTGCTTGTAACACAAGCCCATTAGTCAGGCAAAGGCGTCAATTTGGGGCCATCAATGTCAGCAATACACTTGCCTTGCTTTTTTGGATTTTATTCACGAGTGTTTCGCCAGAGGCAATTACTGCGGAGCTTTGTTTTGGCGACACAGGACAGTGCAGGCCAAACATGGCCAGGCTGAGAGTGCCAGACACCGAGTTCCCACTGAATTTGCTTCTTATAGAAGTAACAACTCGCAGTACAGAATGTTCAGCGTGCACTGGGAGCCCTGAAGGAAGCAGAGCCTGGCCCATCTACTGGACTGCAATGGTTTCCGCTTCCCTAGGGCAGTGATTCGCTCTCCACCTGTGGGTCGCAGCCGCTTTGACAAACCTCTTTCTCTCAAATTATTTGCATTAGTGTTCAAAACAGTAGCAAAATTACAGTTATGAAGTAGTATCAAAATAATTTGATGGTTGGGGGTCACCCCAACATGGGAACTGTATAAAGGGTCACAGCATTAGGAAGGCTGAGAACCACCACCTAGGGGCTCATCTTTAAGTAGAAACAAGCTCTAGGTGAGGGGAGAACACGGCTGGCGGATACTGGGGGTGGGACAGACCCAGAGCCCACGTATCCAGCTCAGGAGCCCGCATGCCAAGGAAAGCAAATTTTAGCAGTGCTGCAGCAAAGTTGGGTTTTCAAAACTGGGTTTTCGCGAATTTGGAACTACTTTCCTAACGCTATTGGCATTCTTGGCCTGCGCCAGAGTCGGACTTACAAAGCTGGCCGTGGGACAGGCTGGACAGCTGTGGACCTCCGTCATACAGTCAGACATTGGCCTTGCAAAACTGCCACCTGGAGGAGCAGGCAACTCAAAGGACAGAGTGGGAGGAGGTGGCTAAACTGAGCATGCCTGGTACCTTCTCAAGTATTTCAGATTAGTTTCTCCTTTTGGAGGGAAGGGCTGCTCCTCTGCCAGGGGCTCCTCAGGGAGACAGGAAGCGAGGCTGCCATGTCAACTACGAGGCTTACTGGGCTATCCCAGAACTTTTTAATTTCACCACGATGCCAAATGGAATAGAAAGGTATTATCCACAATCCTTTTCAGAGCTTTCCAGGGCTGAGCTGCCTATTTGTAGCCTTTTCCTCTGCTGTCCACTCCCCATGCAAGCCTGCATTCCCAGTGTGCTAAGCCTCTCTTTGTCCTGCTAGGACCCACCTCCATTTCCCAGTAACCAAATACTTTTCCCGGTTCTCCCCTTCCCATTGCTCCCTTGGTGTCTAAAATTTCCCCTCTTTCTCTCCTACGCTGGGAAATGCTGGAGCTCCCGCTATTCCCACGGAAGGCTCTGGGATTGCCAGCCTAGTTACACTTCTCCATTCCTCCTCCTTTTTTAGTAGTGGGTTCACTCAGGCATGATGGAAACCCTTTTCTTTCAGGTAGGAGTGACCGGTACATTTCTGAGGAGTGAAATGTGGACATTCCTGATTGAAGCTTAGGAACAACTTTTCAAAACAGGAGCATTGGCTTTATATCTAGCTATTTTTCCCAGCTCTTCTTTCTCTTTCTCTGGAGTGTGCGTATAATGAGCAATGACAGCTATGTTATGCTGTGCCCAGGGGGACGGAAGTCATAACCAAAGAATGACAGAGCCAAAATGTAAAATGGTCCTGGTACCTGATGAGGTGATAAAACCTTGGGACCAGGCTTGGGTTATCTTATCCCCATGCATCTTGGTAAATGAGTAACACAGATTAATCCCTTCCTTTTGGACCCTCCATGCACTAGGAGTTTCTGATGCTTGTGGCCCAAGGCATTTCTGACTAATGATGTACCAATAGCTGGGATTTTAATTGTAACTTATTCTCTCTCTCTCTCTCCATAATCATCTGTGAAGTGCTTGAGATTGTACTTTGTTTGCCTTCTCAGCGCCAGTGATGCTTCCAGGATGCTCCAAGTACCTCTTTTGAATCTGGGAGGTTGGTGATGCTACAGAAGCCAGTTTTCTCTCTGGTGCTCACGACTGCTGCAGATACTCACATTACGTGTCTCTCTGTGAAACCCACAGCTCAAGTGGCTGATGCTAATGCAGTTCAGTAGCATACAAACTTAAAGCTGATTTTTAATAAATAAGACTGATTTTAGTACATAGTTTGTGTTATTAACTTCATAGTAGGCTATGAAACCTGTCACTATTAAATTTAAGAAAGAGAATATTGGCAGAAATCTCAATAAACAAGAGAAAGGCAAGATGGGGCTTTGTCCTAGAAAACTGTTTGCTGTTGAATTCAATGAATTTGGAAATTAGGAGGAACTTAGAATTAGTCCATTGTTTAACTTTCTTGTGGGCTATTGATTATAGATCATTACACCTGCTCCTTCATATTACAAAAGGAATAAATGTTTGTGTTTTACAGCTAGTGTTGATCTTAATTCAAGATATAAAATGTTCAGCCATCTTTTCATTTACCTTTCATTGGTTGGATACAGCATAAGTGGGCATGTTTGTGTCCAGTGCTGGAACATACAGCCTCAGGTTGCACACACGAGTCTTTGACCCACTGGACACTGGTGACATCCTAACCAGCAGGTGGGGCTTGTTTGGTGGGATGTTGTGAAGAGCTGTTCTACTGTGCAGACAGTTGCTGCAGGCTCCTGGAACATGGGAGCCACTGGAACTTGCAGGAGTTGAGCTCAGTGACCAGGACCTGAGCAGGGGGAGCTCGGGTGACAGGTGTTGGATGCTGCAGCACACGGGTTTGCTCAGGGATAACTATGCAGTGATCAGGGCTGTCTCTCTAAATTAGTACAAACGGGAAGAGTGGCATGCAGCAATAGGAAGCTCCAACATAAGAAACTGGCGTCTCCACAAAGATAAGTGCTCATATGAGGTGAGAACTAGAGACACTTAAATTGGCTGCAGTCTCTGAGTCATGAGTTGCAAGTTGATGCTGAGTTTATGTCCTGCAAGTCTTAGGTCCTATAGGAAGGACACATACTTTTTCTTACACCTCTTACTAAAAAATTGTAGATTGTTATTTGCAATAAAGCTTTAATCGTATTAAAATTTCTGTGAAAATTGTTTTGGGAGCTGGAGAGAGATGGCTGAGTTGTAAAGTGCATGGTGTATCAGCATGAGGACCTAATTTTGGATACCTTGATCCATGTAAGACTGAGCATGGTATAACTGGCTCTGACTTGAGCACTGGGTATCTGGAGACAGGCTAATCCCTGGAGCTCATTGGTCAGTCAGTCTAGCCAGTGACTAGACTGGTTCTGGGAGAGACATTGTCTGAAAAAGTGGGGTGGAGAGTGATTGAGGAAGACACTCATTATTGACCTCTAGCCTCTACACATACGCACACCACAGGTGTATACTGTGCACACAGATTCATAACACACATAGAAAAACACAACATACATATTAACACATTCACAGAGATGCATATAAACACATACACAACACAGATAAACAGACACACAACACACAGATACATAATATACACAGAGACACAACACAAAGACACACATTGAAACACAATACACAGATACACATCATATACACAGACATGTGTAGTAATAAGTGCGGCGGGGCTGTGTCCCCAGCACCCCGGCCGCCTGGCTAGCTTATGCCCGAAATAACAACACACAAACTGTATTCATTTAAACACTGCTTGGCCCATTTCTATCTAGCCTCTTCTAGGCTAATTCTAACATATTAATTTAGCCCATTTCTATCTATGTAGCACCACTAGGTGCGCTTATCGGGAAGATTCTAGCCTACGTCCATCCTGGATCGGAGCTTCATCGCGTATGCCCAGGAGAGCGAAGCAGGGCCTCTGCTCCAGAAAGCAGAGCTGTCGAGTCTGAGCTCACTTCCTCTTCCTCCCAGCATCCTGTTCTGTTTGCTCCTCCCACCTATGTTTTAACCTATCAGGGCCAAGGAGTTTCTTTATTGCTTAACCAATGAAATCAACAGATTGATATATGACACTCCCACATCAGACATGCAACATATACACAGACACACAGATACAGAACATATGCAGATACACAACATAGACAGATACAGATCACACACAGTTATGCAACATACATATAGACACACATACAGAGAGATACACACAGACCATACATAACACACAGAGACAGATACACATGGAGATACACAACACACAGACATGCAAACACAGATATACAACATACATAGACATATGCAGATAATTAACATAAACAGACATATACTGAGAGACACACACCTAGATACACACACACCCATACACAGATGCAAACACACAAAGATACACAATGAACAGAGATACAAATAATGATCCACAGAGACACAAACACACACAGATACATTAGACACACAGGCAAAGACATGTCAATACATACACAAAGACACACAGATTCACATAGGTAACACACACAGATAAACAACATACACATCATATACACAAACACTGACATACAAAGATAAACAATACACGTAGACACATAGCACATACACATATATACCCAACACACAGACACATAACATGCAGACACAGACATAAACAGAGACGTACACAACACACAGATGAAAAATACACAGACACACACAGATACACAAATCTTTGGCTTGGAACAAGTTTTTACTTTAAAATTGAGAACAAGGTGCCAATACCCATAGTGGCCAAATCAGATGAGGAGACCATGATCTGTAAATATATTTTCAATGAAGCTGTATTTTCCACAACAATATTTATGCATATATGATCTTAAAGATTCTGTATGTGGAAGGGTGACTGCAATGGAAAGACCTGAAGAAACTAGCATTCCTGCTGCAAGTCTGGCTCAGAAAGCATCCCTGGAAACAGAGCGGGGGCCCTATTTCAGACAAAAGAAAGGACAGAAGGGTGTGAGCCGACCTGGTCAGGACTGACGGAAATCCAGTGCTACCAAGCTGCTGCCCAGAAGTCCAAACTGTGCTTGGGACCTAACATCAATGATCCAGGAATTGGTGGCTTACTCTAACTGGAAGAGGATTCTTTCAAAATAGAAGCTGCGACAGCCCCTGATCTTACACAGGTGCTCTGCTCTTACTGCCATGCCCACTGCACTCTAAATAAGAGTGAATTCATTTGCCAGCCTGCCAATAGTCGCTCTTACCCCATACTAAAATGGTTTTTATGCTACAAATGACTAAGCTGTTATTGTGTGTCCTTCTTCAACTGTTACTTTGTGAGCTGATGTCCCCTCCTACTCCCCCAAATGCTATAATATATAATGTGTAGTGTATTTATAGTTATTTATACCAAATTCATAAAATTGTATGGTAATGTTAAAATGCTCGACGGAGTCTCAACTCGTTTCTGTATTACGGAGAACTAGAACTTTTGTCTACCAATAGTGTTAAAAAATGAGAGGGACAGTGGTACATGGCACTCTTTTCTGAAACATTTTATTCATCATTTCTCCTTGGTTGTACATGATAAATGCTATTTAAAGGGTTTGGAAATTAATGGATCCGTGATGGGGAACCTTGCTAGCCAATCATCTTTAAGAGGTGGGGCTAAATTAAGGCTTGGCTTTGCTGGGACCCAGGGTAAAGTGTGTGTACCTCCATGTATGCGCTCTCTGCACCTTTTCCCAAGGGATATTGCTGTGCTTGGATTTCTCGTTCCCTGTTTTATGACTTTTCCCTTTATAACAAATAAAAATATAATTGTTTTATCCTTAGCTAGCCTGGTTATTTCAACAGGTCAGAGCAAGGAAATCACCGAGTTTTACGTGTCTTTGTGCACAGGTGCTCTTTTGCTAAGACGGATGTTCAATCATCATTCCTTTTCCATACATAGCTACCAGTAAACACCACTTTTCATATAACTTCAGTGATTTTTGATTTTTCTCTGGGGAATCACCATTCCCACTGAGGATTGGGATATCTTAGTCTGTTTTCTATAGCTTTTCCCAAGTACCTGAGACTTGTAACTTGCAGAAAATGCAGGGCTACTTGACTCATTGCTCTACAGCTGTAGTTCTCATCTTTCCTAATGCTGCGACCCTTTAATACAGTTCCTCATGTTGTGGTGAGCCTCAACCATAAAATCATTTTCATTGCTTCTTTATAATTGCAATTTTGCTACTATTGTGAATCTGATATGCACAATATTTGATGTGTAACCCTTGTGTATGTATGTGTGTGTGTGGGTCTAGACCCACAGGTTGAGAACTGTTGTTCTAGAGGGAGGGGGTTCAGAGCATGGTCCTTGCATGTGCCGAGGATATCACACGGGCAAATAGACGAGCTGGAGTAGCTCCGATCTTCTGTGTAAAACCATAAATTCCAATACGTGGCCCCCACGCTTATGGTCTTGTCTAAACCTAAATACCCCCTTAAAGTTTCATCTCCAAATATTACTAACATACACTATAGAAGTTGAAGTTTCCACCCACAGACTTTGGGGGGGCACAGTTCTAGCAATAGCCAATGATCCACTTAGATTCTAAAATGTACACACTTATTATTTTCGGTTTCATATAAAGAATTAAACAAATACCAGCAGAGCTTTCCATGGCCAGTCCTGGGGATATTTAGAAGACAACTTGAGTGCTCAGACCTACCCATGTCACCGTGCTTGGTTTCCTCCTTTTGAGAGATCTGACTTGTAGGCAGAGGCTCTCACACAGTCCCTGCCAGAGTGTGTGGACGCAGCATTCTTTTCTGAGCAGAGCCCAGAGCTGCAGCCCTGGTGTCCTGGGGTCCTCCCAGAATTAAGACTCCCTGCTCTTAAAAACAACTCTCACTTGCTGTTTCTCTCTTTAGATCCTTTAAAAAAAAACCCTCCACATTTGCAAACTCCTTTCTTATTCTTATCCCTGTGCCTTTGGGGGTGCTTGTGATGTCTTAATTAACGTTTTTATCTAGTCACTATTGTGACTGCTTTCCAGGGCACCAGAAGGAAAAGAACTTTATAAATAAAGTGATTAGTCCCTCAAAATCAAAGCAGGCAGGATTTAGCCTCCCTTGAGTGGGTGCTGCTTCCTTGGAGGCATCCCTCAGTTGGAGGCTGCACCAGCCTGCGCTTTCTCACATGCGTGTGTAGGAGAGGTCAAACCACACAACCTGTTTACTGGAGTCTGTTGACATGGTTGGGGGGCTGGTGGGCGGCATCGCAGCTGTTGTTTGGAAGCTGCCTCAGCAGGGAAGAAGCAGCCCTAGACTGTGAGGAGCAAACACTACCAAGAGGCAGAGAAGGAGCACCTTTGAAAGAGCTGCGCAGTTGCAGAAATAGTTGCTGTAGAATCATGGCTGTATCACCGACAGCTCGCTTCCTCAGAAGAGCATCACTGGTGGCTTCGGGATTTTAGGCAGTGTCTGCCACAGTGCTTTTCCAGATGGCATCAGTAACTGAGAGCGCCAGAGGGCACATATTCCAGTTTACCTCTTCCATAGCAAAGGCACGCTTTCCGTGGGGTGCCAGAGAAGCCATGAGTCTAACTGGACACAATGGCTATGCAAATTGAATGCGGAGTCCCCACTTTGAGAGATCATCAATAGTTTCTTTTCACTTTCTTTTAGAGTTGTGAAAAATAATGTCATCATCAGCAATCATCACTCTCAGGAGGGGGGTGATGTGTCATCAAGTGAAAGCTACATAATTGAGTTTGGGTTTTAATTACAAAGAAGGGTCATGGGGCAGGGAAGTAACTGTCACTGCAATGCCCCCTTATCCATCGAATTCTGCCATTTTTGGCAAAGGCTGAGTCCTGTACAAAGGCCCTGGCTGTGTTATTCATTGTGTTTGCTGGGTAAGCTACAATAATCTGCTGCCTGGATACGAAGCCAAGTGCAAAGTTGCCGCCGGTGATGTGATGATTAAACGCTTGCTACAATTCACTTTCAGACCCTGCTTCTGCGCAGGATTAATTCTCTTTCGGCTCCATTTAATTAAGGGGCTACAATGAGAGGAAGTGATCTCAGTGACGCCATGCTTTCGGTTGTCACGTTCTTGATTATAAGGAGACGGACAGCGTGAAGACTAGCAGAGCGGTTTGGATGGATACTGGGCACACCTGTGTGGGATGCTTGAGAAAGGCCTATGGCTTGGTGGACAAGGGAAGGGGTATGTGTCTAGATTCCTACTCTTGCACGGAGCTCTGACACTTGCCCTGTCAATAGAGGCCCCTTTGTCTTGTGTCCAGGGTGGGCTCTGCTGCTCCAAAACGTGGTAATGTTTCTTGTTAATGAGCTCAAAGAGAAGGTCTGCTTACCTGCAGGCCGTTCAGGGCGGCTGTCTGCACAGACAGAATACTATCCATCAATTAAGTGCCTCTGAAGCCCTGGATATTTGAAAGGTTCTTTCGCCCTGGCCAGAAAAGTATTAATTTCTGTGAAATGGCCTTAATTGGTTCACAGGACACAATGCTCCTTTCGTTGGAGAAGATAAAGTGTTTTAGTTTTTTTTTCTTTTTTTTAATGAAATGAGCTTTTTGAGTGTTCAGTGTTCTAACCAACATTTTAAGTGTTCAAAGTGGAGACACACAAAGCATTTTCAAATGTGACAACTGTCTGGTGAGGCAAGGTGTGTTTGATCAGATATGCTATGGATAAGACTGTTCTAAACAATGAATGGACTCAGGCTCCTATACAAGAGGAAGTGGATCCTATTTCCTCTTTTAGTTTTTCTTTGTTCTAAGAATTTCACTCTTGTTGGAGATGAAAAATTTATCTTACTTTCTTACTTTAGTAATACCTAAAGCTTATGTGGATAAAAACGCAGTCTTGAAAATCATATTTTTATTAATTCTTTGAGAATTGTATACAATGCATTTTAATTACATGTGATCCTACCCCTAACTCCTTCCAGACCCATCCCACCCACTATTTGTTCTTTCTCTGTTTTTTGAAAAAAAAAAAAAAAACCCAACCCAAGTCCAGTTTGTGCTGCCTAACTACTCTTGGGTCTGGCTTACCCTGGGTGTGGGCATATGCCAGATGCTACGCCACTAAAGAACTGGCTTTGCTAAATGGGTATAGTAGTAAAACAATTCTTCATGGCTTACTGTTATGCCCATTGATCAATGACTATCTCAGCCTCAGCAAATAAGTGGTTGGCAACTAACACAGAAAACTTCATTGTGTAGAGAATAAGATTCTTTGGAATTCCTAGTCCTCAATGGGCTGTCTCCATCATGCTCCTTCCCTCTAGGTTCAGATTTATTTAATGCAAATAATTTGAATATGATGTTATTGGACACTTGTCGTTTTTCTGGCTGTCCAACCCCCACATCTCCTTAATGAGTTTCTGGAACTTTCCATTGTGTGGTTGTGAAGCAGCGGTCAGGAAGATTCTGTTCCCTAGAAGTCAAGGGTGATCTTTAAATAGTTGAAAATGTCTATGTTATGTCCAAATCCTCAAAGTCCCCCAAAAGCCAACAAGAAGACCAAGTCCCATATGTAAAAGCAAAGAGCCTTTATTTTATGCAAGTTTGCAAACGTGGTCTCTCTACATGTCCAACAAATTGGAATAAACAGAGAGCTCCGAGCTCAGTTAGAGTAGGGTTTTTATAGTAGTAAAGGTGGGAGTGAGGGGTTTCTGAAGTTCAGGATCCCTGTTTGGCTGACATTTGTCTACAGGTGTCCTGGTGAGTATGTGCTGGCAGGTGGTCCTATCAACAGCAGTTGGAATGTTAGGCATTTCCTTTGGATGGTCTGTTCTTGGGTGATGCTCAAGTAATCTTAGTTTATGGTCCTTCCTGCAACCAGGTATTGCTTCAGGTTAAACTACTGTGACTCAGGCCTCCATTAAACTTATCAATGGCTGAGTCCTACTCTGGCAGGTGATAATGGTTGGAAGTAACGAACTTCCTTTGGGTGATCTGTTCATATTTAGCTTACCATGGCTGGCTCCTGATCTGCCATGTGGGACAGGGAGAGTAAGGGCCGTTGAGACTGGAAGTGGGGCAGCATCTAGGAAGGACTAGAACAACAAATACAATAAAACTACGATGCAGAATGTGAACCAAATAACCCCACACTAGCTCCAAATAGGGGATACTAAAGCTTTTCTCTATTAAATGGGTACCCATGGAGAGCCACCAGGAAACAACAGGAACAGAATCCATCTAGGTGTGGTGAGGGGAAAGGGGCCAAGCAGGTTTTGTTCATAGCCAAAGCCACGCCCCTCCTGGTCAAACCTCTCAATGGCCATTGGCTGAAGGAAGTTCCCCATCACCTCCCCCTTTTGTCTAAATAAGAGAGTTCCAAACCCAATACAAAACTATGTACAATAAGAACATATCAAATATAAAATATAAGATATCAAATATAAAAATTAGAATCACAACCAGTATAAACAATATTAAGCAAGGAATATGTGCTAAATGTTTCAATAATCATTCTAGCCTAAGGAGTCTAAGTCTTATATTAGAAATGGCTTGACTAAATCATAAGAGGAAAGTAACTACAACTATCTAATCTTCAACTCCTCGAAGGCCTGAGAAGAGAGATAATATTACATGACTAGGCAGGAAGTGCAATACCCAAAGCCTTGCCCCACCTGCTCCAGTCTCTTAAAGGGCATTGGCTAAAGGAGGTTTTCCCTACAAAAATCCATTGCATATAATTTTCTATATCCAGTAAATATAAGCAGGAGTGACCGTGGTTTGACTAAGCTTGTTTCTAAGCTGGACCATCCAAGATCCAGCTTCTCAATAAAAACCCCAGTGTAATTCAAACATTAGAGTGTATTTTTGTCGGACATAAGAAAAATTAACCAGTCAAAGACTCAAATTAGATATAGGGACTTGAATTCTGTGCTTCAGACAGACACAATAGGAAAAACAACTATTTTCTCTAATGTCACTTTCTCTGAGAATGAGCAGGCCTGAGTACTGGAAGGAGTATCTATAAGAACTGAGTTCCTTTTTTAAATGGGATTATTTGGTATTTTGATGTCTAAGTTTTTGAGTTCTTTATATATTTTGAGGATAAGTCCTCTGTCAGGTGTAGGGTTGGTGAAGATCTTTTCCAATTCTATAGGCTGTCATTTTGTCTTATTTGCTATGTCCTTTGACTTACAGAAGATTTTCAGTTTCAGAAGGTCCCATTTTCTGATTGTTGTTCTCAGTGTTGGTGCTACTGGTGATATATTTAGGAAATGGTTTTCTGTGCCAATGCATTCAAGGCTACTTCTCCACTTTCTCTTCTATCAGGTTCATTGTAACTGGATTTATGTTGAAGTCTTTGATACACTTGGGCTTAAGTTTTGTGCATGGTGATAGATACAGATTGATTTGTAGTCTTCTACAGGTTGACATCCAGTTATGCCAGCGCCATTTGTTGAAGATGCTTTCTTTTTTTCCATTGTACAAGGAGGAGGGATTATATGAGCAAGGGGGTTCAAGATCATGGTGAGGAAATCTACAGAGACAGCTGAACCAACTCGCGGGAACTCCCTGACAGCTGTGGAGCCTATATGGGACCAAACTAGCCCCCTTGCAGGTGGGCAACAGTTGTGTAGCTTAGTCTGTTTGAGGAGCCCCTGGCAGTGGAACTAGGATCTATCCCTATTGCATGAGCTGGCCTTTGGAGCCCATTCCCTATTGTGGGATGCCTAGCTCAGCTTTGATGCAGCAAGGAGGGGCTGGGTCCTGCCTCTCCTTAAAGTGCCAGACTGTGTTCATTCCCCATGGGAGACCTTACTCTTGGAGGAGTAGATTAAGGGTGGGTTGGAGGTGAGGTGAGAGGGAGTAGGAGGAAAGGGGAGGAACTGTGGTTGGTATGTGAAATAAATTAAAAAAGAACTGAGTTTCTGAGGGTTTGGCTTCTAATCAGTCCTTTCTCTGAGCCTTGGAATTCAACTAGAAGAGGCCAGTGTCTCCTCTGAGATTCTTCATTACTTGACTTAGTAAAACATGAGCAAATTAGTAAAAAGGAAGATACAATATGTAGGTAATGTGTATTTATTTTCAGGGCAGAGGCAAGGGAGCAGAGTGGTTTGACCCTGGAGATTCAGATGCCACGCAGATCTCTTTATTAGCCCAGTCACACGCCTTCAGACACAGAGGATTTTATAGTTAGTCAACTGTTTCAGAAACATTGGAATCTTTAGAGCCAAACCAATCCTGTCATTAGCATGGTGGTTCTCAGCCTGTAGGTTGTGACCCCTTTGGGAGTCACATATCAGATAGCCTGCATATCATACATTTACATTACGATTCATAATAGTAGCAAAATTGCAGCCATGAAGTAGCAATAAAATAACTTTATGGTTGGGGGTCCTCACAACATGAGGAACTATATTAAAGGGTCACAGCATTGGGAAGAGTGAGAACCACTGTTCTAGCATATAGTTCATCTTTAGTTAAATTCAAGCTCATCCACTGAAGGTGAAATTAAATGTGTAAATTAAAACTCAAAATGATACAGAAATCCATCATTAAAAGAAGACTGAGCTAGGTGGTGATTTTCCAAACTGTCTTCTGTTAAGCCAAGGTTTTGGAATGATGTCACAGGGTCAGATTTGGATAGCAGGTGACAGCTTGAATTTAGAGAAATTTAAGCTCAACCCTGAAACCTCAGTGGGGGAAGCTCTTCTTGCTAAACTAGATGTGCATGAAGGATCTCTTCATAAATATCTATTTGAGCATAAAACCAGTGCATGGGGGTCACTCTCCATCATGTGTTACTAGTCTCTAGTAACTAGTCTCTAGTTAGTTAACAAACAAACATTGAACGATGTTTAGTGGTGGTAGAGGACTTGGACCGAGGACCTGACTCCCTTAAACTCATTCCTTCCACCCATCTTTTCATGGTCTTCTCTCTCTTCACTCACAAACGGAGAGACAAGACTCAGACACTTCTTCCTTGAGGAGCATGGGATTGTAATTCAACTTTTTCTGAGTAGACTACATACCTTTAAAAGATATGTTTAGGTTCACTGTTAAGCACTTTTTATTAAGTGCACTGAAGCACTATGTAGCTAAGCTGATGACTTCTCAAGTCCTAAGACTGAGACCCCCATCTGTGACCGACATTAGGTAGGCTTCCATTCTATCCTTACCTATGTAATCAAACCCCTCCTGTCCTGCATCCAAAGCTGTTCCTCTCTCTCCCTGTCCCCTACTGTACAGGGACAGTTCTAGAGTAATGGAAAAAAGAGGGTGGGAGAGAGGCCAACATAATACTCAAGTGGCAGAAAACAAGTTTTGAAAAACTATCCTACGCAAGCATAAATATTTCTCATCCTTCACTGAATGTACCTATCACAAATTCTTACATTCTCAGTACAGCCAGCTTCAGTAGTCAGTTGATGGGCCATCAATTGTCCCATAAAGGTCTTCATCAGAATACCTTTGGACAGCCTTGCTCCAGGTGGCTTCCTTGTCATTTGTAGCTAGCCTTGACTTCTGAGGATGTGTGTGCCCTCTCTGTGTTCTTATAGCACTGGTGCTAATCCTGCCAGTAGCCTTGATCTTGCTCTCCAGTGGGATTCATGTAAACTCTTTGAGGACAAGAACTATGCCCACTGTCACTTCCTCAGCATGTAACACAGGTCCTGATACCTCTGCTTTAATATATGCAGTATCTCTATTGGCTCAGTATTTTCTCTTCTTGTCTATGAGTCCCAGAAACTCACAACAAACATGAAAAACAATGTTAATTTGTATTAGATGATTGCTGACATTTGCTGAGTGATGATTTTTTTCCCTCACCAGTTATCATTGTCTTAATTAGAGACGGTAAGGCGGCACAGGAGCAGCTGTGGGTGAGTGACTGACTGTGTGGTGACAGACCACCTTTCTCTATTCTCCAACTCTCCAAAAGGTCTACCTCTCCACTGTAGTCAAAATAGGCACATATTAGTGGTTGATCTTAGCCATTCTGACAGGTATAAGATGCTATATCAGAGTTGTCTTGATTTGCGTTTCCCTGATGATTAAGGATGTTGAGCATTTTCTTAATGATCTTTTGGCTATTCACGATCTCTCTGTTTAAATCTGTACCCTATTTTTTTTAATTCAGTTATTTGGTATTTCGATGTCTATTTCTTGAGTTCTTTGTATATTTTGGAGATCATCCCCTGTCAGATGTGGGGCTAGTGAAGATCTTTTCCCATTCTGTAGGATGCTGTTTTTCTTCTTGACTCTGTCCTTTGCCTTACAGAAGCTTCTTAGTGGAGTTAATGTTTATCCCTAGTGCATGAACTGGGTCTTTGGAGCCATTCCCTGTGGGGGGATGCCTTGCTCAGCCTAGTTACAGGGGAGGCCCTTGGTCCTACCTCAAGTGATGTGACAGACTTTGTTGACTCCCCATGGGAGGGTTCACACTCTGAGAAGTAGAAGAGGGTTGGGCTGTGGAGAAAGTGGGGACAGTGAAATGAGGGGAGGGGGAGGAACTTGGACTGATATGTAAAATAAGATTGTTTTAAAAATAAAAAAAATAAATAAAATTTTTAAAAAGATAAACGAAACAAAACAAAAAACAGATGCACATAGCTTCTAGCTAGCGCCATTTATCTCTTGTCTTGTCCGGTCCCATTAGGTCTTTGAAAAGCCATCTAAATTCTACAGAAGGTCAGTAGCTTGCCTCAGTTAGGCCGACAGAATAGCAGTTTAGGAATATCAGATTTAGTGGCTTATCTGTATTCTTCTCTTCTGCTACTGAAGCCTACAGTGTATTTTTGGCCCAGAACCCTTTCCATAGAGTAACCGGAGGGTGCTAAAACTTGCTGCCTATGGTTGAATTTGTCTAGTGTCTATACACACACACACACACACATCACATGCATGCATGCATGTACACGTTACTAGTTCCACTTTAGCTGTTCACATTAATTTTTATTGTATGGGTAACCAAAGAAAAAAGCTATTCCCTTTCTGAGCCCGGATAAGGAAGAACAATTGCTTTTCAAATTAACAGAAACCACAGAAATGAGTCTTCAGAGAGTTCACCTGGTCAGTGACCTGCTCAGGGCTATTTCAGTACTGGGTCAGAGCTAATGGATAATAATGTCTCACGTTTTAAAAATCTGAAACTTTTTTTTATATTTTTACTGAAAACACTTTACTTTTTAATGATCCCATTCTTATTTATGAGTGATATCTATGCCTTACTATACATACACATATAAGTATATACTTAGCAGTTTTATTTATTTTAATTTAAATTGTTAATTTTTAAAATGATTTCATACATAAATACTATATTTACATCATTTTTTACTCCCTTTCTCTGCCCTTACAACTCCTCCCATGATTCACTCTTAAATTCATTATCATTTCTTCTTTACTTATTATGGTTATAAACACACACACACACACACACACACACCCTAATTTGTACATTTAGTGTTGTTTGTGTGTTTATGTGATTAGGGCTGACCACTTGGGGTTGGAGAGCCTATCAAAGGGGTCATTCTGGAGAAAACTGAGTCTGTCTCTTAGCAGCCCTTAGCTGTCTGTAGATCTTCATTCAAATCTGGACTCGCTCTTGATTATATGACACCAAGAGGGAAGTGCTTTGATTTTTGTCCCTAATGTGACACTAACACATTATTGGTGACTCCAAGTTCATCAGTGTGTTCACACCAACTGCATATGTTGGCATATCAGCTGTTGTTGTTATTGTGCTAGTCTTGTGTAGGGACCCATATTGTTAAATTTCATGAATGCAGCTTCTCTGTTTGATGTGGGAGTGATTTCTTATTAATAAAGAAACTGCCTAGGCCCCTTGATAAGGCCCACCCTTAGGTGGGTGGAGAAAACAGAGGAGAATTCTGGGAAAAAGAAGCTGAGTGAGAGAGTCGCCATGATGCTCCCGCTCCAGACAGATGCAGGTTAAGATCCTCCCTGGTAAGCCAGCTCGTGGGCTACACAGAATATTGGAAATGGGTTGGAGCAATATGTAAGAGCTAGCCAATAAGAAACTGGAACTAGCCGGGCCAGGCAGTGTTTGAAGGAATACAGTTTCCGTGTAATTATTTCTGGGCATAAGCTAGCCATGCGGGTGGCCGGGTGCCGGGGACACAGCCCTGCCGCCGCTCCTATTTCAACATCTGTTATTTGTAGAAGACACTATCTTGAATAAGATATTTTGGTCCTCTGACTCCAACAGTCTCTCCTTTATCTTCAGTGTAGGGAATGCATGATAGATGTATCAATTAGGGTTGGACACCTTATGGTTAGTTATTCCCTGTATTTTTACCAGATCTGGGTTTCTGTAATGGTCTCCTACTGAAAGAGAAGATTCTTTAATCAGGTGTGAGAACTTCACTTATCTGTGAGTATATTGCTAATTCCTTAGAACACAGTTAGAAAAGATCTTGGTTTAGGGAAGTGGCAGTGGCAAGTTTTCCTTTAGGGACCATGATCGCTCTAGCCATGGGTAGTTGTCTAGGTTTACAGTACCAGATGTAATTGATCCGCTATTGAGTGTGCCTTATTTTCAATTAGATGGCTGTTGGTTACCCCTGAGATATACCTGCCACTACTGTGCCATTGAGACTATCATGACTGCAGATCATGTTGTGATTCCTGGGGTTTATTACTGGATAAGACAACTGATGACATTTTTCTTTCCTTGGCATCATGTAGCAATTTCAGATTTTATGAGAGCTAGTTATTAGACAAAAGCCTTCCAAGACAGTTACAGTTCAATTCCTTCAAGTCTGAAGTGTGTCATGTCTTCAGCAATATGATCTTAATTTCAAGTTCTGGGAGACAATCTATATAATTTTTGGAATCTCTTTGACTCTCCTGAAAAATAATTAGAAGACAAACAATTTCCCATACCTAGCTCTGGTGTTTTATTAGTGTATGGTTCTTGGGTTGAACATTATCATCCTATGTAGTATAACTCCATTAGAAATATATGCATACACATATAGTCATATGCATACATGTATATATAATACATTTTAAAACATTTATTCATCCTTATTTTGTGGGTATGGATGTTTTGCCTGTATGTATGTCTGTGTCCCATGCATGTGAAATGCCCATAAAGCCTAGAGGAGTGTGCAGATCCCCTGCAACTTCCTGTTTTCTACTGTCTCCCTCCAAGCCTTCCCACACCCTCACCCTGCCTCTCAGTCGATAGTCCATTTTTACTTTTCCTGGTTCTGTTATTACTCTTGGACATATACACTCATTCACACACCCAGTAGTCTCATAAGGGTACTGAGCTTAAAGCTATAATATACAGACCAGTGTAGGCTGTTCTTTCCTCTTCAGTCTCTGTGAGTTCGTATGAGCCTTGGTCAATTGATTCAGAAGGCCTTGTTCTGGTGTCCCCCATCCCTTCTGGCTCTTAAAATCTTTCTGCCTTCTCTTCTTTTCGGTTCACTGAGCTGGGGAGTGGGATGTTGATGGGGACATTCAATTTGGAACTGTGTGTTCCAAGGCCTGCCTCTCTCTCTCTCTCTCTCTCTCTCTCTCTCTCTCTCTCTCTCTGCATAAAGTCTGGCAGTGGGTCTCTGTATTTGTTTTCATCTGCTGTGGGAGGAAGCTTCTCTAATGATGACTGGATAAGGGACTGATCTATGAGTTTAGCAGAATATCATTAGGAGTTGATACACACACACACACACATACACACACACACACACATATATCAGTAGTATTTGACTTTACCCTAGGTCTCTGGGCTATGTAATCTCTGGTTCTTGGCCATCCAGTGTTGGGTTCTGTCTCATGGAGTGGACCTTAAGTCAAATCAGATCTTGGTTGGCTATTCCCATGAGTTCTATGCCACTCTTACCTAGCATGTCTTGCAGGCAGTACATATTGTAGGTCAAAAGTTTTGTGGCTGGGTTTGTGCTTCTGTTTCTCTTTTGTTACCTTGCAGAGGATTTTCCTCTACCAAAGACATTAGAATGAATGAGTGAATGTTCTATGTAGGCACCAGCTCAACTTCTCTACATTCAAAGAATTGTATGGGTGTTCTCAGTAATCAACATGAAACAAAAAATACACAATGCCATTATTTTTCAGTATTCTTACTCAAATTGGACACAGTCCCTTAGTTAGTTCCTTTAAGTTTTATTTACAAGATAAATACACCATTAGAAACTATTTGTTCATAACCACACCCTGAATGTTTGTGCTAAGTCCAGGATCAACAGGAGCAGTAGCTTCCTGATTTGGGGTCTCTGTTTGGTTTGAGCAGAGTATAGAGCCAAGACAAATTATCACTTGATTTTATCAAAGCATTCTTTTTATTCAGCTGTCAATTAGCCTCATGATGATGTGGTTTTCATCTCTTCAAGATGAGTAATTCTTTCTCAGTTCTCAATGATCAGTGCTGTTTAGGGGAACAAGAGTACAAAATAGACATTCTAGGATATATGCAAACTTTCAACCCCTACTTACTATTGCCTGGCTACAATTCATGGGACCAGAGTAACCAATTTCACCCCTGCTCAGAATGTATCTCTTCTGTCCATTCATGTTGGCTGATGACTGCAAACAGGGTGTGGCCTGGAGCACAGTTTCCCATGGAATTAATATTAAGTGAACGGACACCATTCTTTGAAATATGTTTTCTTTCTTAACCAATTTATGCACTTACCTTTAATCCTCCTCTTGTGATGGATCGTAGCCTATGCAGATGCTTGCCCCTCATAAATACATCTTTTATCTAAATTCAGCTGTGGTGTTATTTCAATGAATATTTCAGGTGGTTCTTATCATTTTGATTGGTTTACTACTTGATGTTTGTATTTATATTGGATTTTCTGTGCTACCTGCTTTATTTCAGCACCAAATAGCACCTTTTCCCCTGGACACAATTTCTTGGCGATGTAAATACAAAGGAGGATTTTTATGTTGTTTTCTCTTCATCTCCCAGTAAAATTCCTATCCACATAGTCACACAGTGGCTATATTTTAACTAAGCACAGTATTAAGTTTCTTTAATTGTTCAGTTTTGTGTTTAAAGAAACACTTTTTTTGCTATCAAGGGCTTTTAGAAAAATATTTTTAATTAAAAATCTGGGCTTTCAGCATTGTCTCCATAAACATTTCTCTGACCTAGTGCAGCTGCAATATTGAGTTGAGCCATAGTTTGTGCACAAGTCTGCAGTGAGGTAATTCTCCAATTAGCAACAATACTAAGGGGGGGGCGACAGTGAATCATCCTTGCCCAATATGAAGAAATTACAGATTCTTATTCAGACAAAGGAAGTAGTAAATATAGATGCAGCCCATCTGAGCTCTGTATCAGCTACGGGAAAGGAGGTGCATGAGGGAGAAGGAACCAAACAGAGGAGCTCAGAGAGACCTCCCCCACCCTCACTCTCCCTGATCCAACTCTTCATTGAATAAAACAAATCATCCCTTTCCCCCCAAGCCACTGTAGGCTATTTTGGGCAAACATTTCCATAAACTATCTAAACCTCATGCTGGCTGACAGCATACAACATCTGGGTTCCAGGTAAGAGATTTTCATCTCACTCCAGAATGTTCCAGGCCAACTGGCACCTCTGCTTCTCACAAATCCTGAAGAACAGATGGAACCGAGATGTTGATTTTGATTGAGAGTAAGCTCAGCATTAGGAATGAGTTTCGCTTCTCCTATCAACGTCTCTCTAGCTTCTCATGTTTTGTGTAAGTGGATGGATTCCCCCAGAAAAGCTGCAAGAGGAAAGCGAAAAGGCAGAAGAGTCTGCTTTGTTAAGGGAAAAACAAGCAAACAAACAAAACAGCAAAAAGCTTCATTCAACTGAATTAATCACTTCTTAAACATTATAATATCATGAACACATGTCAAGTCACTATACTACACTACGCAGATGATCTTGAGGTTTTTCAGACTTAATATACTTCTTTAAAGTAATTTATTTAATACTCATGCACGCATATTTTGATCAAATCCATACTCCCACTCCTTTTCCTGCAATTCCTTCCCCACATTCCTTAAGAAAATGAAGTAGAACACATACTGAACACATCACTCTGATAAATACACTACTTTCTCTTTCTGCAGGAGGCTAGGGGTAGTAAGGAATGTGGACTGGTTAGAACGCAACAGTAAAATTCAATAAAGTTTCACTACAATATTTCCATGTATTGCATAATATCCTTTGAACATATTCGCTCTGTTATTTTGTATAATTCACATAATGCTTATAAAAGACATACCACTATAAAAATCCGATAATGTCTCATTGTAGGAAAGCACAGCTTGGTTAGAAAAGATGAAATGCTCTTTGTAGTCTCCTTGGAAGCCAGGGTAAGAGGATCTGAGCTGTGATTAGTTTTCGTTAATGGACGCTGAGAAGTTAGGAGCAAGAATGTTTATGGAAATGTTTTACTTCCAAATGTTGAAATCATCTGGAGAATCTTCACAATTCTTATATAACAGGATGGATAATTCACTTTTAGTTCTTTTCAAAAGTATCAGTCCCTTGAGGGTTTTATCATCGGAATCTCAATCTACCTACTTGGTAAGTTGGTAAATGAATCTTATGTAACTGAAAACCTCTATGCTATTCTATCATAATTGTGTCCTATTATGGAGATTTGAGCAGCCTTTATGATGAAACTCCAGGCTTTTTTTTTTGTCAGATCTGGAAGTAACCTGAGAAACCACTCAGTACAATGATTCATTTTATACACAGTTCACAGATTATATAGTTTTCTGTTGATATTCCATGACTATTGGTTCTGGAACCTGTCTAATACCAAGAACCCAAATCATATGTTGTATTTGCATGTAACCTGTTCATAGTCCTATATTAAAAACACTATATACCATGTGCATATGAGGTGTGAGGTAACAGTTGTTATATTGAATTGTTGAGTGAATGACAGTCAGAAAAGAAGTCAGCTTATCTTGAGTACAGAGGAACCTTTTCCTGAATACTGTCAGTCCTGACTGATTGAGCCTGTACATGGAAACTTGTGGATGTAATTGGTTGACTTCATTTTTGTAACCAGTTTTTGGATATTTGTATGATATTTAACTTGAGATAGGAAGGTAAGATAGAATTCTCAGTATATATATGTATGTATACACATACTTATATGTGTGTACATATACATATATACATACACACACATTTCATGACCTAGAAATTCTACAAGATATCACATGCATCATGAAAGCAAGTTTGGAAATGAGGTCTCCCGCCTTGCAGGCTGCTTCTTTTCTTACATCTTGCATCCAATAAAACACACTTCTGGCCTTGAACTCATAGACTAGATTACGGGGAATCCACCTAGTTTCCTGAGGCTTCATGCTGTAAGTTTCCAACTTGTGTAAGCTTAAAATGAAAAGCTCAAGAGGAAAGACTATTACAAATTCAAAACTAAAGTGTGGCTTCCCGGCAAGCCTTTTCTTGATCCTTAGTAAGAGGCCAGCATCGTCCTGTTAGGTTTTCACCCAGAAGGCCCCATCTTCTCTGAAGCACTTCTGCAGCCTCTCGTTTTACAATTTACATGAATTTGCTCACTGATTCATCAAATATTTGTGACCTGAATAATATGGTTCTGTGCTGTTATGCTATTCCCTTAGATGATCTATTTCAAATATTTGCTCACTTACATTACTCCAGTAATGATGCTTAGATGTTCAGTAAATGTCTTACCCAGTTTCCCAGATGATATAAAATAGACACATATTGAATTAAAATGAAGCCACTTACATCAGAGATGTCTTATCTTTTGGCGTTTGAGGTGGGAGGATCCTTACTTTAGTTTGTTCCTCTCAATCCTCTCATAGCATTTAAGAAAGCAGCTTTCACATAGTAAATGTTCTCAAAAAACATTTGTTTGGTTGAAATACATCATCCATGACTGAAGATACTGCACATCTACCCCGATGCTGTGCTGTTGGATGAGATGCGGAGCTTGGTCTCTTGTTCTGCCACTGCTACCTCAAATACTCTCTCTCATTGAGGAACAAACTTTCTCCCGTGGGGCATTTGATAGTAGTTGGGGGTATTTGGGGTTGGTATAATCTGGTAGATGGAGAGATCAGGCAAGGATACTCCAAGTATATGAAAATGCACAGGACATCTTCAGTAGCAAAATATGAGATGGTCCAAAATGTAAGTAGCTCACAGATTGAAAAATCTTGACTCACATTAATCTCTTACTAAAATATTGTATCGAGTGATATATTTTATGGATGTTTTCAATATTTATTTTTTCATTGGCAGTCTGCTTCAACAACAACCAGAAATCAATATCTCTACTACACTGACAATTTTCACAGGCTTGGTGCATCAGCACTCTTTACTTATAAGTTACTGAGTGCTCCTGTGATGAATAGAATGCTGTAATGCAGGGTTTAGGATCAATCGTTCAAATGTCATTGGTAGAGTATGTACTGTTTACCTGTAAAAGTCCACTGGAATGAATAAATATGCGGGGAAGATTCCAATGAGACAGATGGAACAGACGTAGTAGCTAATATTTTCATTTATTATTATTTTTATTTTGAGTGCTGAAGATTTAACCAAGGTTTAAGCAAGTTTTCTTCTTCTTCTTCTTCTTCTTCTTCTTCTTCTTCTTCTTCTTCTTCTTCTTCTTCTTCTTCTTCTTCTTCTTCTTCTTCTTCTTCTTCTTCTCCTCCTTCTTCTTTGTCCTCTTTCTTCTTCTCCTCCTTCTTTTCCTCCATCTTCTTCCTCCTCCTCTTCCTCTTCTTCTTTTGGTTTTTAGAGACATAGTTTCTCTGTGTAGCTTTGGTTCCTGTCCTGGAACTAGCTCTTGTAGACCAGGCTGATCTCAAACTCACAGGGATTCACCTGCCTCTGCCTCCCGAGTGCTGGGATTAAAGGTGTGTGCCACCACCACCTGGCTTACTTCTTAACTATACCTCAAATCCAAATTCTGTGCTATCATTTATAAGTTTCTGGAATTATTTGAACCCAGAATATACAAGCCTGCATAAATTGAAGGATTAACATCCAAATTTAAATCGCAAACAGTAGTGTTTATGTTCTGTTCATATAATTGGTACAGAGCTTTGTGTCCAAAGATTTGGTTTTACATAATGAAGATTAACTAGGAAAATACTTTAGAATGGGATTATATGAATGACGAACTTTATAAGAAGCAAGAGTTAGATATGCAGGTTTGATCTGTGGTAAGTATGTAGTTGTCTCCAGACCACAGCAACTTTGAATGTGGACCCTGTTAATAATTAAGCCAAGACAACAGGCATAAACAAAGGCTCTTTGAGATAAGTGAAGATGAATGTCCATTCTATTCATAAATAATGCTTTATATTTGGGGAAAAGAATCGAGATTTGTTCTGAATTAATTATAATGCCTTTAAGGTAGTAACATGCAAATACTTTTCAATGATCTTGAGCATGAAAAACTCACCCAGAGCAGGCAGACACCACAGAGTTGGCACTACAGGCTTTTGCATTGGTGACAGTGTTTTGTCTGTAAGAGAAGGTGGCTAAGAAGTAGTCCTATCAGGACTGAGGGCTTTTCAGCCTGTATGCTACCATAGGATAGGGTGAGAAGGGGGACCTGTGTCATTTGCAGGGACCTCTTCTGAGAAACGAAAGGGGTCCCTGGAGAATTGCAAAAGCTAATGGATGAGGAGCAAAGAAAGGTGGACAGAAAAAAAAATCAAGGTCCAATTCCAATTTTGTGAACAGGACCAGAGCAAATGCACTAACTAAAATTACTCTTAGTTCAAGTGTCATCATAGTGAGCTATCCGTAGGACGTTGGGGGTTACAATAGGAAGCTCGGTTCAGAAAATTGTGAGTTCTCTGTGCTCAGATGAACTGGCTAGTTTGGGACCTTTTAAAATCTAGTGTTCAAAGACCCAGAGGACAATGACACAGCAGCAGTTCAGGACAGGTAGCCTCTGGGTTGTGTGTTTGGAAAAAAACAGAGGCCATTTCAGAGAGTCATTGGAATCTGGGTGTCTGGGAGAGGGGCATGTTTAACAAGAGTTAGTTTTGATTATGTGATTAAACTAGCTTTGGAGGTATTTCCAGATGTTGCTGGAGTAGCTGTAAAATGTAGAGGCTCAGCTGAGCTGGCTGTCAGAAAGGGCGTGACCTTTGGGTATCCAAAGAAAAACTGCTTGCCCACCAGGGCTCGCTCTCTCTGGTTCCCAAGTCACACACTGAGGTTGGACTTCTTGTTCCCTTTCCGTGAGTTTGCCCATTATACTAAAAAAAATATAAGTGGAATCCTTTGGTGTAGCTTGGGATTCTTTGACCCACATCCTCACCCCCAGCAGAAGGGGAAAGATAAAGGGGGAACAGAAACTTCAGCAGTGTTGTGCAGTGGAGGGAACTTACAGTAACATGCTTGTAAGCTTCTGCTTGTCCTTCCTTAAGGATGTAGCCACATCAGCTGCAGTAGAAGATGGTTATTGTTTGGTAGAATGCCTTAGGAAAACAATGATCGGTAAATAAGAAACAAGTGGTGGTGGTACACACCTTTAATCTCAACACTAGAGAGGCAGAGGCAGGCAGAGCTCTGTGAGTTCGAGGCCAGCCTGGTCTACAGAATGAGTTCTAAAACACGGAATAGCCTTGTTTTGGAAAAGAGGAAGTAGGAGGAGAAGGAAACAGAGGATAAATTTAGCAATGTTTTCCATAGTACAAATACCTTCAGAGTAAAGACTACAGAAATATAAGCTTCCTATAATATATACAACAACACACCAAATAAAAAGAGAAATCTGTTGGGAGAATGATGGGACTCATGTAGGAATATAAAAATGACTGAACACAAATATGAGTCTGTTGCCATTGTTAATGAGACCTTAAGATGAGCACATTGGTTAAGTTTCTGACAGCTTGACACAAGCTAAAGTCATCAATTGGGAAAATGCCTGCATTAGATTTTCCTGTAGGCCAATTTGTTGGCCCCATTAGATGATTGATATGGCAGGCCTCAGCCCACAGTGAGAAGTTTCATGCCTGAGCAGGTGGTCCTAGGGTGTATGAGAAAGTAAATTGAGCAAGCCAAGATCAGCAAGCTAGAAAATAATGTTTTCCGTGGTCTCTTCAGTTCTTGCCTTCAGGTTGTGCATCGAGTTCTTATGTTGGCTTCCTTCAACGATGAATTGTAGTTTGTAAGCCAAATAAACCCTTTCCTCCCTATGTGGGTTTTGGCCAGTTGTTTATCATAAAAATAGAAAATAAATGAAGATGAAACATAGGCGGTTTCTTTTTTAGTTTATCCTTCCCCCTCTCTTGTTTTCTCCCTGCCGTGTGTGTGTGTGTGTGTGTGTGTGTGTGTGTATTGCACATCACAGGGAAACTCTTGTAAGTTTTTTTTCTATCATGAATTATGAGGATAGAACTTAGGTTGTTAGGCTTACATGGCAAGCACTTTTCACCACTGATGTCTTAGTCAAGGTTTCTTTGCTGTAAAGAGACCCCATGGTCATGGCAATGCTTGTAAAGGAAAATATTGATTTGTGTTGGCTGGCTTACAGTTCAGAAGTTCAGTTCATTATCATCACGGCAGGCATGGTGGCATGCAGATAGACTTGGTGCTGAGTAGTTGGGAGACCTACATCTTGCAGGAAAGTGGTCTGTTATACTGGAAGTGGCTTGAGTATATATGAGACCTCAAAGCCTGCCTCTGCATACTTCCTCCAACAAGACCACACCTACTCCAGCAACACTACGCCTCCAAATAGTGCCACTCCCTTTGGGGACCATTTTCTTTCAAACCACCACAATTGAGATACCTCTCTGGCCCTATTCTGTGAGGTTTTTAAAAACACAAGTAATGCCTGAACCTACTCTAGAACACATAAAAGGCAATATATAATAAAGCACATAGAAAGGAAATTGGAAACTGATGTACTGATTTACTGATGTCTTAATAAAACAGGGTACAAGAGCAGTATAAGGAGCTGAGATATGTGTAGTATTCACATAACCCAAGCAAACACAGATAGATTCCCTTGGTCGTCACAAATGCTGTGACATATCATGGTGCTTTTTCACTTTTCTTAGAACTTTCATTCCCCACTTCAGGTGCCTCAATTTCCTTCATCTGCTTTGTCAGCATCTAGTAACTGAGTCATAACCTAAGTGTGATGTTGGGAAATGATGGCTTCTTGACACTTCTCAGACATATGAGAAGTGAAAACTGATCTGTTACAGAGTTCCTTACATCTCTTCCTTCAGTTTATCTGGCTCCTCAAGTTTAGAATAAATAACCAGAGCAGCAACAGCAACAACAAAGTCTCAAGAAGCCCCTGGCTTCAATGAAGATGTATTTATATTATGATTTTCACTATTCATGAGCAAAGGGGACAAGTTTTACATCACTCATGGAAAGAGGAGAAAAAATTCAGTTCTTCAAAATTCTTTATACATTAGTTTAATGGATGTTCTTGTAAGATCATTTATGTACCAAATTCTGTTCAAGGAACAGGGTATCTAATTAAATCACAATAAAGAAAAGACCATATATCTGCAGGTTTAAAACTTTACCTTAAGAACTGGCCTATATCTTGTTATTAATGAGTGTTTTCTTTCCTTTTTATTTTATTTCTGGTATGTTTGCCCAGCTACCAGAAGTCTTGTCATGCCACTGTGGAGGTTACAACATGATGTATTTTTCCTTTGCATAGAAGTTTTCTTTTAGGCCAAGTTTTACAATAATTTAACATTTATTTAGCACCACTGGCCTAGAGGTGGTACAGAAAATGGAAAATAATCATGTGTTTTTGCCTCATGGGTTGGCAATCTATTAAATATTATTGTCTTTCTCTCATGATGAAAGTTTAATATCCTGAAGCCAAGTTTAACAGGGCTATTTTTTAAAAAAATATTAATCAGGATCTGTAACTTCAAAATTACTTACTCTCTCTCAGGACATTAATCTTATGCATGCATTTATTGCTGTGGGCTGGCAAGACCCTTGTGAATGTAGCTTTCACAGAAAACTGACACAGGAGCAGTGCTCAGTATATGACTCACGTCCCTGTCTCCCAGATTCTAGAATCTAGGATCTGACTAGAGAGAATGTCTTAGCCACACAAGTCAATATGGTCACCGAGTAAAGATTTGGACCTAACTTTGATCTTTAAAATAAAAAAGTATGTATTTATGTATTTATATTGGCATATAAAATACTACGATTCATTATGGCATTTTCAAACTTATGTTGATAGTTCACCTATCTTTTTCTCCTCATCTCCACCCCACCCTGCCCCCTTCTGGAGTCTCTTTTCATGCTGTGTTCTCTTGTATCCTCCCCAAGTCCACCACACCTCTTTGCCCCTTCTTGTTGTCTCCTTTCTAATTTAATATCCTAAACACAGCGCTGCTTTCACATAACACATATGTATAAACATTAAAAGCTAGGATTCACATTTGAGAGATATCATCTTGTATTCATTTTTAGATCTGGGTCTGAGGATCATTTCTCTTTGCTGCAATAAGGCCTCTTGTTTCCGGACTGCTTAGCCCTGAAATAATCAAACAGAAACCATATTATCTGCAATGCTGTTTTATCAATAGCCTAAGCGTATTTCTGGATAACTCATATCCTAAACTAACCCATCTCTATTAATCTGTGTATTGCCACATGGCTGTGGCTTACTGCCTAAAGTTCCGGCATCCATCTCTGGCAGGGCTACATGGCTTCTCTTCCTTTAACGTCTCCTTTCTTCCAGCATTCCATTTAGTTTTCCCTGTGTTTTATTATAAGGCTACAGTAGTGAAAACAGCTTGGTATTGGCATAAAAACAGAGATGTTGACCAATGGAATTGAATCGAAGACCCTTATATTAATCCACAAACCTATGAACACCTGATTTTTGACAAAGGAGCTAAAATTATACAATGGAAGAAAGAAAGCATCTTTAACAAATGGTGCTGGCATAACTGGATGTCAACCTTAATTTCTTTTTTTTAACCTTCTCTTACAAGATTCGTAGTCTTTTAAATTTTTTTCTCATTTTTATTAGTGCTTTGTCCTTTTAAAAATATCATGCAATGTATTTTGATCATAATTCCCCCCATCCTCCAAGTTCTCCTAGAACCAAACCCTTTCTGGCCTACATAACTTTCTGAAAATCCCAGCATGGAGAAGGGAGACGGCCATCAATTCTCTCCCCTACCTAAGTTACTAATTGTTGGCAACTGATGACTGTTGAGAAGGGAGACTCATTTCCTTTATGGGTTTGGTCCCCGATAGGTCAACCATTCTTCAATGGAGGACCACAGATCTGAATGTATGGCCATCCCAAATTGGACTTTAAAAAGAACAACAGGACTCAACTATTTAATTTCTTATTTCACAAGGAAAACTATTTACAGCCAGATATATATTTCTTCACACAAAGGTAATTCAAATGCTTAACATGTGCATGCAATTTAGAACAGTTACATTGTACCATATTAGAAAGATTTTTGGATATTTTATATTTAATAATAAAATTCAGGTATTTATCTTTCAGGCAGTACAGAGGTAAATAAATTAAAACTACTATATCAACGTAACAGTTTCCTCAACCAAAGCCTAGTTAAGAAAATATCGCTATATTATATAAGCAAATACATCTATAATATTTGTTTATATATTATCTACATTGCTATATATATGCAAATATTGCTAACAAAGCAATGATGGAAAGAGCAGTAGCTTTTTATCCGAGTACACAGGGAAAGGGGATCTGTACTTGAGGATTTTTTCTATAAACAAACATATATACTTGAAAGTGTAGCTAAAATTTCTGAATTTGTCTCTTCAAATATCTTAAAAACTAATTACTGAGTTAGAGAGCTATAATTTCTTCATGCGTGGTAAGTTCCGAGTATGATTAATTGCTATTTTTATAGAAGCTATTTATATACATTTAAAGTTTAATTGTTTGTAGTCTAACTTATTTAGTTGAAGACTTAATTCATTTTCATTTTTCTCATTTTAATTTATATTTGAATGGTTTACACATTCCTCTAAACACTAATCAAACAATACCCCATACATCTTAGCTTGTAGATTGGTAGATATACATATATGTGTATATTTATGAATTTGTAGTTTATGATACTTGTATTGACGAGTGTTAACTTCTAATTGTTGAGATTGTTGTATTTAATTTTTTGCTAATTTCAAATATTTCCTTGAGGTAAGAAAACAAAGGTTTTAATGGTGTCTCTATCAGCAAATAGAAGAACCATTTGAGAAATGAATATGCAATTTCTATTTTGTTGACTAGAAAATCAAACTAATAGAAAGGATTAAGGCTAATATTCTCTGCTAGAATGTTCACCATCTCTCTGTAGTCCTACTTTTGTTTTACATCACAGCAGATACATGACATTTAGTGACATACCTTTTGGGTCAATGGGAAGGAATATTTATGTTTTAATGACTTTGAATTGAGCTTAAGGAAATTTTACTTCAAACATCATACACATTCCTAATACTTCAGTTCTTTTTCTTTCCTCATTTTCTCCCTTATTTTATTTTAGTGGTCTTGTCTCTGCTTTTAACAATTTCTCAATCAGAAGAATTTTTGTTTTATGTGATTTTGAAGTGTTTTGTAAATAGCATTTCTAACTTAAAAGCATTAATATAAACTCATAACTTTTGGATAATTTTAATAACAATATGTCACTTAGCAATCACAATGATATTTGTAATTCATCATCACTAATAAATAACCTTTCATATGTAATAGTTTATTTTTCTTATATCTCCCCCCTGTATCTTCTTCATTGAGCTGTGAGGTAGGGTTTTGTCCACTCCCCTGATTCTAGTGTCTATAATCATATTTGCATTCTTCTGATGGTTACAGTTTTTTTTCTTCTCCCTCTTTTCTTTGTTGAGACAAGGTCTTACCATGTTGCCCTGCTTAGCATGGAACCCTTATGTAGGCCAAGCTGGTCTCAAACTCTTAGAAATTTTCTTGCCTTGACCTCCAGAATGTATACACTAAAGGTGTATGCCACCGTGCCCAGATTTCATTTCATTTTTAATGCACATCATATAAGATTGCTTTATAATCATAGAAAATTAATGAAGTTATTTAATCTCTCATGAATTTTTAGCAACTTTACATTTTTCCTAGCCCCACCTAATATATTGTTTCCTTGAAAACAGTGAAATTTTGACTTTAGATCTCTTGATAGTTTTTTTTATTTAATATATTAGCAGCGTTTGTTTCTAGAGCAGTTCCTTAAAGACTTCCTTTTTGAGACTGGCTCTTTCTATGAAGCACTGCCTGGTCTTAAACTTACTGCAGTTCTTCTGCTTCAGCCTCCTGAGGATCCTAGGTGTTGGATTCGTAATTGTACAAAGTAAAGATTTTCGGAGTAGAACTCCCCTCCATCCCACTTTCTCTCTATCCTTCGCATTACCCCTCCCTGCTTTCTACACCCTGTTCTAAGTCTTTAGCGCTATCCTTTCAGCTTCATGACCTTTCTCTCACTTTTCGTTCTCTAGTTTCCGCATGTGAGAGAGAAATGTGTGGTGTTTGTTTTTGTGCTGTAAGCTGTTTTCACTTACCATGTAATCTCCAGTTTCATCCATCTTCTATGATGAATGTAATTTCATTTTTCATTTTATTAATATTGTTATTATGCTTATACAAATTGAATTAGGTTTCACAACTCTAATTTTAGCAACTGTCTGGAATAATGTAATTTTTTTCCCCCCGCTTAACACTTGAGTGCCACGTCTAATTCCTCGTGTCTCTTGGTTTCGTTTGCAGTTGATGGAGAACTGGTTCCTTCAGATCATGATTTATAATGGCCAATCATGAACAGATTCTGGAAGAAGAGGAGGTAGAAAAGACCAGAGGGTGGGGGATAGTGTTCTGGAGCCTGCACACTCAGACTGTGGGGAGCATGAAGGAATGATGAAAGAATCCTGGTGGCTTTTTAGGGCGAGTGGAATAGTCAGCACCTATCTCTGATGTCTGTCAACAGCAGCCTTTCATTAGTCATGTGTCCCCAGTAACTGATGATACTGCAATCTAACTGGTCCTGGCAGCTAGAAACCAGCTTTTTGAAATTATTTTAATCACTTTCATTATTATTATTATTATTATTATTATTATTATTATTATTATTATTATGTTTCTTAGCGGTTTTTTGTAGAGTGCTTTGAGCCTCAGGTGAGCTCTCTACCATTTTTGTTCAACTCTTTATTTGAATACTATTTTTTTTTGAAAGTTGTAACATCAAGAGAAAAAAAATAGAGTTGGAGTATTTTAAACACCAAGTAAAGAGAAATGGAATTAAATGTCCATCTTCTGCATGGTATCATGATCGTATTTCTTCTGTGTTCTCAAGGGGACATATGCCTTTTAAATACTCATGTCATTACCTATAAAATAGTAATGCCAGAGCCTTTTAGATATGTTTATTTGGCAGTGAAAGCATAAATAAATGTATCAGTTTCACCTTGAAAATTTGACCAAGTGACTGTTGACCAATAAGCTGTCTAGCGTGCACCAGCACATTCTAACCACATCCCACCATAAGGGAAGTTCCATTAATGGGCGTACCACAGTATTAAAGAGAAATGAACTGCCTACCTCTGTCTATACTGGAGAAGAGTTCCTGGGAGTTCCAGGAAAAAACTTTCTATTGCCTTTGTTTCTAAGAAACACCTTCTTTAAGCAGACTTTTGTTTGTTTGTTTGTTTACCATTGATTTTTGTTTAGCTCTACATTTTTCTCTGTTCCCCTCCCTGCCTCTCCCCTCCCCTTCAATCCTTTCCCATGGTCCCCATGCTCCTAATTTACTCAGGAGATCTTGTCTTTTTCTACTACCCACTTAGATTAGATTTACTTCTGTCTCAGGGTCCTTGTTTATTTATTTTTAAAGTAGATGTCTTTCTGTTTTGATTTTGTTTGTTTGTTTTTTGTTTGTTTGTTTTTGTTTTTAAATAAAGACCCTTCCCTCACTCCCACCCCCATGTCAGGAAATCTGTTTCAGCAAAGGGCAACCTATGCTTTTAGAGAAAAGTGTTTGACTTCCTGCAGAGAAGAAGATGGAGGGAAAATGAGAGGCAGAATGCATCCAGCAGGGGAGGGGGAATTGTGTAGGGAATTGGGATGGTGGAACTTTTTCAGGATACTAGTGACAGGTTTGTCTAAATTGATCTCTGACGTTCAACACCAGAAAAATTTTCTGATCGTACTTTAAAGTGCCTGCTAAAAGTTTTACAGCTCTCTGGATACAATAGAAAAATTCAGCTTTTCAGTCTTGTGGAACTGTTTATATTTCCATCATAAAAGTTCATTTCTGTATGTGCTATAGAGTTATTCTACAAAAAAAGGTTAAACATTTTGCCATCTAGATTCTTTTAAGAAATTTTAAGGAATGTTTCTATTGAATCCTTGAAAATATCACACACGCGCGCACACACACATACACACATGCACACACACACACAGCACAGACACTACCTTCTACCTTTCTGCAGCTCTCCCTGGGATCTCCCAGTCCATTCCCATCCCAGCTTCACACCTTCTTCTTAAAACTTCATTATCAATAGTCCTGTTGGTGCTGTGTAGGGAGGGATCTGGCATAGCAACCTATCACTGGCACAGTCTCAGGAAGAAATGGCTCTCCCTTCCTTCAAGGCTTTCTACTATCAGCAGATCCTTAGCTAAGGGCGGGTTTCAAGAACCACTTTCCACAGCACTACAATTGTGACCGGCTTGGTCTTATGTGGGTCTTATATAGCAGCTCACCATTCTCTTTCCTGTCCTCTGGCTTTTACATCTTTTCCCACTTACTCTTCCTTAATGTTCTTTGTTCCTAGGATGGGGAGAGGTTGAACACTCTCAGTTAGTTATCCTCAGTAATTCGAACAGTTTTGATTCTCTGAACTAATCTCTACATCATGCAAAAAAAAGCTTCTTTATACCACCTGTATTCTGGTATTTAGTAGTGTTTCCTTTGAGTTGTGAAATTGTAGAATTCCATATGGCTTTTCAATTTTCTCTTCTATTGTGCAGCCCAGGCTGCCCTCGAACTCTTGATCCTCCTGCCTCCTCCTCCTTCAGCAAATCCTACCAGCATGTACCACCTGAGCCATCTGTCTTCACCTGTTCAAGCCTTTCATCCCTTTTTACTCTACCCCCATCTACTACCTGTTTGAACTTTTCTGTTCTGTCCATAGTCGTCTCTGTCTCTACATTCATTTTACCTATATTTTGATATCACTCTCCTTCAGAGGTTCTGTCCCCAATGGGGGCATTTCTAATCACCTGGCTTCCACTTTCACTCCAAGGTAAGAATGCAGAACAAAAACTTCCAAGCTAGTAACCACACAGGGGAGAGAACAGGTGGTGTTTGCCTTTCTGAGCATGGGTAGCCTCACTCAAGATATTTTTTTTTTCAGTTCCATCCCTTTGCTTGTAAATTTCATTTGTTGTTTTTATTTCTCAAGGTATTTGGTCTATAAGGAAGAAAGACACATACCTCCAATACTACTCTCCAGAGCTAAATGTTTGTAGTTCATGGGTGATTTTACAAAGGTTTGAGTATTCATGTCTCTTGAATTCATATATTGAACTCTCAATCCCCTGGTGATGGTGCCGGAACATGGGGTGTTGGGAGGTGGTTAGGTTAGAGAGGACCTCTTTCACGCATTGGTTTATTGCCCTTAGGAGCATCCATAGGGAGACCCTTGCCTCTTCACTGTGGAAGATGTTATGATTTGCTGATTTCTATGAACAAGGAAGTTGGGCCTTGTGGGGAACTGAACCTGCCGCACTTTATTCTCAGAGTTCCAACCTTCAAAAACTGTGACACAGAAGTCTATTGTTTATAAGCTCAAATTGTGGCATTTTATGATCATAGCCTGAATAGAAGATGGCAGATATTTCAAAACAGAGAAGAATACAACAATAGAATAGGAACTTATTGCATTTTCGAAGTCTGTCTACAAACATTTTTAATTCTATTGATTGCTGAATATAGGGACTTTTCACATCCTGAATGTTTTGAAATTATCAAATTAAAAAGCATGGAAAAATCACAACTCCATAATCAGCACCATAACTTGTTGTTTTGTTCTTGATCAGGCTGAGAAAAGATTTCATTTTTTAAAATTTCTCCAGCATGATTCTGCAACTGACTACATCAAATACTTTCCCTGGATTTATTAAAAAAACTATTTAGCTTCTGTGTTTTCCATGTGACGAGCTACATTATTTCTTCAAACATTTAAATCTTACACTTACTGATGATATCTATTTTGCTTATTTTTTACATTTAATTTGAATATTATAATTAGAGTTTTACATTTATGTTCTTGTACATTTTAATTTCTCTCTCTCTCTCTCTCTCTCTCTCTCTCTCTCTCTCTCTCTCTCTCTCTCTCTCTTTGTGAATGCTGGTGGGTATGTGCCATAGTAGCATATAGAGATCAGAAGACAACCTTAAAAAGTCAAATGCTCCTTACACATGGGAACCAGGAGTGTCTCTCAGGTGATCAGGCTTGCCTCCAAAGGTCTTTGTTTGCTGAACCATCTTCTTGGCCTTGTAGCTTTGATTCCATGGGATATTGGCTTACAACTTTCCTGTAACATGTTGTTGGCAGAGTAAAGGAAGGAACTGCTCCTTCTTTCCCCACTTGCTATAATGTTTTATGTGACTTTGACAATATTGGTTTCCTATATAATTGATGCAATTCTCCAGCTAGGACACTTGAGATTAAAGGTTGCTGGGGGCATAGTATCACTATAAAGATTCTCAGTTTGTAAATTCATTTTTTCTAAATAATTACAGACTTATTTAAATTTTCTGGCTTTTTATTATTGTTTATAGTAATTATCTCTTGCTAAATAATTTGTCTATTACATCTAAGTTGTTCTTTTTTTGGCATAAATTTCACCTAATTTATCCATTTATCTATCTTCTATCTATTGATCAATTTAGTTTTATGGTCATATTAATCTCTTCAGTTCATTGTTTTTTTTTAGGTGAAGCTAATGACTTAGCACCTTTATAGCTCCTCAAAGAAGCTGCATTTGTCTTATTGATGTTTTTCTTTTACTTTCTATTTGTTTTTAATTGATTTATGCTCCACATCATTCACCTTTCTATAGTTGCAACAGATGTTTGGGATCAATTAGCTCATAAAGAAGAGAGTTAGCTAGCCTGGTATTCCAGCTACCCAAGAGGCTGAGGCAAAATGATCACAAGTTCAAGGTCTGCCTGGACTTGATGGAGTGAGTCCAGGCCAGCCAGACAAACTTAGTGAGATCCTATTTCAACATAAAAGTGAAAGGATGGATGGAGAAACAGCTCAGAGGCAGAGGTCTGGCTTTGTCTAAGTGAAGTCATATGTTCAATGTCTATTTCCAGGACGTAGAAAGAAGGGAGAATTCAGTCTATAGTTGGTCGGTCTGGTGCTTTGGGTCCTGCGATAAGACAGAACATCACGTGACGAGAGACTGAAGGAGGAAGAGAGGAAAAGGTGCTGTTCTAATATTGCTCCAGACCACGAGAATAAAGATCTAGCATCCTATCACTCTGTGCCATGACCTAAAGGTTCCATCACTTAGAGGCAGTACCATGGATGGAAACACGGGCCTTTGGATGGCACCCACACAGTTATGGCTTCCTGTTAATAGTTTATCATCCCATGCTGCTTGGTTTTAACATTCTCTTTATCTATATTTTAAGGTAGCAGTTAAATGATTAAATTTATTTTTTAAAAGTGTTTCTAATCTATGTGGGTCTCCCTCTATTTTTTTTTTTGCCTGCTTCCTTTTCTGACTCCAGCTTTGCATGTCTTGAACCTAGTGGTCTTATCTCCTAAATCTCAGAGGGCTTCTTTCCTCTGTGGGTTTCAGTTCTCAGGGTTCTTTCTGTCCTGTTTTCAGGTCACCCTGCCTTTACTTCTGCAGCATCAACATGTGGCTGAACTCATCAGTGAGACTTTCAGCCATGCATTTTAGGCCTGTATTTCCATTTTTATAATTTCTAAATTCTTCATGTTTTCAGTGTAGTTCTGAAAATATTTGTCATGTTCTGCCTCTTGTGTTATGATCCATCTTATTTTGATTTTGTTTCACTTGGCTTGGACTTTTCTTCATGGGGTTTTATTTCCCCGTTCTTTCCTAGGTTAGTTTTGGAAACATTTATTGAATGTTTAGATTTTTATGTCTTCTTGGAAAAAAACCGTAGAGTTTTGTTCTGGTCTGCAGGTGATTTACTTTCTTCTCAAGCTTTGTTTTTTTAGGACTCATTACAGTGGACGAGCAAAACAAGAAAGTAAGAGAGTAAAAGTTTGTTGGTACTGCAGTTTGTATAGTCCTGCTACAGAGAGAAGGTGTCCTTGGGGTCTCTGGCTGTCTAATAGGCCTTTCATTGGACAGAAATGATGCCCTCCAACCCTATGAAAACTCTGGAGATGGTTCAAAACACAACTCACCTCTAGTTGTCTCTACCCTGCGAATGGCTCTTAACTCAGCCGCGTTTTTGTTCCCTGGTGTCTGTGTTTGTTAGAGTTCAGTCAAAGTCCTGGGGTCTCCTGTGCACATGACCGGGGTATTCTCCTGCCTTGCTCTTTTTTCTCTGATTGGTTGCTTTGCAGATTAAAGCTGCAGAGCTTCCAGGCTTCATCTCTGTTTCTTTAACTGTTTTGCGCTGCTGTGAGGTTGATTACAGAGTTGAATTTGTTGCTTACTCTCCTATTACAGATCATACTTCCTCACTTAATGACAGTCAATGTCGGAGAAACTGGACTTAAAAAATATCACCTGTTTCTATCCTGACTTCTTATGACAAAAAAATTTAGTTTAACTCTTACTGTATTATCAGAGACTCTAGTGGAAATCTTCATTTGTGTTTGTAACTAATTTCACCATAAATATTTGCACTTGATTTTATGTTGGAAGGACTTTTACTTTTCACACCAGTATGTCCATAGTATATCCCAATAATCTTTACCTTTGTAGTTTTTCTCAATAAAGATGACTCTAGAGGGTTACAAAAAGGGAGTCATAAATATTTGCAATTGCTTTCTTATAAAAATGTGTTTGAGTTCTATAAACAGTTTGTTCATCTCAACATTCTACCTCTCTATCTATATGACAAAACCCATCATTTTTTTTTCACTAGGAGTGCTTTTCAGAGTTATAATGAGAAAATCCACATGGAAACAAACAAGAAAAACAGGAACAATTTCTAAATGTGGTGTGGTCTGGTCAGATTGATGAGTACGGTGGGAAAAGGGTAAAATCACAGGAACTCTATGCTTTACTGCTGTAATCTTCTCTGTCAGATGCTCTTGTACCTAGTGGAGTAAAGCAACCCACTTGGACTTCTGTCTCTCCCACAGTGAGGCCCTTTAAACATGACCATGTATGTGTCCTGCTCTATGACTTGTGATTATGTTATCAATATTGGGAATTAAGTTTGAGAGCTTCTTGAACTCTGTAAGATGGGAATTACCTACAATAATTTAAACAAAGTGCCTAAATAATGCAGACATACCAGTACACTTACACTTTCTGTCATCCTCTATCTAGTGGCAGAACCCTGTGGTTTTGAAATACCAGAACTCAATTCTCAATTTGAGTAATTTGCTTATATGGAGGTAGAGACCCAGATCATGCTTCTTGCCTCTCAAATGATCATGAACCAGCTTAGGGATTTATAGACATGGGAGCTATGACCATGGACCAGTCTAGGAATGTATAGATGTGGAAGCCATGACCATGGACCAACCTAGAGATGGATGGATGTGGAAGCAGTGATCATGGGCCAACCTAGGGATGGATAGACATGGGAGCCATGACCATGGACCAACCTAGAGATGGATGGGAGCCAACAAGGATAATGACTTTCTTTTCTCTTCCCCAGCAGCAGAACTCAGGAAGAGAAGGCCATGTATATCAGTTAAAAGAATGGCACATACTTTTTTTCTTTCAGCGTTCTTTATCTTTAAATGACATCTCCGTCTGAGATGTAAGTGACAACAGACACCAAAATATCAGAGCAAGAAAAAAATAGGACAGTGTTTAAAAGAAAAATTTCTTTCTAAAGTGCCAGTCTATGGGGAAGCAAAATGGGCATCGTAATTTCTTCAGCAAGAAACATCTGTTAAGTTGTTACTTGTCTGTAGGAATATTGAGAAAATGATCTTATTTCATGTCTACTAAAAGCCGGAAAAAGTAGATTCTGTAGATTCGTTGCTGGGGAATCTATCAGTGAGATCAACAAAGATGGCAAATTACATTTTCTCCACGTGAACAAAATTGAAATGGAGAATATGTAAATGGAGTCCTAGGAGCTTCATCAATTCTTTACTGTTTACTTGAGGGTTGAGACGGCCTCTTGGGTGCAGCAACCTGCCTTATGCACACAGCCACAGCTAGAAGCAGCCGCCTGCTAGCAATACTGACAGTCAGGTTCATGAGCGTGTGGGAACTTTGATCGTTTGCTTCATAAACTGACTTTTGAATTTACTATTTAGACAGAATCATCAGACATTTAGTGTTGGGATCCTGTGGGGAAGACAGCAGTGTCCAAAGTGATGGATTTTCCTTGTGGCTCTTCATTTTCACTAAGGACGAGAAAATCATTGCAGAGGAAATAAAACTCAACATTTGCCAGATGTTCCAATCAATATTCCCCTCTCATCCTTAGTGTACATCCTCTCCTGCACCAGTGAAAAGAAAATGAACATTCCACAAATGTGGGGACATTCTAAGCAGTGCTCAACACCTGAGTTCTAGAATTCAACTACTGAGTGACATTGTGGAGTGCTTGTTTAGAATCCTTTAATTATCAGCTGAATATGCCTGTATTGAAAGACCATGGAATTTTCCAGAACATTTAAAATAATTCTCATAAATGACTTGTTTATAATTAAATGTTGACATTTTGAGTTTATTATTGAGATTACTTTTATTCAGTGGTCTGTAATTACTGGAATTGACTCAGAAGTGAGCAGCATAAATTTCCTTCAGTTTATACTAATGATTTTTAATTTGTGGGTCATAACTCCTTTAGGGGGTCAAACAACCCCTTTATAGGGGTCACTTATTAGATATTTACATTACGAATCATAACAGTAGCACAATTACAATGTTAAGGTAGCAATGAAAGTAATTTTATGGTTGGGGTCACCACCACATGAGGAACTGTATTAAAGGGTCACGGCATTAGGAAGGTTGAGAACCAAAGGTTTATATGTTTGTATTATGAATATGCAGACAGGCCAGATTCCCCCCCTACAACAGTTTAAAGAGTTCTAACAACTTCAACACTGTCCCCAGCGTATGTTCATTGTCCTCTGAGTGTTAAATACAACCTAGACCTTATAACTTTATGTAACACATAAGACTCTGTGTTGAAACATGTTTGCAAGTTGGTCCTGCTGCTGGATTGCATTGAGGGGTCTGACTTCACTAACCCATTTATGAGTTCATGGTTAAAGGGCTGGTATCTGAAAAAAAAAAAAAGAATCATTGAGGTGTGACTTGGAAGAGTAACTCTCATCCCCGGAGACTTTTTTTCTTTTCTCTCTGCTCCCTGGCTGTTGTCAGGTGAGTAGCTTTCTCTGCCATGTGCTCTTCCTATAACAAGCCCAAAGGAATAAAAGCAGCAGACCCTGGACTGAAATCCTCCCTCTTTTAAGTTGTCTACAGTAGGTCTTCTGTGAGTTTACACCATACAAATGAGTAATCCTAAATTCAGAGATGTGTGGTGGCTCAGCCAAAGTCAGTCTGCAGGTAGACATGGGCTTCTAACTGGAATTCAGACAGGCCCCAATGCCTGCCCTTGAGTCTTTCAGTTTTCTATGTTCACCCAGTCTCCCTGTCTATATAATCTGGCCAGAGAGAGTTGACCATATGCTTGCCTTTTGTGAGTGAGTCCTTTTAAGAATTCGCCTGTTATTCTGTCTTTGTGTAGCCTTCCAGCCTACTAGAAATATTTAGCATGTTCTTTGCCTTTGCCCTTCTCATTTTATCTAGTCTTTTTTCCCCCTCACTCCTTGCTCTTTCTAAACTCTCTTTAGTATAATTTAATCCCCTTCATTATTTTGGAAAATTTTTACTTTGTAATCTTTTAAAAAACATCATTGTCCTCTGTCTTAATTGGGGTTTCTATTGCTGTGAAGAGACACCATAACCATGGCAACTCATAGAAAGGAAACCATTTAACTGGGGCTGGCTTACAGTTTTGAAGTCCATCAACATGGAGGGAAACATGGTACCTGAGAAGGAGCTGAAATCCTACATCTTGATCTGCAGGCAACAGAAAGTGAACTGTGTCCCACACTGGGTGTAGTTTGAGCATAGGAGACCTCAAAGCCCACCCCATAAGGTGACACACTTCCTCTAGCAGGCTTCACATACCCCAACGAGGTCACACCTCCTAATAGTGCAAAAAGACCATTTTCTTTTAAACTACCACATTCTCCTTAAGTCAGGGTTAAGTCTCTGAACTAAATTTAGTCTCCTGCTGATTTCCTGTAGATCACCTTTTACTGGGATATAGCCACATTTGTGCAGTACCTATGTTGCTTTTGTTCTACACTAACAAATGGTGGTTGGAAGAGAGGGTTTCAGAGTTAACAGTGCCTAAGTATTTACTATCAGGCTGTTTGTGATGGCTTGGGAATAAAATACTTCTAGGCTCATGGGTACATTTTGTCTGCTGCTGATGGTGCTGTTTTGGAAGGTTGTGGAACCTTTAAAACTTGGGGCCACATTGGCGTAATGGGTTGTTGTGGCATGGGTCTTATGAATTGTAGCCCAGTTTGTTTCTGGCAAGTTCCCGCTGTTTCATGACTACCCATGTCATGTAACAAGCAGCTAAACACTTGTTCACATGTATGTGTAAGTCTTCAGCTGAGCCTATGCCTTCTGTTACACTGGATCCTTCTGAATTAAAATACAACAGCAAAATAATGGAAATGGTAAAATGCTAATAAAGAAATATGGATGGTAACTTTTACCATTTTTTCTCCAATATCTTGTCCCTCCCCTAAGATTGGGTACAGAAGCATTTTCTTTCATTGTCAAAGCAATCAACTCTCCTGCCACTCAAGAAGTGTATGCAATTCCTACACCCAATCCTACTGCAGCTTTGCCCACTGCTACTAGTCCTTCAGGCCTTGCTGGTCAGTTTCCCTTCCATGACAGGTTTGTCAGAATCTCCCTGGTTTATTCCGATCAAAACTCAGGTCTTCATTCTTGAACAGCAAGTATTGTGTTGACTGTACTATCTCTCTAGTGCATATTTTTTTTTAAAAAAGGAAAACAGGTATTCTGGATTGTTGAAATAGGAGTGGCAGGGTTGCGTCTGCAGCACCCCAGCCGCCTGCTAGCTTATGCCCCGAAAAAACAACACACAAACTGTATTCATTTAAACACTGCTTGGCCCTTTTCTATCTAGCTTCTTCTTGGCTAACTCTCGCACCTGGACTAGCCCTTTTCTAATAATTGTTTGTAGCACCCCAAGGTGCGCTTACCGGGAAGATTCTAGCCTACATCCATCCTGGGTCGAAGCTGCCTGGGAGAGCAGAGCCTGGCGTCTCTGCTCCAGAGAGCAGAGCTGTCGGGTCTGTCTGAGGAGTCTTACCTCACTTCCTCTTCCTCCTGTTTACTCCTCCCACCTATGTTTTAACCTATCAGGGCAAGCAATTTCTTTATTTAATTAACCAATGAAATCAACAGATTGATATATGACACTCCCACATCACTGGATTAAACGGTTAACAGAGAAATATCAGAAGTAAATGGTCATATACACCAAATGGACCTTACAGATATCCACAGAATGTTTGATCAAACACCAAAGAATACACATTCTACTTAGCAGCGTTCTACTGGAATCTTCTCTAAAATGCATCACATCCTGGAACACAAAACCAAATCTTAACAAATACAGAAAGATTGAAACAAGTTCATGTATCCTGTCTGATAAAGTTTAAAATCAACAGCAAATGAATCCCCAGCATGCAGAAAAAAGGAACACATTACCAAATGATGGATGGGTCAAAGCAAAAGTCAGGAAAGAAATAAAACAACCCTAGAACTAAACGAGAATAAAAGCACAGCACAATAAAACTTCCGAGGCACACTAAAACAGTCCTACAAGGGAAATTTATAGCTCTGAGTGTCTACATTTAAAAAATGACAGAGAACACAACTAAGTGAGTGAATTAATGATGCAAGTCAAGATTTTAGAAGAGAACAAAACATACTGGAATTTAGCAGATGGGAAGAAACGATACAAGTAAGAGAATAAATTAGTAAAACAGAAACAAATAAAGCAATACAAAGAATCAACAAATTTGAGAGTTGGTTCTCTGAGAAGATGAACAAAATTGTCAGGTCCTTAGCTCAATTAGGCAAAAGAAAGAGAACCCAAATTAACATAATCAGAAATAAACAGGGGACGTTACAATGGACACCAAAGAAGTTCAGAATATTGTAAGAGACCATTTTAAAAACTTGTACTCCATTAAGTTAGCAAATCTAAAAAAGAAAATGATGAATTTCTAGAGATATCTCAATTACAAAAGTTAATCCAAGAAGAGATCAACAACTCAAACTCATAACAAATAAAATTAGCAAAGCAATAATAAAAAGTCAGGCAACTAAAGGAAACACAGGACCAGATGGATTCACAGTAGAATTCAACTAGACTTTCAAAGAAATTCTACAACTAATACTTCTTAAACTATTAAAAAAAAAAAAAACAGAAGAGAAGGACCACTTTCAAACTCTTTGTATGAAGCAGCATCACTGTAATATCTAATCTGGGTAAAACGCACAAAATGAAAGCTACAGGCCAACATCTTTGAATGAACATAGATGCACAATTGTCAGTAAAATATTTACAAATCAGATATTGGCACATATAAAAATTTATCAACTCTGATACTGTTGGCTTAATCTTGAAGATGTGGGTATGATCAATAAATGTAAGATAATAAGTCCTATAAATGGGCTTAAAGACAAAAAAATCTAATTGAATTAAGTGCAGAAAAGGTCTTTGAGAAAATGCAGCCCAGTTTCCAGATAAAGGTCTTAGAGAGAGAAGGACTGGAGGGAACATACCTCTACAAAATAAGGCTATATAAGGCAAATCCATAGCCAACAGCATCCTAAATAGAGAAGAGCTTAAAGCAATCCCATTAAAGTTAGGAATAAGATGCGTTCTCCCCAGTCCTTTTCAGTATAGTACTTGAAGCACTAGCTGGGAACATTTATTTAAACTGAGAAGAGACTAAGGATTTGTACTAAGAGGGAGAACTTCTTGTAAGAAAAAACGAAGGCCAGAAGCTTTAGTTCTAAATCTACTTGTTATCCTCTCATCACGGATAGTTCAGTCAGCACACCTTTATGTTACCCTCTTTTCTTTTCTGTAACCGTTTGTCTGTACTAACTTGTGCTTCTTTGTACACGGCGCGTCTTTATTTTCTATTTTTAATGATTCTTTCCAAAATGATTTTATTTTTGATCGAAAAATAACTGCATAAATGAGTGGGGTACAATACAAAGAAACATAATTTCTTTGTAGTGAAAACATCTAAAATCTACTCTTACAACAATTTTGATAATACAGTATTATTAATTATAGTTCCCATGCTGTACACTGAAAAGTGTGAACACATTCCCCCGTCCAACTGAAATTTTGTGCCCTAGATCAATACCTAACCTTCCCTGTGCACACGGTTCCCCACCTCAGCCTCTTGGAGCTATCATTCTGCTTTCTGCTTTTATGAGTTTGATTTTTTTAGATTTCACATAAAATTGAAACCATGCATTGTCTTCTTTGATTGTCTTGTTTCGCTTGGCATAATGTCCTCCCGATTTACTCATGTTGTCACAGAGAACAGAATCTCCATTTTTTTAAAAAAGAAGTTGATTAATATGTCATTGTATTTCTTTATATCAATGATTGAAAATCTGATGGGACTTTCAGTTGTTTATAAACCTTAACCACTATGACAAGTGCTACTCTTCCTGGAAAGGCATCCCTCTGAAGGATCACACCATTCCAAAGATAATTAGGGCAGGGGTAGAAGAACAGTTACAGTAGGAGCTGGAGTAAATCTGGCCCATGGCATTGTGTGGCAATCTACGTAAGATACTATCTTTGCATATCTGCCATGCATTTGAATAAAAGCTATTCTCTCTCATTATTAAACTCAAAGCAGGGCAATTAAATGAGTATTTGGTAAACCTCTAGGTGCACATTTCTGGTAGAGCCAGCTCATCAGCTCGTCCAGTGTGTACAAATTTAAAGGGTGAATCACACAGCAACCATTTTGGAAACAGGAGTGACTCCATTTGAATCGACTCACAAAAACATATCCCACGCCACTCCCAACTTTCCTTTTCTCTGAAGAAGAGATTCCTATTCAGCTTCTTGTTTCCGTGTTAGTGTTTTAATTCTGACCCTGATTCTACCGGGCAGGTCCTGAGTCTACGTCTATGTTCTCTTTTGTGTCCTGAATGTGCTTGGCAGTCACTGGTACTGGTCCTGTTGATGGAAAGATGACGTGGCTCTATCTGGACAGGGATTTTCTGCTGTTGTCTACTCTGAAACATCCAGCTAATGAGCTGAGCGAGTGCGGCATGGGAGCTGGTGGGGCTGACAGCTTCAATAGCTGCCAAGAAGAGCATCTGCCTATGCTGGTGAGCGAGGAAGCAGGGGCAGTCCACCCACAGCTGGCTACTGAAAAGCCTGGGACTCTGCCAGGGTAAGGATGTTCTAGTTGAGTGTGGGATGTTGTTTGTAAATATTCTTAAACTTTTAATTATTTTTATTGAGAAAATTGCATGCTATATGTTATGATCATGATTCTCCCTCCCCCAATTTCTCCCATCTCACTACTCACCCAACTCTACATTCTTGGTGCCTCATTTTCTTAAGCAAGCAGGGGGAAACACACACACACACACACACAATCAAACCCACAAATATACAGAATCAAAACCTCAAATATACAAACAAATGACCAATAAAACAAAAGAAACATATAAACAAAGCAACATGAGACAAAAGTCTATAAAAATACCAATGAGTTCATCCTGTGTTGGCTGCTTCCTCCCAGACATGGAGCTGGGGTGGTGTTTTTTTTTTTTTTTTTTTCAATGGGAAAACTTTCTATCCGCATGTTCAAAAGTGGCCCAGTGAAGTTTTGTTCTCATCAATATAGACTGAGATATTTGCAAATGTCAGAAGTGGGAAAAGAGATTCTTCATTCACAGTACATGTCCAGTCACTTTTTAGGTTGGTGTCTGGGGCTGTAGCCCATAATCTCCATCATATATTCCCATAAAATATGAATTAAAATAATAGAACATGGTGAATTAAACCAGACCTGCCCTAACTGAACTTCTACTGTTGGTTGAAGGTCACGTGGACATTGTCAAAATGTTTGATTCTTGAAACCATTCTACTCTTATGCCTTTAGTTTTCATGTCTATGTTTAACATGGAAAGAGTTGGATCTCCCAGATTAGAACTTTTAGAATCCTGAGCTAGTAGTCACTCATGCCAGAGTCCTCAGTAAACACTTCAGTTTCCATGTTTAACCCCCCACAATGATAGGGTATGTGAAGGAGACATAGAGACTCACTAGAAAAATTTCTAGGTGGTTAAAGCTGATGGGGGGGGATAAACAATCACATAAATTAGCAGTGGATTATAATACAAGAATAAACTATGTATTAATGTATCTATACTGCTACTCACAAATTATTGTACAAATATATAAATGAGGAAAAACAGGCAAAGCTCCCTGGCTTTGCAGAGAAATTACCGTTTGTGTGCATAGTCTACTCATAAAGAAGTATAGCACAATCTCTATTCACTAAATGTGGTCTGGACATGGTTAACATTTTCCAAAGAATACAGTGTGGTAATGGAAAAATGAATAACACTGCAAGGGAGAAACAAGAAGCACTAACTACATTAGCAGCACAATCTTAACAACAGCAGTGAGGTGTCATGGCTAGTATTAAATGTGTCCCATATGATGTAATGTGAATAGAAGTATACCATTGGGCTCTTCCAAAATCTCATAACCTTAGTCTTATTATGAAAAATTCAGATAACTGAAATGTGGGAAACCCGTCATGCTGCAGAGAAGTTATTATACAACCTATATGAGAAACTGTCATGGCCTAGAGAAACCTCAGAAAACATGATAATGTAATTTAGTATTCTAGAAGGGACATAGAGGCAGAAAAATAAATGGGATGAAATCTAAGCATGCTTGAATTAAGTCTGGGCTAACAGTGGTAATATATCAACAACATTAGTTGATTATGATCAGTGCACACTTATGTTAGATGTTAATAAGGAGGAACAGGGCTAGGACATATGTGCACTCTACATTATTATCTCACTTTCCTTTTTAATCTAAAGCTGTTTTCAAGTGAATGGTTCTTTTAAAAATCAAAACTGGCAAAGTTGAAACAGAAGGTAACATTTGCAAAAGAAATGTCCTGTAAGAACACTGTATGCAAGGTTTACTCTCTTAAATGATCAAGCCTAAGACTTGATATATTAATATTCACTACAGGCACCCTGTCACACAGATCACTTCTTGCTTATTCTTGCTTGGCTGAAACTTTGTACTTTTTTTTAAACTAGTAATTTCTTATTTTGCAAACTCTACTCTAATGCTATAGAGTAACTCATTTAACTTTTTAGATTTTTCTCCGCATGAGTGGGATCATCTTCTTTCTGTGACCAGCTGATTTTACTCAGCAAAATTTCCACAAGGTTCATTCATGTTGTGACATATTTTGGAATTTCCACTTAAAAAAGTTAAATTGTGTTCTATCTTCTATCAAATGTATATACTATGTTATCATTTTTTATTGCTCATCCATTAGTGGACATGTAGGTTGTTCTCACATGGTGGGTATTCTGCGAAAGACAATAACAAGTGTAGACTTAGTTGTAGCACTTGAGATCCTCCATCTCTATTATTTTGGTTTTTTTTTTTATTTTTTAGAAAAATAAAACAATCTTTTTTATTTTAAATACCAATCCCAGTTTCCACTCCTTCTCATCTTACCATTTCCTCAACCCTCCCCCCCCCCACCCCAACCCNTTGTCCACTCCTCAGAGAGGGTAAGGCACATTGCTTTGGGGAAGGTCCAAGGCCCTCCCTACAATATCTAGGCTGAGTAAGGAATCCATCAAAAAAGAATGGGTTCCGAAAAGCCAGTAAAAGCAGTAGGGATAAATCTGATGCCACTACCAGTGGCCTCACAGTCTGCCCTAGTAATACAATTGTCACCCACATTCCAAGGGTCTAGTTTGGCTGTCTGCTGGTTTCTTCCCTGTCTGTCCAGAGTTGGTGAACTCCCATTAGCAAAGGTAAGCTGTTTCAGTGGGTGTCCTCATCATGGTCTTGACCTCTTTGCTCATATTCTCACTCCTCCCACTCTTCGACTGGACTTTGGAAGCTCATCCCAGTGCTCCACTGTGGATCTCTGCTTCTGTTTTCATCTGTTGCCAGATGAAGGTTCTATGGTGGCATTTAAGATAGTCATCAATCTCACTACAGGACAACACCAGTTCAGGCACCCTCTCCACTATTACTTAGGGTCTTATCAGGTGTCATCCTTGTGGATTCCTGGGAGTTTCTCTAGTGCCAGGTTTTGTGGTAGCACCATAATGGCTCCCTCAATCAAGATATCTCTTTTTTTTTTTTGCTCTCCATATCTGTCCTGCTCCCATGCCGACTATCCCATTTCCTCAGATTCTTTTCCCCACTCCCATTCTCCCCTTCTCCCCCACTTCCCTCCTTCCCTCACCTCCATGCTCCCAATTTTCTCAGGAGATCTTGTCTATTTCACCTTCCCAGAGGATCTATATATGTTTCTCTTAGAGTTCACCTTGTTACTTAGCTTCTCTGGGGTCTTGGACTTTAGCCTCGTTATCCTTTTCTTTACAACTAGTATTCACTTATGAGTGAGTACATACCATGTTCATCTTTCTGGATCTGGGTTATCTCACTCAGGATGTTTTTTTCTAGTTCCATCCATTTGCATGCAAATTTCAAGATGTCATTGTTTTTTACTACTGAGTAGTGCTTCATTGTGTAAATGTACCGTATTTTCTTTATCCATTCTTCAGTTGAGGGTATCTAGGTTGTTTCCATGTTTTGGCTATCACAAATAATGCTACTTTGAACATAGTTTAACAAAAGTCCTTATAGCATGAATGAGCATTTTTTGGGTATATGCCCAAGAGTGGTATTGCTGGGTCCTGAGGTAGGTTGCTTCCCAATTTTCCGAGAAACTGACACACACTGTTTCCAGCGTGGTTGTACAAGTTTGCATTTACACCAGCAATGGATAAGTGTTGCCTTTACTCTGTATCCTCTCCAGCACGAGCTAACATTGGTGTATCTTAGACATTCTAACTGGTGTAAAATTGTATCGCAGAGTCTTTTTGATTTGCATTTCCTTGATGGCTAAGGATGTTGAACATTTTCTTAAGTGTCTTCCAGCCATTTGAGATTCTTCTGTAGAGAATTCTCAGTTTAGATCTGTATACCATTTTTAATTGGATTATTTGGAATTTTGATGTCTAATTTCTTAGAGTTCTTTACATAATTTGGAGATCAGTCCTCTGTCAAATGTGGGGTTGATGAAGATCTTTTCCCATTCAGTAGGCTACCTTTTTGTCTTATTAGCTGTGTCATTTGCTTAACAGAAACTTCTCAGTTTCATGAGGTCCCATTTCTTAATTGCTGCTCTCAATGTCTGTACTACTCGGGTTATATTTAGGTCCGATTGATGGAATGAGGGTGTTGGAGCAGCCTACTTGCAGAAAGCTGCCTGCTGGGTGGCTAGAGAAGCTGAGACAGGTGGAGGAAGAGCCCGGGGTTTTTCCCCAGTACTAAGGGCCTAGAGAGGGGTGCTCCACTTGGTGGGTGATCCCTCACCTCTTGGTCCTCTCTGTGTAGTTGCAGCCCGTGTTTCAGAGTTTCTGTGAGGTCGTGGAGGATAGGAGGCAGAGTGGTACTTGTAGCTTATAGGGCCTGATTGATGGGGTGGGGGTGCTGGAGCAACTTAACTGCAGAAAGCTGCCTGCTGGGTGGCTAGAGAAGCTGCAGTAGGTGGGGGAGGGGCCTGAGGTTTTACCCTGGTACAGAGGTCCTAGAGACAGGGGTGTCCCGATGGGTGGGTGTCACTCACCTCTTGGTCCTCTCTGTGTAGTTGCAGCCTGTGTTTCAGAGTTCCTCTGCTGTCATGGGGGATAGAAGGGTTTGGGGACAGAGTGGATCTTGTAGCTTACAGGGTCACCTCTGTTATTTTGGTTGACTACCCACAGTGCACCTGCTGAATCACTAATAATTCTCTTTTTTAATTTTATGAAAATGTTCTGGCTTTCATAGTGGTTGCATTATTAGACATTCTTAACAATAGTGTTCAAATGCATCATTTTGTGCCCACTTCCACACTAGTCATCTATATACCTACCCACTTATTTCATCAATCATCTATCTATGTGTTCTTTCCATTTATATTAGCTATTTATTTGGAGGATCTCACGCTACTGTCAAATAATTCCAAATATTCATAACTTCTGGATATATTGGGAGGCACATGTATAGTCCTAGAACCTTGCAAAGAAGCAATATTTGTTAGTTCCATAAAGAAGCAGGAAGATAACTGGTTGTTCATAGCATGACATCAGAACTGAGGCCATGCCATAGGCTGCTACATGTTGGTGATGTTAGTATTCTCTCTTTTGTGTCAAATTCTTTTCCACTGCATTATTAAAGTTATTGAATTCACAGTAGATTTATGTCTGGTTTTAACAAATAGATTACAATAATCCATTATTTCTTAGGGACATTAGCAAAGTCATAGGTTGATATGCTTTTAGTTATACATTAGATACACATTCATTATTCCACTGGTGGTAATCTTAATTTTCTAACAATACCATTATTAGGATTCCCTACAGTTTCATTGATGCAAACAGAACTATTATAATTTGTGTCTTATGATGACAATATGCCCTGCAGCCTGAGTATTTGGAATAACGTGATAGCAGCGTGAGAATGAAAATATTTTGAGCCTGCATTTATCATAAGTAGGAAAGAAGACAAGGGTTATAGTGTTGTAAAACAACCATAGCTTCATAAATGACAATGATTTTTAAAAGGGTGGAATTCGAAGTCTGAACTAGAGAGTCTCAGTCTGCTGTTGGGCAGAAGCTGCTTTCTAAATGGGATGACTTGCTTGGTGGTAAGGTCTGTCTATTTCTGAAGATCAGTTGCTTTTAGAAACATTATGGGACTCTTAGTTGGAGGTCCTCTGTTGGAATAAAATACTACTTCAATTGTGTCTAACACCGACTTGTTCTTTTGTTTTGAAACCTTTATGCAGGCAATGACTCTCTAGAGTTTTACTGCTGTGTTATTGCCAACTCTTAACAGCATTCTAGCAAGGTATGAACATTTTCCTCTCATGTCTCTTCAAGTAGTAGAATCTCCTCATTGAACGTATTTAGAAAGATAAGAAATCAATCTTCTGTAATCAATATGAGAGTAGGTGTGATACATGTGCCCTCTGCAAGGTTCTTGCCATGTATGTGTAAGGAAAGGTAGAATCATAGATGAATTCCTAAAAGTCCATGGTACATGGTAAGATTATAATTTTAAGCAACGTTTGAGGTCCTTGAGCCTCTCAGCATCCTGAATACCTATGCATGGGCACCCTGTTTCTTCCAGACACGTCTTTAAGATAGTAGGAAATGTTCCCCACTTGTTTGGATATCCTTTCTACCAGATAACTCATAGTATACCAGTTCTCAGCCTGGTGAATTTTATTTCCATGATAACCGGTCTGTTGTCAACCATATCTGCCCGTAGGAACCAAGGGTAACCTGGTCCTTCAGCCCATATAGGGATCTGGTGGCAGGTTGTGTCTCCGATCTCTCAAGCTGTGAATCTATATGACAGAATAAAATCTGACTAATTGCTTAGAGGGTTCACAAGGAGGGGCTATAATCTCAGAAAATTATGGGCCTGATATCCGTGAAACCCATAAAGAGAAAACCCATTGTGATGAAAATCCTCATCGTTCAGTCCCCAGGGTAAAGGATCCAGCCGTCTCTCTGGTCATCTCATACTGCTGAGGGTACAGACTCCCTTTTGTCAAAAGGGAGACTAGGGAGAGTAATCATGACACGGGCACTCTGCAATTATCAATTTAAAGTTTTCCTCTGGACCACTGCAGCAGTTGAAGGAGGATTTGGTAAGGGAGCTCAAGGACTTCTGGGAATGTGGCCAATTTTAATTTAAGGATGCCATTGTTTCTAGAAGACTGCAGTTAATAGGGGCAATGTAGCAATAAGAAGCAAACCATCACTGAGTTCTTTTATTACAATTCCTGTAAATAGAGGTTTCAGCTATTCAATGTAGAGTTGGTGCACTCTACACTGAGACCAAAACCAGTCATATTCTTGGGATTAAGAGTGGCACAGCTCTTGAACAAATAACTTACATGTTGCAATTGAAACAGGCTAGCTGTTGATATGCTAAAGGATAAAAGGCATCGCTGAATGCATCTCAAGGTATTTTATGGGGATTCTGGTTAGGATTAGAACCTTGTTTGAGGTCATCTTTTTGGTACGGTGAACTTGCAATAGTTGGACAATCTGTATAATTTTGCATTGTATCTCACTTTTACAGTAACTTTCTCTGTGAAGTAAAAGTGAAGCTAAAAGTCCGTAACTGATGTTAGGTATATGAGAGGCTCAAATTCTCTTTATTTCCAAAGCATCTAGTGCAGGGTGGTGCACCCAGAGCATGAATGTTGTCTACATGTGCGTTAGTTGTTGTGCTTGGCTTGGTGACAAACTCCAGGAATGCAATAGGATCTGCCATCTGGGCTGACATCTCAGATAAGTGCTCACATTTTCTTCTTTTGTATCTTTGCATGTGTATGGATGTGGTGTGTGTGTGTGTGTGTGTGTGTGTGTATGTGTGTGTGTGCGCGCGTGCACGCGCATGCATTTTAGCATGTGTCTGGGAGTGTGCATGTGTGGGTCTGTTTGCATGTATTTAGAGGCGAGAAGTTGGCACCCATGTTTTCTAGGGTAGCTTTCTACTTATTTACTGAGGCTAAGTCTCTTGTTGAACCAAGAGCTCAAGTGCTTATGACTTTGGCTAGTTTCACTAGCTGGCTTGTTCTGGGGATTCTCTGCCTCTGCCTCTGGAGTGCTGGGAATACCAACAAACTGCCATATGCACCAAGCTTTCAGGCAGGTGCTGGGGATCTGAGTTCCAGGTCCTTACACGTGTGTGTCAAGTTCTCTCTCCACTGATACATCTCCCCAGCTTTATATTGCCTTCTTGCGAATCTCCAGTTGTGGTCTTGAAGCATGCTACAAATAATAATATTCAATTAGGATTCAAAGCACATGTTCAGTGAACCCAAGCAATCTGTGGAAAGTTTCTTTTTTTTTATTTTTTGTTTTTCTGAGATAGGATTTCTCTGTATAACGGCCCTGGCTGTCCTAAACTGGCTGGCCTTAAACCCACAGAGATCTACCCACCTCTGCTTCCTAAGTGCTGAGATTAAAGGCCTGTGCAACCACTGCCCAGCTTGCAGAAAGTTCCTTACCTGGGATGCCACGGTTTCTTGTAAGGACAGGAGAGTGACAAGACGCAGAAGTGAAGAAAGGATGCAGAAATCCTACCTTGGCTCCCAGAGTGGAGAGTTTCTGGCTGGAGGACTTACGTAGAGGACTCCTAAATAAGGGTTGCCGGCTCAGAAGGATTTGGTCCCACTGTGTGTGAAACCCACCAAGAGAGTAGGAGCATCTCAGAACATATGGATGGACTGAGTGGGCATGTGCAACATCTGGGTAAGTGCAGAGTTCAGTATTAGGAGTTTCAAAGGAAGCACCAGCAAGTTACAACAGTACAAACCCCCAAACTTTCCATCCCGCCCTTCCGGAGGATTGTTTTTTAATGCTCTTCTAAAGAAATGCAAGCCCAAATTCAGCTCCAGAATGCATCTGCTCATTGTTGAGTTCCCAGAAAGCAGACTGCACCTTTTTCGGTTTTATATTTGCCCATTTATATTATGTTCAGTACAGTGCCTCATAGACAATACCACATAGACAATAGCTAGCAGAACACTGGGGAAGGGCTTTAGAACAAAAACAAGGCGGAACCCAAAATAACCTCTGCAGATCAAATAGCCAGGTGGGACAGTTCCCAGCCAAACACCTACTGACAGCTGTACTTGCCTAAGCGTTAATTACCGGGAGAGAGATGCTTCTATCCACAAAAGAAAAAGCAGGACAAAACCAAGCTTAAAGGTGGAGGGCCCTGTGGTCAGCCAACAACCCAACCATCTTCTGATAAAATAAGCACATACTCCATTCGAACATACTGCATTTGATCGCGGTGTGCACACCCAGATGTGTCAGTCATAAATACTTCCTTTAACAAGGTATTCTATCCCTTAAACTTTCCTTTATGTTAGCAGCAGTTTGTAGCCAGAAGAGAAACTTCTCCATTTCGGAGGGCATTTGAAATCTACATTCACATCTAGGAAGGTTTCTGCTGTAGATATCCAGAAGGTAGAGGTTAATGGTTTTGCAATGGACAGGACCCACTTTTCTACGAAGATTTACACAAATTATCAGTAGTGCTAAGACTGGACAAAAGCCCTCTGTTGTTTAGAAATGATGACGGACTTCTGATAACAAACTCTTTAGTTACTTGTTGCTCAGTGTTAGCTTGTGAGTCATTGCCGTGTCCGGCAATGGCAAATGTGCCAGAGGGACCCAGGGTAGCTTTCAGAGGAAGACTGAAAGCGACTTTGGCACTAATTTACTAACAGGGAGGGTTAATTCTTTGAAATTGAGAACAGCTACTCAGTAGGATTCCAGTTACCATAGTAACACAGGCTTCAATCACTCCTGATTAATATCTAGCAATTAGGATAACAAGGGAGCTTTTCCTTACATTCCCCACCAAGAAGGGGAGTCATGCTATCAAGTGAACCATTCTAAGTGGAGCTGAATGCAGCCAATTTTCTAAAAGAATGTGTGTCACTCTGGGGCCTGGCTCAGACGCGGCAATACTGGGGCTGTACACTGTGAGCATCCCCCTTTCCATATGCTGATGATAAAGTGATTACCATGGCATCTCTGACCATCTGCTCCTGGCATTTCCGACTGCGAAGGTGAAATTGGCTTTGAGTTGCATCTAGCCTACTGGAGACTTTTTTGCTTGTGCGAACAGTATGCTGTTCCCTTATTTTAAGCCAGTGGCACACATGCAAATACCCAGACTAAGCTTGCTGTGCTTATTTGCTGTCTGTGTTTAATAACAGATTGTCAAATCCCACAATGCGCATCTTTAGTGATGGGGGTAAGGTTATTTCCGCCTGAAACTGTTTTGTTTGTTGTTCACTTTTCTTTTGCAGCAGCAGCTCCAGAAATAAAACGCTACACTATCAATATTTCTTTAATCAAATGTATTTATTTTTAATGTTTAAATCCCGCACATGCAAATGCATGATGTCATACAATTCATGATGTTATTTTGCTTTTATTTGTAAATTTTTTTATTTTTCACAAATATTATTTTATAGATCTGGAATTTCTGAGAGGAAAGGAGGTTTTGGTTGGAAGATGCATTATTTGCTGCCAGCTTGGTTGAAATATCTCACTTTTAATGAGGGCCAGATCTGGACTGCTGTTGTTCTCACAGACTAGTGAGAACTCTAGAGACACAATGGAAAATAGACTGATTCTTAAAATCTTCTATTTCTTTTTAATTTTTTAAGAAAATTCTTCCCTCCCTCCTTTCCTCTCAAACCCTCCAGCGCCCTCAGAGCCACTCCTTTTTTTCCCCATTATAAAAGGATAGGTCTCCCATCAACCAAACACGACATTTCCAAGTGGTAATGAGGTAATAAGACATAGACATATTCCCTCGTATTAAGGCTGAAAAGGTAACCCAGTAGGAAGAAAGGGGTCCCAAAAGCAGGAAAAAGAGTCAGAGATAGTCCCTTCTCCCACTGTTAGGTGTTCCTCGAGAACACCAGGCTGCACAGCCATGACATAAATGCAGAGGACTTAGCACAGATCCATGTAGGCTCGCTGCTGGTTCTTGGCTCAGTCTCTGGGAGCCCCAAAAGTCCTACTTAACTGATTCTGTGGGCCATTTTCTTGTGGTGCCCTTGACCCTTCTGGTTTCTACAACCCTTTCTCCCCCTCTTTTTGCAAGATTTCCTGAGGTCCAGCTAATGTTTGGCTGTGGGTCTCTGCATCTGCTCCCATCAGTTGCTGGAGGAAGAGCCTCTCTGCTGATGACTAGGCTAGACTCCAGTCTACAAGTGTAGCAGAGTATCATTAGAAATCATTGCATTGACTTCTTTTCTTCCTTCTTCCTTCTTCCCTCTTCCCCTCTCTCCCTTCTTTCTTTTTCTTCTCCTTTCCCCCCAGAGGTGTTTGGTTCTATCCTAGGGATATCCCACCTCTAGGGCCTGGCCCTCCAGACACTGTCAGTCCTGGGCTCTCTCTCATGGCACGGGTCTCAAATTACATCAGTCATTGGTACTTCCAACATATACATGGTGTGGGTACACAATTATTCAACCTATACCAAGTAGTTTAGAATACGTGAATCCCTCATCTTTATACACTACAGTAGAAGCATGTTCCTAGAAAGTCTACTAATGCCCACTTCCCTATTTCCATGATGGCAACACTTACATACAATGTTGAGGACTCTTGTTCTCATTGAAGTGTATCCAGAGGCTGGAGCGGATGTCTCTGGTGCCCTGAGAACTTCCCTCAACCCAGCTGTAGTTCCTCCATACACATTGTCTTCCTAAGCGCTTGGTGTGTTTTCATTTTTCTGAAGCCATTCCACACCTTCTGTTGCAGAGCGAATGGCTTCCCTCTAAAGACAGGGAGGTCTGACTTCTCTTCCTTCCTGTCCTCAAACCCACCAGCTCCCATTTCCATGCCCCAACAGCTTTTGGGAGAACCTGATATTGCTCTCAACTCGGAATGACATCTTTGATCTAGTCGTCCACGAACAATGAAATGGTGAAGTGCTCTCTTTTACATAGTTAATGCGCAATTGATTTCCTGTCTTAGTCAAGCCACCCCTGAGTATCTCTAATTATTAGTGTGCTTGACCTTGAGATTTACTGGAACTCATAGGGAGAACACCTGCTTCCTTTGTTTTGTTTCTGTTTTTACTCTACAGCAATCTCTTCCTATAAATGTTATCAGAGACACTGGGCTGATTTTAGTTTTTTTTTTTTATGAGCTAAAATCATAAGTTTAAAAATGAGAGGGAAATAGTAGCCATGGTTAACTTTGACATGTGCCAGTAACTGGTTCTCAGCCTGACCTAGCTGCTCTTCCTTAAGGCAATGCACTCTCAGCTGTGGCTATGGGAAGTATTTATGAAAACCATTCAAGGTGGATGCCCCGTACCTATTGGTGGCTATGAACTGTACTCACAGCTCAGAGTCCATGACACCAGTGTGAGTCTACAACTTCTAAGCCTGCTTCCTCATACTTACAGCTATACCTGGTCCTTAAAGGGAAGGAGGACATAATTAACAACTCACTCATCTGGACATGGCATGTAAGTTTTAATCAAGAACATCTCTGAACGTGAAAAGGGCATGATGATATATGATTTATGTGGATTTTCTTCGCTGTTGACATTTCTCCAGGGACCTAGGTTTTTACCCGGCATTCTGATAATTTAACAGCCAGTGTCTTCCAGGTCTATCACAATTTCAGGTTAGTGCAAAGGACTTGTGAAGTGTTTGTGTTATGCTTTTTGAGTTAGTTGAAATGTGTATTTCCTTTGAAATCCCATTCTTTAGAATGATGAAATGAAAATTTAATCAAATGTATTCAGAAATTTACATGTCTGATAGATTTCTGTGTGTGTGTGTGTGTGTGCATTTGTGTATATGTTTCCCTTATGTCTCATGAGACAGTATTGCTCAAGAATAATGGCTTATGCATGGAGAAAAGATTTTATTAGAAAAAAATGGAAATTCATACAAGCAAAATATTGAAGAAAAACATATTAAGCTCGCATAACATTTCTGAATGCTCACTGTGAAGCATGTTGTGGCCAGTGTCTTATGGGTTTGTTCCTGGGATCTGTTTCTTGAGGTGAAACTTCTTTCTCCCTCCAATTATACAGTCACCATGAGCAAAGCAAAAAGCAGCCATATTAGAGAGAGGGTGGAAGACAGCCTGCTGGAGAGATGGGAATGTGGATCCAGGACACTGCAAGTTACAGGAGTAGACCAGAGGCACCCAACTTTGACAGCTGTGTTTGGGGGAGTCTCTTCTGTCTGGAAGCAAGGACAATCCAGATCCAGGTAGTTATCTAACTAGGAATCCAGCCATCTTGCAAAGAGTGATGTTGGTCAAATCTGTTTAATCAACAGACCTAGATGAGAAAAAACAAAAGCGATGTACTTCGCCTCCAACTGGAATGGTTTCCTTTCTACCTTGGTGAGCACGGGAGCCAGGGCAGCGAGGGCTTTGTCTGGCCAGTTCACTAAGATTCTGAAATTACTCACATGATACCACGTGTTGTCTGCCTTCCCTAGCGGATGCCTTCAACATAGCCACAATTGTTTCAGGTTCTGTGTTTGATAGTTCCGATATCTGTGCCATATTTGAGACTAAACTGGTGATTGCTTTGTTGCCTAAGAGTGTGCTTTACCAGATGCCCTGTAGCTCGTGCTTTTTGATGAACATTGAAAGTTCTTTAGTGACAAACACATTCATATGTACACAAACCCATGCAACTCGCATTAGTAGAGACCTTGGGTCTCATTCATTCCAAGCAAGTATGTCACTGTTGACATATCCTCAGCTCCCTTCTTACTTTTTATTGTGAGGCAGGGTTTTCCTAATTTGCCTTACAATTCACAAGGTATCCCATGACACCCTTCTGCATCAGTTCTGAGGAGTTTGTATTGCAGACTTTCAGATTAACCCACTTTTCCTTCTGCTGTATCTAAATTGTGCAGGTTTGAATTCAGCCACATATGCCTTGGATATATTTGGGGTTTGTTTTTATACATCAAGAGCTCTAATTTCATGTATCAATGCTTTGAGCTGTGACCTGGCTCATCAGGGATTAAATTTCCAATTTCTGCCTATATTGTTGCTTTTCCCTTTGGGTGATGCTCGAGTGAGAATCTTTCTCTCACTTTTCTCCCTCCTGTGTTCTATAACTGTTTGTGCCAGGCACTTGTTAGTCTTCTGGGAGAGCGTAGCAGGACGAGGTTATGTGTCTGTCATCTGCAACCACAGTACCATGAATTTCAGGAGTTTCTTCTTCAAAACACCTTGACCTCTTCCAGACTTAGTTTGGCATTGTGTGTACCCTGTCCACTCCTCAGTAGAGGAGTTTTCTTATTTCCTTTCAGAGTCACCTGGCTTCTAGAAGATCCTGATACTCTGTTTTCCTTCTCCCTGTAGATGAAGGCTTTGCTCTGTGGGCGGTATAGCAGACACTGATCTTGGAAATTTGGGGCAGTATTGCTGTCACCCGAGCTCAAGTCAGAGGAGCAGTTTTCTCTGAGTTCTTCATGTTTTCCAATTTAGTGTGTGGAAAAACCCATGGAATATAAATCTATAAATAAGTGCTTAGACCCCTGAACTCCAGTGACATCATACTTTCCTTATAGCATGAAGGTCTTTAGTGGGTCATTCAAAATTGTATCTGAGTTCTTCTTTCTGGATTACATGGTGTGTATTGCACATGTCTAGCTGAAATCAGTGCTGGGGGCCTGCCTCTCTGGACTGTCTGTCTTCAGAAGTTTAGCTAGTTTCTAGTTGCTCCGTGCCATCAGCCTTGCACACAACTGGAACAAGTTACTAGTGACAATTCTGTTTTTAAATGAAGAGCAATGCTCTTTTTGGTAGTCCATGTTAGCACTGGAACTGAACTCACCAGTGTCTATTGGAAAGTAGATTTTGAAAGTTTCTAAATTCAATTCATGGGCTGGAAGACTCAACACAGGAAATTCTTCTAAAACTGACCTATAGATTTTTATAATTCATATCAAAATAGTAAGAATCTTGTAGTTATATACATCTATACTAAAAGTATTATTTGGCGTGTCAAAAGACCCATTGTAAATATTGCTTTTGAAAAAAAGAATAAAGTAAAGGGAATTATTCTACCCTATGTCATATTGCACAGCCATATTAATCAGGAGACAGCACTATTGGCAGACGGATGGATACACGGATCAATGGAACAGATGATATACCTTTACAAATGTAAAAATACATGACCATGATCATACTCCGTGGTTTTTCTTTCTTAGAAATACACAAAGGTATTCTCATCAGAAAAAGGATTGCCTTTGTAGCAAATGATGTTGGAACAATGGAGTGTATGTACGCCAAAACAAAAACCATAAAACTCCACAAACCTTCCCTAGGAAAAAAACGTACTTATTCCTAAATGTAATATCTTACACATCAAAATGGATCATGCAATTAAATGTGTAGTATCAAATTAAAAACTTATAGAAAAACAGGCATATAGACACTAGGAAGGCCTTAAGGCTAGACAGACATTTTGGCTATGATACTAAAGCACTTCAAGAAGTTTAAGCAAAGGTGCCCAAAGGTCTATCAATGAAAACAATCAGTACACAGGGTCATATTAAACTTAAAGGGAACATTCTAAATCATCTCAAAATTCAATATTAAAGAAAAAAATTTAGCTTGAAAATGGGCATAATGTGAGTAGATGTTTTATCTAGGAGTGCAGATACTCACATTAAAAGCTGTTCTGTTAGTCATTAGAAAATGCAGATTAAACCATAATGAGAATACTGTATACTTATTAAAATCACCAAAAGGGAAAAGATTGATGATGTCATAGACTATGGTGACTGACAACACAAAGGGCGAGCAACAAGTTGAAAGAATCCAGTTACTCATCCCTACTCACACAAATACAGAATTGTGTGGCCAACCTGGAAAATGATTTAAGAGGGCTTTATTTTTCTTAAATAAAAGTAACCATGAGTATGAATGTCTCAGAGGTTGTACTTGGACATCTATAGCTGAAGAAGGAATATTATTTTAAGGTGTGTTGCTTTGTTTATGTTGCATTTGTTTAACTCTGTGAAGCTGTGATTCTTTGCCTGTCTAGAACACCTGCTGGTCTAATAAAAACCTGAACATCCAATAGCAAGACAGGAGCAAGAATAGGTAGAGCTGGCAGGCAGGGAGGATAAATAGGAGAAATGAGGAAGAGAAGGAGCAAAAAAACAAGGAGAGAAGGACATCAGGGGCCAGCCACTCAGCTACACAGCATGCCACGAATAAAGAAGTAAAGAAAGGTATACAGAAACAGAGAAAGATAAAAGTTCAGAGGCAAAATTAACTGGGATGATTTAAATTAAGAAAGGCTGTCAAGAAACAAGCCAAGTTAAAGCTAGGCATTCGTAACTAAAAATGAGCCTCTGTGTGCGATTTATTTGGGAGCTGGGTGGTGGGCTCCTCAAAAAGCCAAAAGAGTAAAACATCCAACAATAAAAACTTATATTCATAAATAAACCTTTGTCTGAAATTCATACAACTTTATTTTTAATGGCCTGAACAAATCCAAACCAATTTATCTTTCAACTCTTAAGTGTAAAAACTATGGTATATCCATTTGTGAAATATCATGGAGAAATTATATAGAATATCTTAATGATATCTGCAAGACCTTGGACAAATAATCTTAATCATGAAACAAGTAATATAATGTAACAACAGATCTTTAACCTTAAAAAAAACAAGCTCTCAAAAATATATTTGTTTGTTTCAATACAGTTATGGGAAATCCTACAGAAAGGGGTCATAGATTCATAATTTAAATTGCAGATTTTCCAGAAAGGCATCTTTCTTAGCCTACTACAGTGGCGTCTTTTCTCTTGCCCTTGTTTCCCGCACAATTCTTTGTTGTGTTCATCGGGTAGAAAGCACCCAACAGCCTTGCTGATCAATAGCACCATGAATTTAATCTTCACGCACAACTGTTCCAAGTACAAGTTCTCTGGCCTCAGGGCTCTTGCCCACCGCCAAGACGATAGAGAATGTGTGTATCATGCTAGGTCCCCGAGGTGTGTCAGTGATGTAATCTGTGAGTCATCTGTGATCACCATAGCCTAGGATGTCCCTGCAGGAGCCTGCTCATAAGCCAATGCAAATTGAAACCATTTTTTTCTTAACTATAGGTAGACGTTAACCTGCAGGGCTGTTTCTGGTCCTGCTTTCCCTGTGAAGAGCATCTAGCCAAGCTCGAGCTCAGTAGCATGTGAACGGATCCAACATCTAGTTGAGAATGATTGAATGCTCACAGTGCCAGCCTAATTGCCAGCCAAGGTTGTTTCTTTCCTACTTGTAAAAGGGCCAGTACTCAGCAGTGACTCAGAGGCCTCAGTGAGAGGCACTTTAAAGGTGACTAATGACAAAGGTAGAGAAAGGCCTCCACTGGGTTTCCACTTAAGCATGGCATCACCTTTACAACTCAACTAATCTGGGGGTGTGGTGAAAATGCATCACTGTGACAGACTCCCACTAATGGCCCTGATTAAATTGGCATTTCAGAAGGACCATTTACCTGCCTATGTCATGGGCATATTCGTGATTCTTGGTCACTACTTTCTTAAGAATTGACATACACATGGGCGTCTGTCCCATTGACAGCTGGCATCCAGGGTTGTCCATCTACTGCAGTGTGTCTCGAAGGCGCCTGTGTTTCTGTTCTCTTATAGAGGGTTGCATATTCACTGTTTAAACATACTTCACCTTAGCCAATATTAAGTGCCTAATATAGGGTAGGGGAGAATGATGACCTGCTTTGCAGAAAAAGAACTGCAAATAATTGCTGTGGGTTCTTCACTTGGAGTTTAATTCCTTCCTTCTCCCTGTGGTACCTGGTTTTCCCTTAGGGTTGGTGTTTAGAGGAGAGACCTTGCCTGGAAGTGATGAGCTTTAAATGAGGAGGCTACTGTACAAGGGGCTCAGTTCCCTCACTTCAGAATGAGAGAAGATGTACGCTTCACGTGTGATCTCTTCTCCGCAAGCTCCATGATTTTAGAGAACGTGTATTCTGTTTTATTTTTCTCATATAAAATGATGGTGCTAATTGAAACATAATGCAGTGGCGATGGGCTAGAGAGATGGCTCACTGGTTAAGACCTTGGACTGTTCTTCCAAAATATTGGGGTTTGACACTGAACCCAGAGTCACTCAAAATCATTTATGAATCTAATTCCAGGAAACCTGACCCTCTCTTCTGGCCTGCACAGGCGCTATATGCATATGATGCACAGATATACATTTATGTAAGCACTCATTCATATAAAATAGAGTGAATTCTTCAAAAAGTTTTAAAGTAGCTCAAAGCCTGGAGATGGAGATTATAAAGAACACATAGTTACAGTGCTTAGCTCAGTGCCTGACACACACAGCAAGTATTCAATATAGGTCAGTGCTGATGAAGCTCCAGCCATCTATTGTGTGTGCTTTGCACAATGCAGGAGTCTGAGCAAAGCCTCCTCATGGTCTTCTCTGTTGGCAGTGTTGCATAGTTGTCTTCTGTGCTCCTGATTGCCTGTGCTGTGAACCATGATCAGGCAAAAATTACAAAAAAAAAAAAATGGTGTGAATTGCTTAATATTTATGTGATTTAACTAACTGCCCCCTTTTCTGAAACACATTAACTTTCATGAGATTTGATGCCAAAAAGAGGTAGTGGGGTGAAGAATCAAATGATTCCTCCATTTCATCGTTAATTAAATGGCAAAGACAAAGCCGGACTGATGCAGAAGACAGCTGCTTTCAACCTGGGCTTCTAATGTTAAATTAAAGGGAAGAAATCAAAGGCTTAAAAATTATCTGATTAGGAAATTGACTCTTTTGAGGCCTTTGAACATCTAAATGTTGGCGATTGGGAGCCTAGCGAAGTGATGCTTTCATTTCCCATTTAATTTGGGCGAATAAACATTAACAAATGAAGAATTAGTGTAATTTCTTAAGTATTGTATTGAGACATAATAGCCATACAATAAACTGCACATAAATAAATCACACAATTTGATGCTCTTGGACCTACATGCACATCCTGCACCATCAACACAAGAGGACTATGAACATATGCAGTGTCAAAAAGCATCTCCTCTTCCCTTTGCTGACGCTGCCTTTCCCTCCTCCGCTCTCATCCCCAGGCATGAACTAACCTATTTTCTGGCAGATTGGTTTGTCATTTTTAGAATTTTATATAAATAGAATAATAAGCCATAAAGACATTTGGCTTCTTAAAATTCAGCATAATTATTGTCAAGAGTGCATTCACAAAGTCTCACTAATTTGACTGCTTAAGCAGGAGCTGAACAAGGACAACAACAACAAGCATAGTAATGTGGACAGGGGAAAGCCCATGAGGCTTCAACCTTATAGAACAAACTATAGACAACTACGAATGCTGAGGGTGGGAGAAATTGCCTTTCCCATGGAAGAACACACTACTTGGTTATCCAATACAATGCAGCCCTGAAAACAGATATACAAACAGCATTATATAGATCAAGCAGGTTGCATTTAGGAATATTATATTATGTAAATTTATATTATATGGATCAAGCAGGTTATGCTTAGGAATATGTAGTATGCATATATATTATGTATATATCATGCACATATATATTCCTAAATGCAACCTGCTTGATCCATATAATGTTATTTGTATATATGTATATTGTGGATGTGTGTGTGTGTGTGTGTGTGTGTGTAAGAATAATTAATGGAAAAGAAGCCATAAATTGAATGAGAGCAAGGGAGGGTTTAGAGAGAGTAAAGGGAGGGAGAGATGATGTAATTAAGTTGTAATCTCAAAAAATAAAAGAAGTAATGAATAAAAGAAGAAAACAAATGTGTACATGTTGATAGTTCACTCCCCTCCAGGACACATGGACACTTTCAGTAGGTGTGCTGCAACGTGCCTATAAATATTTATGTGTTCATGAATAGTTGGATTATTTGTACCTGCTGTTACAATGGAAGTTTCTTTGACTAGTCCAACCCAAGTCTTAAAGTAGGGAGAGATTTGCTTTAATTCCTGTTGTGTAAACTTCCAAGTAGAATGGCTAACCCATATGGAAGTATATATTTAAGTTCTAAGATACTGCCAAGCTATATTCCCAATTTGAAGTATCATTTTATATTTGCACAGGCAGCATATGGGAATTATAGTTCTTGCACATCCTCACCACACTGTGTGTGATCAGCTTTTCTAATTTTAGCTTTTCCAGTGGATGTGCAGTGGTGTCCCATTTCTCCTTGGGTAGTGATGTTGAACATCTTTTCATGAGTTCACTAGTCATTGTGAAATCTTTGATGAAATGACTGGTCCTTTCACCATGATAGCCATTGAGCTATTGGTCCTTTTAAAATTTCTAGCAGTCCACATGTATTTTAGGTAGAATATATTAGCATATATGCAATTTCCAATATTTCTCCTGATTAGTCATTGCCTTCTCATTTCCCCACAGCACCTTTCACAGAACAATGATTCCACATTGGTCTCTCACATATTATTAACTTCATTTATTCCTTCATCTACTGAGGTCTTTGATTACTATGGATTATTTATATTAAGTATTGAGTTGGATAAAGTGGGTCTTCACATGCTGTTGTGCTCTTTTTTAGGCATTTTGCTTGTTCCAGCTTCTTTGCCTCTTTGCATTTCTAAATAGATTTTGGAATTGGCTTGCTACTATCTATAAAACAAAACTAATCATCAACAACAAAAATACATGTGACAGGATTGTATCATATAGTAAAAATATTGAGCTGTCTAAGCCATTACTGTGATATATATATATATATATATATATATATAGTCCCAGTTACATTGAGACTATATATTCTTTTTAATCTTGTAGCACTTCACTTGCAAATTATGGATATTATTAGATTTATACTTTACTATTTCCATTATTTGGAATTTTATGCTATATAGTATTTTATGATAATTTTTTAAATATTTAAAAAATAATTCAACTATTCCATTATAGCTATAGAAAAATATAATGGACTCTTGTATATGGATCTTACATCCTGTATTCTTATAAAATTTAATTATTGATTATAGAAACCTCATGGATTCAAGTTTTTTAATGGTGAAAATTGCATTGCGTATAGGTAAGAGTATTTATTTGTTTGTTTCTCGTGTATACAGTTTTATTTCTCCTGTCTCGTTGCTTAGGCTGCAATTACTCATTTACAAACAATGGTCTGCATATCCATTCTGTCCTTTTACCAGTCTCAGAAGAAGGAACGGCGATGTGATCACAGCCACAAACTTCTCAGTGCTAGCATTTTCTTATAGTAGGGTTTCTACTTTTATCAACAAAGGTTATTAAATTTTGAGATATGCTTTTACCAAATATATGATTGTTTGTGCTCATTATAGTTAATACGCTATACAATTAATAAAAGTTGATTTGGATTGTTAATCCAGCCTTGCGTTCCCAAGAGGCACACCACTTGATCATGACACATTATCCTTTTTATATATTGCTGTATTTTATTTGTTAATTTTGAAAGTATTATCAGTGCTCATAAGAAACACTGGTTGATAATTTATTTGCCTGAGGTTTTGCCTTCTTACACTGCATATCTAATAAAGAGAATATGTGTTCCTTCTCTTTTGTTTTCTGCAAAATATTCATAAAACTGATATTATTTCCTTCTTGGTTATCGAAAGAATTTGTCAGAAAAACAATTGTATCTGTGTTTCTTTGTGGGAAATTCATAACTACAAATTTCATTTATTTAATCTATATATGATTATATGTTATTTTTTCTCCAGTAAATTCTTTTATCTCCAGTAAATTCTAACAAAATAAAAATGATTTATATTATCCAAATTATTGAATTTTTGGATGTAAAGTTATCTATCATATTCTCTGATTATCCTTTTATTTGGAAGCAATCACAACATACTTCCTTTTGTTTCTGATATACTGCTATTTTTTTTTTTTTTTGGTTAGCCTGGCTAGAGAATTAACAAATTCATTCAACATTTCAAATATTCAACTGTTGGTTTAATTGACTTTTTTCCAAATGTTTGTATGTATATGTGTGTGCACCTGCGTGAATGCATGTGTACTCATGCATACATGCATGCATATGTGTGATATATACATGTGTTTGGACACACTCTACTGTGTATGCATGCTGTGCAAGCTAGAGACTGATGAGCAGTGTCTTCTGACACTTTCAACTTTAGTTTATAACAGGGTCTCTTAAACCTGGAGTGCTTACACTGGTTTGGCTGTATCTGCAAATCTGCAAGTCCCTGGATCTGTCTGCCCCCCCCCCCCCAAACATACACTACAGTTACAGACAAATGCCAGGTTGGTGAGCTTTTACAGACATTCTGAGAAATCTGAACTCAGGTCTCTGTGCTTGTACACTAAGCACTTTACCACCATGCCTCCCTTTTCAGAGGAACTGTGTCTAAAGTATGTCGGTGATGTTGTTTCCTTTAGTGCTTAACTGTCTTTGGATTCTGTTCACATCACTGTGTGCTATGGTTAGGCTCGGGAGGAGCAAGGTTTTCTCAGTGTTAACATTCTCCTCTCAGCTACAAGCTCTTTCTCCGAAGAGGTACTGAGAAGAAAATTAGCCCCAATGCGTTATGCCTTTCTCCTGGTGTCTTCCTATTTCTCGATAGAGATTTTTATGATATAGGGAGCCCTACTCCAGTGCTTAGTGGATGCATACGAAGTAAAACCCTGAAGTCTTACACCTGCCCCTTTTACACCCTTGCTGTAGGAATTCCTACAGCCAGTAGCCTTTCAGTTACCCGCCCACTTGGGCGTGGCTTCTTATACTATATATGCTGATGTAAATCGCCAGTCTGACCTCTAATCTGGCTGTGGGATTTCGTTGCTGTTCCCCATTTGAGCAGAGGACTGTAATCTGTGAGTCTACCCCTAAATAACCCTCTATTATACTCAATTCTGAGCTAGTGTGGGATTTCTTTTAAGTGTCCGTCTTCACACCCTCAACACAGTGAACCCTTTTCAGGAGCATACACTGATTTTTGAGGTTCATCAACATCTTTAAGTAGTTCTACTTACATGTATGCATGGTGCTCTAAGTACCCAGTGTTTGCCACAGGTGAAACTGTGCTCACACCACATCTTTTCTTGAATGAATCTGGTTTAATCTAGAGTCTGATCTGGTTTTTGTTGTTGCTTTGTTTTGCCTATTTAACTTTTTTGTTTTCTTTGCTTTTTGTTTTATTTTTAATTGTTTTTATTGAGCTGTATTTTTTTCTCTGATCCCCTTCCTTTATATCACCTCCTTGTTACCCTCTCTTATGATCCCCATGCTCCCAATTTACTCAGGATATCTTGTCTTTTTCTACTTCCCATCTAGAGTAGATTTATGTATGTCTCTCTTAGTGTTTTCATTGTTGTCTAAGTTCTCTGGAATTGTGAATTGTTGGTGGGGTTTTCTTTGCTTTTTGTCTAAAAGCCACTTCTGAGTAAGGCCATATTATATTTGTCTTTTTGGACCCGAGTTACCTCACTCAATATGTTTTCTAGATCCATCCATTTGCCTGCAAATTTCAAAATGTCATTATTTTTTTCCACTGTGTAGTATTCCATTTTGTGAATGTACCACATTTTTCTTATCCATTCTTTAGTCGAAGGACATTTAGGTTGTTTTTAGGTTCTGGCCTTGACAAATAATGCTGCTATGTACATAGATAAGATTGAACATCCTTTGGGTATATACCCAAAAGTGGTATTGCTGGGTCTTGAGGTAGGTTGTTTCCTAATTTTCTGAGAAATCATCATACTGATCTCCAAAGCAGCTGTACCAGCTTGCATTCCCACCAGCAATTAAGGAGTTTTCCCTTTACCCCACATCCTCTCCGGCCTAAATTGTCATCAGTACCTTTGATCTTGGCCATTCTTACATGTGTAAGTTGAAATCTCAGAGTTGTTTTGATTTGCATTTCCCTGATGGCTAAGGGTACTGAACATTTCCTTAAGAGTCATTCAGCCATTTTTGATTTCTCTGTTGAAAGTTCTCTGTTTAGGTATGTACCCCATTTTTTTATTGAATTATTATTATTTTTTTGATGACCAATTTCTTGAGTTCTTTGTATATTTTGAAGACCAGCCTTCTGTCCGATATGGGGTTGTTAAAGATATTTTCCTATTCTGTAGGCTGCCATTTTGTCTTATTGACCGTGTCCTTTTATTTGCAGAAGCTTCTCAGTTTCAGAAGGTCCCTTTTATTAATTGTTTCTCTCAGTATCTGTGCTACTGGGCTTATATTTAGGAAGTGGTCTCCTGTGCCAATGTGTTCAAGTGTACTTCCCACTTTCTCTTCTTTGAGGTTCAGTGTGGTTGGTTTTATATTGAGGTGTTTGATTCATTTGGACTTGAGTTTTGTGCATGGCCATAGATATGGATCAATTTTCATTCTTCTACATGTTGGTATCCAGTTATGCCAGCAGCATGTATTGGATATAATTTCTTTTTTTTAAAATTTATTTATTAAATATTTCTGTCTCTTCCCCACCTCCGCCTCCCCTTTCCCTCCCCCTCCCCCAATCATGTCCCCCTCCCTCCCTCCCGTCCCATGGGAAGTCCAAGGAAAACCCTCCTCTGTCCAGGTCTCGTAAGGTGAGCATCCAAACAGCCTAGGCTCCCACAAAGCCAATACATGCAATAGGATCAAAAACCCATTGCCATTGTTCTTGATGTCTCAGTAGTCCTCATTGTCCTCTATGTTCAGTGAGACCGGTTTTAACCCAGGCTT